>NW_024039230.1:1197500-1711791 GCF_016077235.1 Cyprinodon tularosa | reverse complement strand
AAATTTAAATTTTCCAAAACTCTTTTGAACTTTTTAAAACCCTTAAATTTTCCCCTTTTGATAAATTTCAAGGGAAAGAAAACCTTTTTCTCTTTTTGTAATTTTGGGATTTTTTCCACCGGTCCTTACTCTGAATTTTTAGATGAGTTTTCGATTTCCCTTTTTTGATTTGGTTTTAAAAATACTGACAGGGTCATCATAGGGGGAGTTTTTAAAACACCCTTGTGACATTAAAAGGCGCAGTTTAAAGTGCGGGCCTTTTTAAAATCCCTTTTTAGACACTATTGGCTTTGTTCAAAAATGTAAATTTGGCCCCAAACCAATTCCCCATCTTCAAAATCTTTGGTTTTGGGTGCGACTTTCCCGGTTTAGAATTGGAAGAAAAAACGTTTTTCCCTTAAACAACCCTGTCCTTTTCTAAACCATTTTTCTAATAACCTTCGGGGTTTCCTTTTAAAAAGAGTTTTTCCTCCCCCAAAAAAAGGGGTTTAATTTTATTTGTTTCTTTATAAAGATAGTGCTTTTTAAAATTTTTTTTAAAAGGAATCTGTTCATTTTTCTCTCTGCTCTGTGTCACTGGCAGTGTTTGCAGAGTGCAAAAGTTAGCTTTTTCCCCCTTCACAGGTTGTTTTTTTTTTGTTGGGGGGGTTGTAGTTTCTTGCTTTATTCCCTTTTAGACAACGCAGCCCTTTGAAAATAAAAAAACCGTTAAAAATAGAAAGTTTGCCCCTTTGGGTTTTTTAAGGGCAGAGCGGGCAAAATTTAAAGCAAAATGCTAGGAAACTGGAGAGAAAAAAATATCGCCCCAAAAGGGGCCTGCAGGAGCCCTTCCTAGTCGGGGAAAAAAGGGTTTTACTGTTGTAAAAAGAGGACCCTTTTGTAAAGCAAGAGCAGCATATTCTTCATTAATAGAGGAGAATAAGAATAATCCTAGATTTCTTTTTAATACAGTTGCCAAACTCACCCAGAGCCTATAGCTCTGTTGAACCGTCCATTCCACCTGCTCTTAGCAGCAATGATTTTATGGGATTCTTTATAAATAAGATTGATCTTATTAAAAATAAGATCATAAGCACTCCTCTATCCGCGATTGTACCTGAGGTAGTCATGGAATCTGAACCGGGTTTAGACTGCTTTGATCCAGTTGAACTCTCTGAATTAGCAAAATTATTGTCTTCATCTAAGCCTTCAACTTGTATGTTAGATCCAGTTCCAACCAGGTTATTTAAGGAGGTATTCCCTTTGATCTCCTCCTCCATTTTAGATGTGATTAATCTATCTCTGTTACAGGGATATGTACCTAAAGCTTTTAAGATTGCTGTAATTAAACCTCTGCTTAAGAAACCGTCTCTTGACCCAGATGACTTGGTCAATTATAGACCTATATCCAATCTTCCTTTCTTATCCAAAATTCTTGAGAAAGTAGTTGCCAAACAAGTTTGCGATCACTTCCACCATAATGAACTTTTTGAAGAGTTTCAGTCTGGCTTTAGAGCTCATCATAGCACTGAAACAGCTCTGGTGAAAGTCACTAATGATATTCTCATGGCCTCAGATAATGGACTTGTATCTGTGCTCGTCCTGTTGGATCTTAGTGCTGCATTTGATACAGTTGACCATAATATTCTTTTAGAAAGACTTGAATATTTTGTTGGAATTAAAGGAACAGCACTAGACTGGTTTAAATCTTATCTATCTGATCGAATTCAGTTTGTTCATGTTAATGATAGATCTTCAACACGCTCAAAGGTTACCTGTGGAGTACCACAGGGATCCGTGCTAGGACCAATTCTCTTTACTTTATACATGCTCCCAATTGGTAGAATTATTAGACAGCATGGGATTAATTTCCACTGTTATGCTGATGATACCCAGCTATATCTGTCTATAAATCCAGATGAAGCTAACCCATTACATAGATTACAGGCATGTCTTGAAGACATAAAAACCTGGATGACTCTTAACTTTCTGCTTCTGAATGCAGACAAAACAGAAGTTATAGTCTTTGGACCAGAGTCTCTGAAAAAGAAACTGATTAGCCAGTCACTTCATTTGGATGGGATTAAACTGATTTCAGATAATAAAGTAAAAAATCTTGGTGTTATTTTTGATCAGGACCTGTCATTTAAATCCCATATCAAAGAGGTTTCTAGAATTTCCTTCTTTCATCTGAGGAACATTGCAAAAATTAGAAATATCCTGTCCAGGGGTGATGCTGAGAAACTAGTCCATGCATTTGTTACTTCAAGGCTGGACTATTGTAATTCTTTACTATCAGGAAGTCCACAAACTGTAGTTAAAAGCCTTCAGCTGATCCAAAATGCTGCAGCCAGAGTTCTAATGAAAATAAAAAAGAGAGATCATATCTCTCCTATCCTGGCTTCTCTTCATTGGCTTCCTGTTAAATCAAGAATAGAATTTAAAATCCTCCTTCTCACATATAAAGCCTTAAATGGCCAAGCTCCATCTTATATCAGAGATCTGATTGTTCCTTATGTTCCTAACAGAGCACTTCGCTCTCAATCTGCAGGTTTACTAGTGGTTCCTAGAATTTCTAAAAGTAGAATGGGAGGCAGATCTTTTAGTTATCAGGCTCCTCTCCTGTGGAACCAACTACCAGTTTTAGTCCGTGAGGCAGACACCCTGTCTACTTTTAAGGCTAGGCTTAAAACTTTCATTTTTGATAAAGCTTATAGTTAGGGTGGCTCAGGTTATCCTGAGCTATCTCTATAGTTATGCTGCTATAGGCTTAGACTTTTGGAGGACATAGGGACCCCCATTTCATCATTCTGCTTCATTCTCTCTCTGTTCTCCTATTCTGCAGAATCTGTTAGTTCAATCTCTAACCTTCTGCTCTCTCTGCTTTTCCTCAGAGTAGCTTTGCCTCGTCTGTTCCTGTTTGGCTGTGACGTCATCCTGGAAAGAAACATCAGCTGTGCTGCTTCTATCAACACCCTTGTTAATAGATGTTGGAGATCGGCCTGTTTTCCAGTGTGGTCCTGTTTCTCTGACCGTGACTGAGTGGATGTGCTCTCTTCGTCCTCTGGCATGGGAGCTGCCTTGGAGCTCGTCTGCCTGGCTGTGTGTTTCCTGGACGGGGCCGCCTTTTACAGCTGCTTTTTGTATCTCTGCTTCTGTCTCCTTGAACCCCAGTCGGCCTCAGCAGATGGCCGCTCACACTGAGCCTGGTTCTGCTGGAGGTTTCTTCCTGTTAAAAGGGAGTTTTTCCTCTCCACTGTCGCTACAAGCATGCTTAGTGTGGGGGATTGTATTTGAGTCAATGAGTCAATGCAATCAACTGGTTTTCCTTAGATAGGAAACTTTGTATCAATTTGACTGTATGATCTGGTTGAACTGTAAAGTGCCTTGAGATGACATGTGTTGTGAATTTGGCGCTATATAAATAAACTGAATTGAAATTGAATTGGGTAGAAGTAACTAGAAGGGAGCTAAGGGAAAGGAGACTCACACAAGGGGGCAACAGAGAGTAACTCAAAAAATGCAGGACAGCTAAAATATATCAGAAAATGGAAAATAAACCAACAAGACAGAATGACGTAAATAACTAAAAACATAAAAAGAAACTCAAAAAGTCCAAAAGCGGAAAACCTAGAGTTCTCACAAAATTGTTCGATAGTGATATTTCTGGTCCAGTGATTTTCTTTAATCATACCAGGCTCAATGGAGACTCAGACCAGACGTCTACTGGACACATCTGCATAAAGCTTGATGTTCAAAACTACAAACTGTAAAACCTTAGAGCTCGTGGATCTTTCATATACAAAATAAATTTATGTTCAGTAACATTAATGTAGATTATTTACATAGAGCTGTATAGATTAACAGTCATAAAAATGTTGCTCCAGCAATAGAATAACAAAATATTACTATTAAATTACCAGCCATTGTAGTTGGAGGAGGACATTTTAAATTTCCACTCTTGGATTTAACCAGTATGTTTTGGAATATGCTCTTGAAGGTAAGGTAATGGTAATTTATTTACTTTTATTTTTCATTGCTAGTTTATCGACAGCAAAACCTGATAATGTGCTAAATGTTCATAGTTATCCTTGACCAATCCCATCAAACATTTAGTCTGGCATATTTTATATTTCAGTACAGTATATAATCATAATGATGACTCACTTTTGTATTATTATGGTTGATATAAACAAAATAATGGCTTTAACTTTAGTTAATGTTTATATACTGTACACAGTTGCTTGCACACACACACACACACACACACACACACCAAGCAATTGGGCCTCAGTGTAGCAGTCAGATACAGAAAAGCTTTGATGAAATTGGCACTCAGAACAATTACAGCCAGATCCTGTAGTAGTTCACATGCAGAGACTGGAGAATGGGAAATGAAAGTCATTTGGCTAAAGGCTTTCCAGCTAATTAAAAGACTGTCATACTGTGTCTTCCAAATGACCACTTGCATTTACTTGGCTCTGATTCAATACATAAAAAAGCAAGTTTTACATCTTATTCTAAAATGATGATAATGATCAAAGTAACAATCACTAGTCAAGCTGTTGTTGCACTTGTATCATCGTGTTGAGAGATTTTTTTTACTGACAGTTCTAGTTTTTTCAGTTATTCTAGAAGATTAAGTCTGTTTAAATGATGTGGCCTAGTTAGGTGCAGTTCTAGCAATGATTATGAGTAACAATATTAGCATTTCCAAAACATACTAGTATAAATGTTTGCGTTCAAGAGATCTGAGTATTACTGAGCATTACTAAATGCTCAAATATGCAACATTTTTAATCCTATAACTTTTAATATGCATGTAGTTGCTACCAGAAGCAGAGGATTGGCATGTCACTGCAGCAGGTCACTCCTGTAGTTTTATCTAATGCAAAGGTAATGCAATCCATGCAACTAAAGGAAGAGCCTAGCAGTACAATCTATAATTAAATAAGGGAGAAGAGGTAATATTAATTGAAACTGAAGAAGGAATGGCATAAATCTAAAATGTGGAAAGATAAGGAAGATGAATTTGTAGGATTAACTAGTTAGGAAAAATTATGACAGGAAGAAAGAGCAGAAAGGAGGAAAGATTTCAAAAACTGAGCTTTGGACATACAGGATATAATTCAACATTTTTGTGTTTTATTGATATATCTGAAATGTGAGTATAAAAGAAGATTAGTCTGGTTAGAACTTGAACATCATAAAAACAATACAAATGAATAAACTTATGGAGCAAACATTCCAGAATTATTAATCAATCGATCTATTCCTGATTTATTACTACTGTATATTTCTACACCTCTTTAGATGATGCAAATGTTGCTGTTACCAAAGTCTGGGTAATCTTATAAAGTTGGTGCAAACATAGACAGCAGCACTGTCTTTGTGCAGCGCTGCTGCTGTGAGAAACAAGAGAGTGCTCTGGTTAATTATTTTTTCCCCGAGGCTGAGGTCACATTCCTCATGACCTAATCGAGGAGTGAGGAGAGCTTGTTATTAACAATCTGAAGAATAACAAATATAATGGCTAAAGAGTAATGGTTCAGTTTCTTTGCCTCTTTCGTTTTACTCATGCCACAATGATCAAATTCCAGCAAACAAATGTGGAAGCCCAGCGAGGAAAATAAATAATAGATCTTCTTGATATTTTAACCATGAGAGATCTTACTTTAGAACAACAGACCTGATTTTTCTTTCCATTCCTCTGAGGCATTCAGAACTACGTTGTGATGACACAGCGGGCAATAATGCTATTAGCAGACTATTAGTGTTATTTGTTGTGCATACAGACAGCCTTCAGCAGATGGTTTAGTGATGCTCAGGGTATTAGGGCCTGTTGTCATGCAGAACACAAAAGGCTTCAGCAAACTGCTGTGGAAAATGATTGTGATATTAAACCTCTCTTGTCCTAATGGATTTGTTGTAATGACATAAATTGAACATTCGAGTGAAAAAGCAAACCGCAACATTTAATCCAGCAAACATAGCTTCATCTTTTCATTAAAAGATGTAGAGGAATGGTTATTTAATTCATAAATTCTTTAAGAATCCTGCAATGTGATTTCCTGGATTTTTATTTTCCTATTTTGTCGTTCATCGTTTAAATGTACCTATGATGTACATTTAAATTACATTTACATTAAATGTACCTGTTTAAAATAGGATAATTTGTATGATTAGCAGCTTACTAATCAGTTTCTGATTTTGATTTCTATTTGACTAATAAAAATGTAAAAAATCTGGTCTGCACCTCTTATGTGAATTTATGCCCCATTTACTCCTAAATGTCCTAAATAACACAAGGTTCACCCACTGGTGGCCCCACTAGCCCTTACTGCCAAGCAGAGTTCTGTTTGTTTATTAATTAATTTTTTTTGTACTCTAGTAACAGTGATAAAAGAAAATGTATGTAGTGTGTCTTTGATTATATTGTTGGAAGTACAAATGCGACACCTCATGGTCAATATGCAAGCACATAGGGACTCAAAGATCAATTTTTTTTTGTCACTTGCAAAAACTGCTGCCTGTCTCTACCTCCCTTTTATAGCTTGTGCAAATAATGTTAGATGTCAAGGAAAAGGACTAAAATACATCAGACATTTTCTTTTTCCCAAAATCGGGGGCAGAGGGGAGATTTGTAGCTCGCACATTTATCTGATGACCAATAGGAGTAAAACGCAACTGAGCACATCATCTTAGCATAGGCTCAAAACAAATAGCTCAAATAACTCAAATCAGAAACTTTACCGATGACAAAGCCATGGCGGAAGTGCCAACAGACGCCTTTAAAGGTGCTATTTGAATGGTGCTACAAGTTACAAAGGAGCTGAGAAGACGAAACAGCAGAGCTGGAGGCCCAAGTCAGATAACTTGGACTCAAGTCATTCATTTTGTGACCCTTAGACTTAACTTATAAAATGTTCAGAGAATTGTGACTTGACTTAGACTTTTACACCAATGACTTAGGACTTGAAATAGACTTGGGTGTGTTTATTTGGAAATATGTTTACTCAAATCTAAAGTTTAAAACACCTATGATATAAAATACCATCTCTGTCTTTCCACCTTATGTATGTGCATTATTTTTTTTAATACATTCTTAGTTGCACAGGTATTTGCTACTTTTGTATTAATACAGATTATAAAAAAGAAAACATTATTAATTATTTACATTTAACATATAATTAATAAACATTAAAAAAAGACATGAAAGTACTTAACCTGTCTTGACTTGAGACCTACTCTAGATTTGCAAACCAAGGACCAGGTCCCAGCTCTCGGAAGCAGTGTGCTTCCTATTGCCGATTCATTCAGCATAGGGACTTCCTGACGTTCCTAAACTAGAAGCTACTGTATATGGTTCCCCACATTACTTTGTGTGACAGGACATGTAGGCACAACACATCTCATGAAATTTAAGAAAAATACTTTTTTACTCTTTATGTGTACCATGTGTCAGACCTTCACCTTCTTTTGTTTAGGGTTTTATAATGGAGAGTTTCTGCCGAGTGTCACATTTTTGTAACCTCCGTTTTTTGTAGTCCAATTTGAGTCCATGACTCCAAATAATACCCGCTGCGGTTTCTGCCAAACACACTATTCCACTGGGAGTGTTTATAAGTGGAGGACTTCAGAGCGGCAGACTTGAATCATGCAAGGATTTTCATTGTGGGATAGTAGTATACATATAAGCTTTAAATACCACTATTTGCAATATGTGGTTATATCGTGATGAAAATAATGTTACTCACCAAATGTTTGGGCAATTTTAGCACATGCCTTTTCCTTTCTGATGTTATCTAGTGTATAAAATGGAAGAATTTTATTATGTAAAATGGTTTATTTTACCACCTCTAAAGTAAACATTTCAGTTGCTCTCTGTTGTTTTGATGTTTCAGAGTAAAATGAAATACACAGTTCTCATATGCCATGTCTAACTTTGAAACTCCACCAGATCCACTTTGTTTTTTAGCAACTGACTTCCTACCTGAAGGCTCTAGTCATTTCGATTCTCAATTCACAACAACGTGGGTATGGACTTGTGTTCCCGACAAGTACATTCTTGAAAAGAACAGGAAAGTATGGACTTGGCCAGAACGGGAGCACACAGAACAAATCTCTGTCAGTTACTTATGACATCACAACACACTTGACTCACCTGGACCTATATTTTACCTGCTGGTATTAATAGTCTCTAAATCAGGGCTGCTCAAGTCCAGTCCTCTAGAGCTACTATCCTGCAACTTTTTGATGCAACCATTTTTAACACCCCTGAATCAAATGAGTGGCTCATTACCACACCTCTGCTGGGCTAAATGAGAGGATTTAGGCTGTAGATTCAGGGGTGCTAGAAAAAAAGATGCATCTAAAAGTTACAGGATTGTAGCTCTTGAGGAATTGACTTGGGCACCCCTGCTCTAGATAATCATAAATTATTACTGTTTTTATTGAGTAGGGGAATAATAATTAAAGCAGTCAGATTATTTGACAGGGTGACATTGCACGTCAGCCAGAATAAACCACATTCCTTGCTAGGAAACATGGCAGTGTCAGCCTTATGATATGGGAATACTTTTCTCTTAGTAGTAGTAATATGAGAGCTATATAAAGTTGATGTAAAGATTAAATTGTCTAATTACAGGGATATCCTCAAAGATAAATGTTTTGCAACCTCAGGTTACAAAAGACTTAAAATTTGGACTGATTATCATGCAGTAAAAATGACCTTTAAAGCAAAAGGCTGCCATTTTAGATTGGGTTATCATCTCCACATAGCTCTTAGTTTTAATTTTAAACAGCTTTAAGGTTAAATGTCTTCAATGATTGTGACTTTAGGTTTTCATATGGTTTTCTTTTTGGATTTCACTGATTTCATATGTTATAAATTATACCTGATGTTGTTTCGTTGTTACTTTAGTAAACTGTGAAGGAACGGTGAATGCATCTGATTGCCCAAATCACAAACTGAAACCAGCTTAATTTTAGTGTTTTAAACTAATAAATTTTAGTGTCAGTGAGAATCTGAGTTTACAAGCTCACAGTGGCAATAACAAAAAAACAAGCAGCCACAATGTGAAAACCACAGACCACCTCCTGGACAATGCTGAAAGACATGGATGGCTGGAGGTGAAACAGGAGAAGGACGCGATGATCCAACACATATGCCTCAGTTTTCTGAACGACTGGAGCCCATGAGTTGACATCTCCCACAGTGGAATCGAAAACATACAAGTTTCCCTCTAAATCTATATTTAAGCTGTGTTTTTAGCTTTGATACAGACACAATGGGTAGCTCCCTTCACTACAACAAGCAGTGAAAGATGATTTACGGTCACACTTTAAAACAAAACCAAGCTTCTGGGTTTTTTTTTTTTTTTTTTAGTTTGATTTGAAAGTAAATGTTTTCCTTCTATAACATCAGGCCCACTAAAAATAAACAGTCCTAGTGTGTTTCAAGGTTTATCTTGTATTTGCAGAGGTTATCTAAGGACCTAAACAGAGCAACACAAAATGTATCATGCACAATAGTGTCCAATCTGTCTAAATAACACAGTCGTATCTGACACACTGCTCATATGGTGGCCTCCATCACACATTTGCTTTCCAACAGACATTTTGTTTTTCTTATCAGAGTTGATATTTTACAGAGCACTCTTGTCTCCGTTTACAATGGAAGAGCTGATTTTGCTGAAGGTCACCTCGACATCCAAGCTGAATGAATGACATTTAGAGTACAATTTCTTATTTTTTCCCATTCTCTTTGACAGCTGTTACGGTACATGAACAGTACATGCACAAATCCACTCTGCATATTCATACATGTAGCCATAAAGACAAACTCATTGCACTCCAGACTGTTTTGTCCTTATTTTTTCAGCGATTAATTGTCATTAAACTGTCACAAGTACTGAGCAACGAAATGAACTCTCTGCATTTAAACCATCACTTGGGGGGCATTGGGCTGCCAACGTGCGGCACCCAGGGAGCAGTGTGGGGTTAATGGGTCTTTGCTCAGTCTGCGAGTGGGGTTTGAACTCAGAATCTCAGGATTCCAAGCTTCCCTAACCACTAGGGTGCCATTCTTCCGTATCACTATCAAAACAATTGCCAGTAAGTTATATCAACACATCTATAATAAAGCTTGTTGTCATTTAAGCTTTATCTTCAGGTAAATCATTTTGTTGTGTTTGTCATTTCAATAGACAGAAAGAGATTACCCCCGTGACAAAGTCTTTTGGCTTATCCTACTTCATACTAACCGGAGCTAAAGTACCCCAAAGAGGTTCTGATCCTAGGGGAGAGTGCAATTACTTGTGTGGATTATAGACCCAACAAATGGTAGATGGCTGGTAGTGAAAACTGAATGGACCTAAAAATACGACACAAGTATAATGTAGATGCATGAACACAGTCTTAATGTCCCTTAAAGCTACAGTGTGTAACTTTTAGCGACATCTAGCGGTCAGACTGCAGGCTGCAGCAACATGAACATCTCCCCCCCACCGCTTCTCCCCCCCAACAGTACGGCGAGCGTTACGGGACAAAATGTCTTCCACGACGTCCACATCACCTACCTTCTCAAGTGATGAGGTTTGTTTACATAGATAATTTTACAGATAGTATTTCATTAGTCTGTGTAGGGTATAGATTTCATGTAGACTTAAGATAATAAATATACCCGTTATTTTTTCTACATCGTTGTGACATTTTGGCGATCTCCCAATCGCTAGTTTGTTGGCTCTGCGCTGCCGTAGCGCAAAGATGTCTGCCTCCATGGCTGCAAACCCGCTCCTATGTAATTATAAATAACGAATTCTAAGGCAACGCAAATATTAAGGTTAAGAGGCTGAGCTCGTAGATGATGATAAAATAACATAGTTATGTATAATATATTACATTTCTGACTGTATATCCCTGTAATTATTACACACTGTAGCTTTAAAAGAAAGTCTAAAATCTATGTGGAACACTACACAGTGATTTTTTTTGTTGTTTTTAAGTAAGTGCTTTTATGAAATAGGTAACTTTTTTAATTTTTTGAGCAGGTAAAGTAGTTTCCCTGTGGAAAAAGAAGATTCACATTTGAATCAACAATTCATGTATCTTAGTTTAAAGGTATAATGGAGGATTTTTTGCAAATAAAAAAGAAAAAAAGACCTGCCCTCTCCACTTTCTCCTCATGCACACTCTGTTTAAAGTTGCTGTTCATGAAAGGTTTTTGTGCCTGAAAATCCACCCTAACCCCTAAATCCCTCAAACAGTATCGGGGACAATATAGTGGACTTTATTGTAAACTCAGTTAATTTACCGTTTTAGCTACATTGGTCATGTAACTCCTCCTCCACTATGCGGTGCCTGCGCCATCTTTGTTATTAGTCACCGCTGTCGGGTAGCGACAGCCTATGGCTACAGCGAGCCCCTGTGACAGCAAATCCCATAATACTTTGAGAGGAGAGTTCTCCGCGCAAAGCATTCCAGGATATATTTGCCTCTTCTGATGCCTTTTTGTTTCTTCTCATACACTTCGTAGAAACTTTTTCTCCTAAAACCCTCGGCCAATTTCAAAGAACTGCAGTGAGAAAGGTGAGCTTCAATGACTGTCTCAAACCGTAGTTCACCACAGATATACGCCTGAAAGTGCGCATGTGCACAAAAAGATAGCTAATAGGACAAGCGCATAGGATGGCCATAGATACACATATCACCAGAATGATAGACAATTAGGAGGACCACTTATTTAGATGATCCATTTGGAAATAAAAGATCATCCTCTATGCCTTTATAGGCAAACTATTTAATTATCTAATTTCTAGGTCAAGCATAATCATTCCATCAGCAGATTGCATTATATACCTGCTTAAATTGAGGACAAATACACTTAAATGAATCACATTTTTCTTATTTTTAGATCCTTTTTTGAAGTGATGTGATGTGAGTTTGCTTAAAGCGATTTTCTGTCCATTGCAAGGAGTGACTCAGAGCACTAAAGAGCATCTCTGAACTTAGACAAACCTCTGGAGCACTCAGGTATATCAACATCTTTATGAACAAAACTGAGGAACACATTACATTTATCATGTGGGGAGGAGAGAGAATGCTGATGTAAATAAGATCCACTACAGTTTACACTATTAAATAAAATGCTGACATTATTTTTACTCTGATTTATGGTATTACTAACATAAGACCGCTTCCCATCAATAACTGTCTTATTGCAACAATCAGGAAGAAATGCTTGAGATTTCGTAGAGGACCAACAAACCTATTGCTTTTCACAAGGTGCTTAGCTTTCCAACAGCAGTGTAAGTGCAGATTTAATTACTGAACAATAGAGAGCAAGTAATAGAACCATGACTTGTTCACAAGTTTGACACTATTGAGGGCAAGCTAGTGTTAATCAAAAAGGTTAAAAAATAACAAATCATCAGAGGAAGAGAAACTGTAATGATATTGTTGGCACCTGTCCTAAATAAAACCTAAAAAACTAATGATTACTAATAACACCATCATAGTGTTTAAAGAGTACGTTCTAATTGAGAACGTGAGGTGTGATCTCCATTTGACCCAGAAACTTGCTGAGCAAAGTGAAAAATGTTGTTCAGGCACTTATTAGTATAAGCAGACAATACCAGTGCTCAGGAGATAATTAAATTTCAATGGTTATAATAATATATTGATTTAATATCTAGGTAAACCTTGATTGATTTGGTTAGAATAAGGACATAAAACTCCTCTCTAGGAATTTCTGAAGATTTACCGACGACTCTTCTGTTTCTGATTTGAAAAAGTGGTATTCATTTTTCATCCCTTTTGCAAAAGGACATGTTTCTTTGTGCTCCCATCCAGGTTAATCAAGTCATCCTTGTTCTAATGCCTCTCCGTATCTCTCCTCCGGAGCCCTGACCTTTATCTTCAGTTAAATCTGATTTGCCTTCAGGACTTTATAGGGTTTTCGACTCCTTCATAATCTATTTGTAGTCTCCTACAGACTTTCATTGCTATGACATTTGACCAAAAAAATGAAAAAAGAAAGAAAAAAAACACGGTAAGATATTTCAACCCCCGCATTAATTTGTGGTTGACTTTAAGTGAAGCTATTTAGATGCATTTGGATTTGATGGCTTGTGAGAACCATTCTGCTCCAGGGAATTTCCCCCACTGTTGATCGAGATTACCTTACCTTACCCTCATATATGTCTCATTAAGCAGCTCCAAAACGATGAATCGGAACCGAGATAAAAATGAATAAAAAGAAACTTTATGCACTCAGAAAAGGTTAACAATGAATAATCTAATTACAGAATAAAATAGTCATCATTGCTGAACATTTTTCTTTGTTTCTGCTCTTTAGAAAGTCCCAAGCTAGAGGAAAGATTCAAGACGGACAAATGGGCTGCAGTTATAATTCAGTTGATCTGTTATCTTCTGCTAGCATCAGCTGGGCTATCAATCTTATGAGTCATTTAGTCCTGTTTGAATGGAAAAGGTACTTATCTAGCTGTTTGTTATCATTGACCACAGTCCACTGAGGGGGAGCAGAAGTAGCCGATAACCAAGAAAACAAGATAAAGGCAGCTGGAATAATTCAATAAAGCTTTGGCTTGTCACACAGACAGTTCAAAGATATTATTCAAATTAATAAAGAGGGCGGATTTTATTAGAATTTCTGTATTTTGGCAAAAAACAACAGAGGCAACCCTTGTAACAAAGCTGATATAGTTTCCCTATTAAAATCCATCTCAGCACTATCCAGTGGCTTTCTTGTGTTTTCTAAAGACCCAGATCTTTCAGTCAGAGTTTAACCTGACTGAAAGATCAGGTTAAACTGGTTAACCGCCTGCAATGCAGCTAACCATCATCAGGTGTGGCTGGATAAATTAATGAATGTACTGTGAAGCCCTTTGGGATCCTCAGAATTAAGACAGTTTTGTAAGAGAGCAGACCGTCTCCCATACTTTTAACCATACTACCTGCAGTTTAAACTAGCTTACTTGAGCGAGTTTGAGGTTTTCATGATTAAGAGTTTGGTTCCCATTATGTATTTTTCCTCAATGTCTACTTAAGCAAGTTTATAATAATAATATTTAAAAAAAGATCAGCATGGAAACTTTGGATTACTTGGTTTTGAGTACCAACCTAACAGATGGTTGCATGCCTTGATTTATTTATATAATACATTGCAGAACAAAGCTCTCTAAAGCTGCTGCCAAATATCCATTAAAGATTCATTTATGGTGACCAAGCTGAAGAAGTGTCAGTGTTTTTATGAAAGGAAGCACTGAACACTTTGAAGTGTATTTATGTTTTTTTTATAGAGGTGTGTTGTTTGGGGGGGGCTTTTTTATTTGGGTCACAATCTTTTGCTTAAACTGCAACATGAAGAACCTGTTACCCATGTTAAAATCCAGATAAATCGATGCTGCTGAGCGTTAAAAAGATCCTCTCTGCAGGCTGCAGTTGAATAGATGGAGGGGAGGGTGGGGGCCAGCTTGTTGGAATCTGTGACATTCTTCAAGGCCAGTGTAAGATTAAAGAGCAAAGCTGTCATTCCTCTGCTCATATTCTCACAAAAAAGATGCTCTATGAAGAATGTGCCTTTAAAGACAGTGTGGTATAAAAAAGGATTTTACTTTGGAATACTTGTGTCGGCCAATTATATGTGTCAAATAATGATCCATTTCTTAGTGAGAAGATTAAGCTCCAGCGATTTTTTTTCTTTGCTCATTTTATTTTTATTTTTCTATCTTTTTTGGGACTGTTATGTCTTCCTTGATAAATCATATATGAAAGAAATTGAGCTATTAGATTTTAATGCCATACAGACAGTTTTTATTATCTCATACAGGAATTAAACATAGCGGCAACATTTTTAAATATTCTAAGAACAAACTATGGTGCGATGGAAGCAGCTTAATTTAAAACTAATAAGATTGTGTTACTTAAAGGCACAAATAAAATTTATGAATACATCACACATTTCAATTATGATCTTACATATGTGTAGGGTAACGGCTGTGCTGACGAATGTATCTAAAAGAGCTGGTATGTTTTATTTCAGTCACAATGTCATTTTAAACATTTTCTCCAAACTTTATTGTGATTATCGTTGCCTAGTTGGACACCAATTTTATTCTTATGTTTAAAAACAAAATATATATATATATATATATATATAAATATTTTAGAAATACTTTAGTCGTAATATACCTCTGCTGGTTTGTCTTTTTCAGTAACTAGTGTAAAATATTTAGTATTATATTAGTATTAATATTTAGTATTAATAATCCTAAATAGAACCATTGACAACAGATAGATACTTAAGTTAAACCAAAGAATTGGGATTATATGGCCATTAGCATTTAATTATTGTAATTAATAACAATGGGGATTATCAGTTAACAATCCTTAATTAAACTTAGCAGCAATGTTATGATTTTCCAAATTGTGGAGGACTTCTTTTTGTACTAATAGTCAATGTTAATTATTTTAATTTATAAATATGTTTTGGAATAAATAATCACTAATCAATATAATAAATGTCACTGTATTATCAAAGTTTTTACCCTTTAAAAAATCTGACCTGCATTTGGTCAAACTGTTACCTGCATTTTACAGAATAAATGGTTAACCATTTGTTCAACCAGTCATTTAATGGGTTAACTCAAAGGAATTGCTGGAAAGCATGGTCAAAATGTATTTTACCATGTATTTCTTAATTTCGATAAAAAAAATAATACAGATATCAATATAAACCAAATAAAAGCCTCAGAACGAATTCGAGCACAAAGACCTGAAAGATCTGGGCAGCTAATACACTGACAGCAAGTCTGGTATGTATTTCTGAGTTCAGCCATTCAGTGATTTATAGACTAACAGAAGTATTTTAAAGTCTAATTTCTGAGACACAAGGACCCAATGTAATGATTTTAGAACTGGGGTTATAAGCTCCACTGCAAGGGTGTAAATTTGTGATGAAAGTTGGAGAGGACACTCGAGTGGTGTCAGTTACGCAAACCTGAATGGTTTTCATTTGTTTTTTGTCTGTCTTGTCTGTCCATCCATCCGTCCATCAACGGATGGAGCGGAAATTATTGGTGGGAACTGTCTCCGCAAGTCCTTTAGAAAGTTACTCCTGTGCTCCACTATCTCTGTTTACAGTAGGTGAGGAGGCACTATTTTTGGATCACCTGTTTGATTGTTCTGTAGACAGACCTGTGAAGACAATGTTGCAATAATTCTACTAAAGATGAACACATTAATTAGTTTTTCAAGGTCCTGCTGAGTCTTTAGTTGTTTAATCCTGGAGATGTACTTTAGTTGATAGAAGGCCGACTAGAGGTTAAGCTCTTTGTCCACCACTACACCCAGATCTAGAGCCTGATTGGAGGTTTCTACCTGCATTAACCAAAGCTGTGTGTCCAGTTTTGAATGCTCTTGTTTTGGTCCTAAAAATATTTATTTCAGTTTTGTACTGATTCAACACATGCTTGCATTGATTTCTTTTATGCATTTAACCAAAGCTTGAATGGGCTCTTAGTCACCTCGTGACATTGTAATGTACAGCTACTGTAAGTGTCAAATGCATAAACAGCCAGTATGACAATCGAAATATTATTTGATTAAATAACAAACTTGCCACCCCTACTGGGGTGGGCAATAAATATGATTATTGCACAAAACTGATAAGAGATCATTAGAATAATTAAAAACAATTTTATTTTTTACTTAGGAGGGCTGTAAATATTTAAGAACAGGGTATGGACTAGCCTCTTTACAGCAAAACACATTTAAATAATATTATTTAAAGATTTCCCAGAAATACCTTTTCATACTTTATCACACTTTTTAAATCATTAAACAAGGTTGCACTTCCCCAAATTTCCTTTGCTGTCTGCTTTCTAAAAGAAAATTATAGTTTGGAGGAGTTTTGTCTAAAGGAATCTGTGCCTCATTAAATTCATGCAACAACACTTATGTAAACATATGATATCAAGTTAATGGTAAAAATTAGGTAATGGATTAAAAGAATTTTCCTGAAAGAGATCTATGTTCAATAACCTCTTTTTATTTGACTTAGGGCAGTGTTTTTCAATCCTGGTCCTCAAGGCACACTGCTTTGCATGTTTTGGATGTTTCTGATGTTCAGCACAGAGGTTTCTCTGCTTTGGCACAGCTGATTTCCATTGATAGCTGATTAACAGGCTTTTGCTGAACTGCAATCATCAGAATCGACTGTGCAGAAGCCAAGAAATGTTGAAAGGTTGTAGAACAGCAGCCCTCGATCACTGACTTTAGGTTTGCCTGAATGTAGATCACATCAGCTCTGTGTCTAGTTGTACTTGAAAATTGGCTTTTAAATTAAAAGTATTTTCTTTTTTGTCTTTTTTTTACCTTGTTCTTTCTGTCACATATCATCACAAAGATTGTATTACTATCTTCCTCTAGGGGTCCAAGGTTTTCCCGAGTAAGATAATTTCTGTAATAATTAGCATGGGGATGAGGGGGTTTCATGTACTCGGACTGGGTTAGGGTTTAGGGGGGGTTAACATGGGCCTCCACTTGTCCTAAAGAAGGTGGAGGGGAGATCTTTTGAGATGAACTCCTTCACTGAGCCAACTGCCCCATTATAGCCCCATTTACACTACCCTCTGAAAACCAATCCGTGCCGAGCTTGCATCTGTTAACTGTGTCAAGCTCGGTTCCTTTTGACCAGCATGGTTCCTAGCCTCCTAGTGGCGATCTCCGGTACTACTGCTCTCTAGTGATAAATAAGTAAACCAACATGGCGGCGCCCATAGCATTCAGGAAGTTATGTTTTGTTATCATTGTGATATTTCGTTGTTTGTGGAGAGACGGATTAAGAAGGCCTTAAAAAGGATTTTGTGCTGATGGCTCTGCTCTGTTCTCATCAGATCCACCTGCTCTGGTTTCCTATTTAAGCTCCTTGTTTCGCAGCCACCGGTGCAAGATTATTCTTGAGCCTTTGGTGTCGAGTTATTCTAGCATTATTTATTGTTCTAATTGTCCTGATCCTTGTTGATCCTGACCTGTATTTGCCTATGGACCTTTGAGCCTGTCTGCCCCCTGTCTGATAATTTGCCTGCCTCTCTTCGGTCTCCTGTCGGACTCTATTGTGGATTTAACCTCAACCTGCCTCTTGTCTTCGCCCTTTGCATTGTCATTCTTCAGCTCGGATCCGATCTCCTGCTAGCACTGACAGCATCCGCTGCTTCTGTTCAGTCAACCATTGACCATTCTTTGGGCAAAGAACAGAAGTCATACTAGGTTAGTGACTCGCTCTTGCATAATCATCTTCTGTCACAAATTCACAGTCAGATTTCCGCAGATCCGCTTGTGTTAAAATAAATGTTTCATAATTATTCAACTGTCTTTCTCGCTTGAATTCTGGGTTCTACATTCTGAGTCATTACACTTCTCGCAATTTTATTTGCCAATAAAAGAGAGAATGCATTCCAGTCGCTGTTGGTATAAAAAGTTAGCATAACTACATAGAATACAAACTTTTATTTGAACCTTTATTTGACCTTAATTTTTACTGAATAAATTGAATTCACAAATAAATCAAAATTCCAAAATAGAACTGTTCCAACAGCCCTTTTCTGAAGGAATCAAAGCTAAGACCTCCCACCATATGTTTTATATGAACATATCAGTCAAAAGCATTTAAAATGATAAAAAGGAATATTTTCCCTAGTTGATAAATGGGAATAATGCAGTTATTCATCACTGTTGAATGATGCAAAACCTATGTTTTATTTTATCCTGTATGTTTTCTCTGGAAAAGATCAGTTCATATTTGAAAAAAGGAACAAACAAACCTAACCTTAAAAAAAAAAAAAAACTTGCAAAAAACAATGCAGATTGGCTCAAGGATTTTGCACAGTTTTGTCTTTGGTGATAGTATGCCTCTTTAGGTCTGTGTAGGAGGGACGTATTGCCATGTATTTAAACAATAACTAATTCCCCTGGGTAGACATTCTCTTCTTAGATTTAGAACTTAGGTGTGAATTGAGTTTAGGTTGCATTTAGGGTTGGTATGTGTTGGTAATCATTGGGTTAGGCCACAAAAAAGCAATGCAAAATAAATGGCAGTCAATAGAAAGTGCCTGCAAGGACTGCAGGGTACACACATATATGCATGTATGTGTGAATAAAAACCTAACAGCCTTGGGCTTTGTGTGCAACCAGTCTCATTTATGCAGAAATGAAAAATGTCAATAGAGCTTCCTTCTATAATATTGTGTATTTCTCTGGCACATAGCAATGTCCTTTGACTCGCGGACATAAATTCAGTGGACATAGCACTGCAAACTGAATAATGATTAATATAACTTTCATCTTGGGTTCGCTTCATTGACCATGGCCTTGGCCCCTTTAATAGTCATGGAACAGAGGAAAAATTTTATTCTGCTTGTCCTTCAAATAAAATGTTAGTTAGTTAGATAGATAGATAGATAGATAGATAGATAGATAGATAGATAGATAGATAGATAGATAGATAGATAGATAGATAGATAGATAGATAGATAGATAGATAGATAGATAGATAGATAGATAGATAGAAATTTCAGATCACATTATTAGCACAACTGCAAACAGCATTACATACCTTGGCTGCTGGGAAGTATTAATATGATTATCAAGGTTATATCAGGTTCCTCTTAATTCAATTGTCTCTCAACATTTCTCTGCTATGTCAGTCAATGCATCTTTAAAGCAACAGAGGAGTTATCCATTCCCGCACCATTAAAACATCAATGTCTTATTTCTGCTAAATGGCAGAGGAAAGATAATTGGCATGTGTGCATGCATATTAATTAACTGATAATGAGATGATAACGCCTCTCTCTACCTGCAGGTGTGGAACCACTAATCATTTGGCGGTGAAATGGGGGAAAAAATCTGCTTCTTTTATCCCACCACTGAAATTAAAAACCTATTTAGTGCCACGTTTTCCAACAAAGTGCTTTTCAGTTATCTTCTCCAGCACATTATTCAATCACACTTTCCATTTGTGTAATGGTAATATTTTCATGTAATTTTCCGCTGCCTAAGAGATGGGTTTTTTTGGGGGGTTCTTTTGATATGGTTTTGTAAAATGATTATTCCATTCCAGCTCCATTCATTCGCTGGTAATAAACTTACAACCTATATTTCAGATTAAATGTCTTCAGCAAATAGAGCCAGTCTCAGATGTCTCAGCGATCTGTGGAAAGATCACTTCTGCTCTCTGGTGGAGACTTCAGGAATAGTTCAAATGGTACTTCGTGCCCCTTGTGGCAAGAACAACAAACTGTTACAGGAAGAATTTAATCTGCAGCTGATCATTTGCTGGGTAAGGTTCCCACTACATCTAAATATCCAGACACCAGAAGCTTGTTAGGTACAAAAACCTGTTTATATGAGACATAAGCCTGCAGCACATTTAGACATGTATGAAAGAGTGTTTTGTAACTATTGGTTGTGAGTACAGGTGTGTCAACAGAATTGGGGAGGATGAAAGGAGAAACACATTCATGGATGCAAAAACAAAGGCAAAAGATGCAGAGCCTTAGGGGTTATGCAAATACCTAAGGCTAAAACAGACACATAACCAAGTCCTTGCAAATACAAAAACTCTACTGTTTGTTATTTTGATGCTACATTCATAATCCTAAATATAGTGTAAATGGGTTAAATTTAATGTCTGAGATGTGTAGCATTCTTTTGATTTCAGTCCAGTTTACTTTGACATACAGTACCTAAATATGTAAATATATATTCTCTGAAGGCCTTATAGGTTTGACTACATTGGTGAGCAAACTAAACCAAAGCCCTTTTAGTTCATCATCTAAAACTGAAACAATCTGGTTCAACCTTTTTAGGAACTAACAATCAACCGGGAGGCCCAAAGAACCACTCGAGGAGCTGCAGACATCATCTGGAAGAAAAAACTCTTGAGAGAAGAAATTATACTTTTAAACAAATAAAAGCTGTTCTGTGAGTGGCAAGAGTGGCAAGAAGAAAACCACTGGTGACTGGGTTCAGCCAACATGCAGAATAATGCCCTCTGTTTGTTTGTAGGCATAGAAAAGTTGAGGGAGACGTGTTTGAAAAGGAGTACAAACTAATCCTGCACTTTGTGTTTTTATTAGCCAGAAATTGTCAACGTTTTTTTCTTTTTCTTCAAAAATATTTAATATTTACTTTTGGTACTTAGATCTTAAGAACTATATTGAAGTTCGTATAAGGGTAAATGAAAAAAAAAATAGGCAGAGAAAGGGAAGGGATTCTCAGGAAGCAACAGTGGAAACTAGGTTAAATAACAACAAAGAAAAATCAAAGAAACTGTACTATGACCATAAGAATTAGCTTATTTTAGGGGTGTTGATGGACACCAGTGCAGCATTGCATTCTGCTGCTGACAGGGCTTCCTTCTCCCTTAGAAAGGCCAATCTGTATACACAGCGTCACAGACAACATCTCAGTCACCTTGCAGCCCATTTGTCACATGAAATAGCCTCTCAGAGACACAGCATTCAAGTTACAGAGGTGGATCTATCAATGTGACCTCTATGCAATGGCCATAAATCGTTTGCTTTAGATGTCACTATATTCTACTGAAGAGAAAAAGAATGAAAGGAGACAAATGTTAGTAATAATTTAGTTCTTTTACAAGCCTTACTTTGAAGCATGAATTTGATTGTGAAATCTAGCTGCTGCTCTTGGTTTCCTCATTCTTTCCTTTTTCTGTATTGTCATCTGCTGCCTCTGCGTGTGTCTCATGGGTGGAAGGTTGAGTCTTTGGCCTCTACTCTGTCTTTTTTACATAGCTGCACCACTGCTGTGCCTTTGTATGAGTGATGTGCCACATCAGTGTTTTGTTGTTGTGTTGAAATTATGTGCTTTATTTTGAAAAGCTCTTAGGTTGTCATTGGCTTTCAAGTCAGCTGTTAGGTGACAGGGCAAAGCATATGGAGCTTGTTCACTGGATTGCTGATGTCCGAAAAACGGTAAAGCCACCATCCGTCATGCTGGTATCCCTCCCTCCAATGGAGACGTGCAGAAAAAATGCCTACATGTGAAGCATTCGGCTACAAAAACGAGACGAAGGTATGGAAGCAAATCGTTACCATATATTTCAAATGAAAAAGCATTTTCAGAAATGCTTTTCAATTTAGGAAAGTGGCTGCATTGTTTAACTCATATATGAAATTAGCTCATTGCTCATCAAATTAGTTCGCTGCTCATCCTTTTACTTAATTAAAATTAAAAAGAAAAAGACATTTAAGATTTATTTTTAAATGTACACCAGCAAATACATACCAAAATTTTATTTGAAATGTGATATTTGAAAATGAAAAAGCATTTCCAGAAATGCTGTGCTCTGAGTGGCGAGCGCAGCAGACTGACGTCAGCAGCTGCTCTTCCTCAGGTCCTTGCTGACCGGGCTACCCATCTCGTTCGGTAGGGGGCGCTGCGCACTTTTTGGTCATTGTGGTCGTTCAGTATGTCCCAAGTTTCCCGCCGGATATATACATAACACCACTCGGTCTCGGCTTGTTTCATTTTGATTTCGGAAACAGGTCAGTCTCTCCTGCTGGATTCTATCTGTTTGTTTAACCTAGAGCTGCTTCCTGTCACCTCTTCGGACTTCTGATCTCCTGGTTCTGAATCCTGAGCACATCCTCCCCCCAGCTTTGCCTTGGCCCTCTGGATTGTCCTGCCTTCCTTCTTCTGCCCAGATCTAGTCTCCTGCTTTTTCTTTGTCCTCCAGGCTGCAGAATCTGGGACACTCTGGGTGGCAGCCGTCGCATCTTGTTGGCAGCTCACTGGCTGGATCCTACTTTGTTTTCTTGGCACGGACTGAACTATTAAACCAGGTTAGTGACTCACGCGTTCATAATCATCCTCTGTCAGATTAATGTGGTCACTTACCTTATTTTTTACCTGTGGATTCTGCCTTGTCATCTGGAGGTCAAGTAAAAATATGGCAAACACAGTGACAGTATCTTGTTAGTAGAAGTTCCGGTAATTTTTTTACACACCATAGGTATTAAGTTCATAACTTTTGTATAGAAAATAGAATTGGATATATTCTAAAAAGAGTTTATTTCCAAACTAAAGATGCTTGCACTGTTGCTAACAGGAAGCCGCAGTAGGATGGACCTAGAGAGAGCTGTGCATTGGTGAGCTTTTAGCTTCTTACTGGGGGATGTGCTCTGACAAGCTTTATCCTGATTGGTCAAAGCTTTTGGCAGTTATGAGTTGGCAACAAATTTTCCTGTAAAGGTGCTTGAGGATCACCTCTAATTCATGTGTTTGTAGAAACATAAGGGAACACAAGGCCTTTTAAATCAAGTAACACTATTAGCGTATAATCTGGAAATACTTGGTACTGTTAGAAAGCGCAGACCTGAACAAATGGAATGAGCCCAATCACTTCCATCAGACGGATCAAACTGGAGAAATGATTTGAAAGAGGGATGAAGGAAAACATCTTTGTTAAAAGACAAAGGTCTGGGGCATGAAGGTGGAGCAGCGGTTAGTGCGCAAGACCCATGTATGGAGGCCTTAGTCCTCGATGCGGCCGACCCAGGTTTGAATCCGACCTGTGGTCCTTTGCATCATTTCTCTCCCCCTCTCTCATAGCCCTTTTCTTGTCAGCTTACTGTCGGGAAAAAAAGCCACTTGTGCTGCATAAACTCAACAAAAAAAAATAGAAAAGTCATCACTAAACAGAGGGGGAGCTGCAGTTTCAGCTTCAAATCATCCATAACTCTGTCCTGGAACTTATTCCACAGAGATTATAAAGTCTGTCTTATCTGCTGGTGAAGATTCTCAGGCATCTAGGTCTATAGTCATTCCAAAAAAGTTAAAACAAAAACAATCCACTGGACTTTGTTTCCAAGTTTGAAGGAAGCTTTTTCAGTTGAAAAAGTTTCCTAGATGGGAAGCTGAGCAAAAGTCCAGTCCTCTGATTTAAGCCTGTTTGTTTGCTTGCCATGACTAGGAATTTGCACAGGCATGATAAAAGAAACAAAATACAAAAGAGAAACAAACAACCATATATTCACCTTCCATTTTGTGCAGCTGCAGTTAAACTATAAAACAAATAAAATGGAAGATAAACATAACAAAAAATTGCTGGTAAAGCAAAAAACAAACAAACTAGGAATTGTGGCTGTGTTAAGGAAAAGTCCAGGTACATCACAGAAGTAAATCTAGTTAAGCAACTGCAACAAATTAAGAAACAAAGGACTGACTCACAACTTTCGAGTAACACTGTATGTGATCATATGAATTTTTAATAACTGACTTAGATAAAGCAAAGCCCACCTTGTGATTTATATGGCATAATGATTAGCTTGTTCAGGTGGAGGTCTACCATCCAGATCCAAGAGGTCCACATCAGTGGCCTCAATCCATCAGAGGTCTAGGAATGCCGCTCCATCAGACGCTCTTCCATCACAATCTGAACCTGATGACAAGACAAAGCAAAGCTGTACAATGCAGATTTTATTAAAGTGGCAAGTTAAGGGGAGTGGTGGCCTGGTGGTTAGGTTATAGAGACTGAACAAAGACCCTTAACCTTGCTCCCCGGGCACCACACAATGGCAGCCCACTGCTTCCCAAGGGGACTGGTTAAATGCAGAGGATGAATTTCATTGCTCTGTACTTGTGACAGTGTTATGACAATAAAAAGCTGGAGAAAAAAAATAAGAAGGTAAGAACTTGTAAACTTAAATAAATGGCTTTCTGACGTCTGTCTACAGCCGAGGAGGAATGTGGTTGATCTGTGCTGCCAGAGGACTCTACTTCCAACCTAACATCTACTGATAAATAAACAGCTGACACTTTAATCTATGCTTTAATTTAATCTTTTCTCAACAAACTTAAATAGAAAGAAGAGTTATCAGGCTTTGTATATCTTGTTTTAGGGTCAGATGCTGACCTTCAAAGTTTGTAGATGAAAGCAGTTGTTTAAGGGAGATTAAAAAAGAGTTGCTGTAAAACAATATTTTTGTCTTTCTGATACAGACCTAACAGTTGATAGTATTTTAAAGGAGAGGAGTATTTCTAATGATGTAATGATGGCAGATCTTTTGGTAGAAGATCAGGTGATTAAACAGCATTTACTCAGATTTTTTTTAGCAGGTATTCTCATTACATTGTCACAATGAACTCTCTGCATTTAACCCATTCCCTTTGGGAGCAATGGGCTGCCATTATGTTGCGCCCGGGGAGCAGTGTGGGGTTATGGCTCTTGCTCAGGCCACCACTCCCCTGATTTCCTCTAATAGGTAAAAGTCTGTGGATCAAACCATAGTCTGTAAAGCTTTTGTTTGAATTTGGATAAAGTTTCGTTTGAGTAGATTTAGTAGCATACACTATTCATTGTGACTAAAGGGTATTTAAATGTAGCTGTATTTCTGTAGATGGCCACAAGAGGGCAGCATAGTCTGGCAGATGTCACTGACATCATGCTCTGATCTCTTCCTAATTGTTAAGTTCTTTCTGGCAGCATGATTCAATTCCCTGCTTTGAATTTGTATAACAATTCCTAAATTCAAGTGTTTTTCATTCAAGACCAAAATAAATAAATAAAATATATGCTTGTATTTGTTTATGAATAAGCATCAAGATGGTAAAAAGACAGTAAGAATTAAACATGGGCAGTCCAGTTCATGGATTCAGTAGCTTTCACAAAAACATTTAAAACAAATTATGGTTTAGTAAAAGTATTCAATGACATTGAGAAAATTGGTGTTTAAACCAAATGTCGTAATGAGAGCAAAGGCCTGTTTCAAATGTTCAACACAAACTTTCTGAACTGAACAGAGAGATCAGTAGGTCTCTAGGGCCAAGCCTCAGCTTTTCTTCTCCATGCTGAGGTGTGGTTGCCATGGTGAACTCCTCTCTGTAGATAGCAAAAGCAGAAGGGGGCAATTAACTGAAGACAACATCAAGAACACTCAGGGACAGTGGGATAGATAGACATTTGTTATGCATCCATCTTGGTTTCCATGTAAAAACAACTCCTGATTATGAATGAGGCCTGATCTGTCGTCTCAGATTTTTTAAGGACTTCAATCCGTTAAATAGAAAATAATGTGTGTATCTGACTGGAGCATTTCTAATAAATATTTAATGGTGAAACTACGAACAAATAAACATGGTTGAATGTTGTAAATCCTGTTTTAAAGTAGTCACAGAAGGTTTAGGAGACAAGAAAATCAAAAACTTTGATTGCATCAAAAGTTTCTGGTTCAGAGGTAGAGATAAATCGTTTCATAGTGAGTGTTACGCCACCCTTAGTTAGCTTTGTACATGTAAACAACATTCTTGAAATCTTAAAGGCTAGTGCATAATTTTTTTTTTTTTAAATCCAACTGTCTCATTCTAAACAAATGCATGTTTATCTCTAAAATCCTTTGAGGTTATGAAGTAGGAAGAAATACTTTCCTGAAAATAAGAATTTGAAAACTGTTTTCTTAATCCGAAGGACTAAATCTTCCTGAAATATCATTAGGGATTAGTAAGGCATCTAACATATCTTACAAGAACCAACAGGGGACCTAATAAATAAACATGGACAATCTCTTTCTTGGCAAGGACATCATAATAAAACAAAACAATATAAACTGTTTCTTTATATATATATATATAAAGAAACAGTTTATATTGTTTTGTTTTATTGGCCTTCAAAACTGCAAATGAATAAAAGGTGTTTGAGGGAAATTGTTTTATTTAGTATCAGATGTCTTCATAATAACAGAAACTGGCCTCAAAGCTCACTGATGTAACATTAATAGTAAATTATTTAATCTTAAAGAAGCTTAAAGATGCATCTTATAATTGCCTAGGATATAGAAGCTTTATAGTCATGATTGGTGCTTGTTTGTTCTTATTCCCTGTGCAGCATTTGATGAATCTGGTGGCGCTCTGTCAGAGTTATGACCTACTATACTCAAACACATACATTCATTTTTGCAGACTCTGTCTTTCTGGCTGTCTTTCTGTCACCAAGCGATCCAATCCTTGTTTACTTTTCTCAGTTTACCAATTTCTGAAATTTGGGCAGTGAAAGGTTTGTTTCCAGCTCTTCCAATCTCCTGTATTAAGGTCATATCAGTAAATGTGTTAAGGTTCATTATCTTCCATGTTTGGGCCTCATTAATTTTACTAAATATTGCATATCATCTGCAGACCTTGATATTAACTAAAACCAGTCATGTTGCTTGGGGTTTTGGTTCCTCCCATTTACTCACTCAGGGAACTAAACACCATATTAAACCTTCTGACAACCTTTCAAAAGTGCTTCTCCTTCAATAGCATCAAGGATGAAGGCAACATGAGTTGCCTAAATCATGTAATGAAAATAACATTACATGATTTTGAAAAAAGAGACTGGATGTTTTATAAAACAGGAAGCAGATTTTCTTAAAAGTTTTTTAATAATTGTGGAAAATAATTTCCAAGCAAATTACATTAAAAACAAATAAGAAAATGTATTTCTTTTTTAATGTTAATCTTTTGAGAAAATTCAATTCAAATATTCTTTAAAAAAACTTCTAAAGATTGTCATTTATATTAAGCGAAGCCAACAATGTTGTTTTTAATTAATCTTAACTGTATTAGGGTCAATCGTAGAAGGCCCAAAGAGCCCCTGATCTCTATTTATACACCTGATTTTTGATTGCCTGAAAAAATGTAAAGCCACCTTCCGCCATGCTGGTACTCCCTACTCTCCCGCAGTCAAAAATGCCTACATGTGTAGCATTTGGCTGCAAAAACAAGCAGTTTGTCGGCTGTGGGAAGATGTTTCATTGGTTATTTCACAGTCAGTGGATGTACTAACCAAGAAAATCAATATATACGCCCATGTATCCTACAGCATAGTATGTAGCATAACATTAGTCTGGCTATCTCGGACTGACTCGAAGATATTGACTAAATTAGCCATTGACATTATGTCTAACGTAAGAAAGTAAATAGAAAGTAATTCACTGTGAAATGTTAATGTAATTCTTTATTTAGTGGATGATGCTGTCGTTTTTGTAGTTTTTGTTGTATTTCTCATTTGAAAAAGTCTTATGTTGAAATATATTGCATGTTATATTAATGGAAAAAAAGCAACTCAAACATTTTACCCATATATGTAAGATGTAATTACCTTAACAATGTTATTAATACATGTATATTACATGTGCATCCTCAATTTAGCATTTTTGGAACTTCAGTATTATAATGCTAAATTAACACATTCATTTTGTGCTGATGGATTTGTATAATATGTTATATTACATGATTTTAGAGACTTCATTGATTTCATAATGACTATGCAATAAGATGTGCCTATTTCTTTTATTATAAGTTAAAGTAATCAGCTTATGCTATGAGACAGCTAGTGTGTGTCAAAGTGATGAATTTATCTTTATTATAAAAATCTTAAGTTCCCCAGAACATGAGAAAATCACCGTTGTTCAATGCTGTAGCTCATGTGTTGTTTATATTGTGACCGGTCTAACTAGGGAGTACCAATATGGCGGCCGGTGGCTTCACTTCAAGCCCATACTACCAACGGGCGAACAGCAATCTAGTGAATAGAGAACAGTGCTTGCAGCCTGTAGACCTGTGGTCTAGAAAAACATGCTGCTCTATTACCGGCCTGTTTAGGGTCGTCATGTTGAACCCCCTCATCCCTGCTTGACGCCCATTTGGGGCTTGGATTCAGTGTTTGCGTTTTATTGAGTGATGCATCTCAGGCCGCTACAGCTATAAATATCTCACTTTCATCAGCCCATAAAATGTAGCACAATTTCTCTTTAAGCAATTCAGTTTGCTGTGTAGGAAATTGGAACCTCTTAACCCTCTCCAGGTAGATGTTGCAGATTTGCAACAGCCTAAATGCCACTTAGCTAATTACTCCACATCCATATTTTAAGAGCTTTTGTTACTCAGAAGTACAACAGAAGGACTTAGTTGTGCATCTGCAACAAACAGTTTCTCTCCAGCTCACCAGAAAGCACTGCTGACTCACTTTCAACATGGCTGAGTCCTTGGTGTCACTGAAACAGATTTTCTAAGCACCAATTTCATGTAAGTATCCAATTTCCATTATTTTGAAATCAATACTACATAAGAAGAATCATGAATGTGTATAGATATGACACATGCAAATTAGATTTTATCACCTCTGGGTTTTTCACCAGAGGCATCTCGATTTCAATGTTGTGGATTCGCAACGTGTGCCCAAACAGGTACCAATGGATGCTACATGCTTTATCTACTAGTTTGCCTATATTTTGAGCACCATTTTATCAGAAACGGCCTTCTCAAGAGGTTTTGAGATGTCGGTGGAGATTTTTTTTTTCGAATTTTGTTTTGTTAATTTTTTGTTTGTGATATTCAAATAAAGTTAACGTTAATTTCAAATTCAGTCTTCAGTGTTATTTTTCCACTGTTGCAAATCTGCAACATCCCAGAATTCATTGCATGTTAAGGTCTCTCTCTCAAAAAAGTCTGAATTCTATATTACTACCCCATATGATCGTTTTCTCCAAATATCAGATTTGTCCTGCAACTACAACTTAATTTAAGCCCGAGAGGATTAGGCTTAAGCCAATTAAAAGTTTCTCCAATTAGAACTGTTGTCATAATATGAGAGGACTGCTGTATCAGAAAAATATTGATACCTTCTCGCATTTAAGAAGTAAGACAGAAAATTAAATATAGGTTAAAACTTGTCTTTTTTTTATGCTCAGGCACGTTTAGAGATTTTGAAAATATTTCTGCTTCGACTGGTTTAGAAGTCTCTAAATTCCTGTAAGAACAGAATAATTTGATCAAAATCATTAGTTAAAACAAAAAGCACAGACACATTTGATGAATAGTCAGAAGAATATGTTTAATAAAAAATAATTAAACCTCAATTTCCTCTATAGAACTTCATAGAAAGTAATCCAATAAATTACAAATGACTTTAAGACGCATTTTCCTGCACTACAATAATTATTTTGACTACACAGACCACATCTTGCAAGAATTACAACTTTCCAATGAGAAAAAAAATAAAGACAAACTGACCAAGGTGACATTTTACGGTCTTATCAAGCTGAACTGAAAATACAAATCCCACGTTTGCTCATTGTGTCATCCTTTTACAGCAGTAGTGTTTTGTCGTTCCCCTTGCATATTGGTCTCTGTTTACTTCAATCACGCCACAATATGAATACAAATATTTCTCATTCGGGTCCTTTCCCCTTCCGACTTCTGTTCCAACAAGCCGCAGCTCGCAAATTTACTCCACTGAGGCTTCGCTGAGGGGCGACAATCATTCCATCAGTGGCTTACAGCAGACGGAGCAGCGGCTGGGTGTTTGCATAAGGGCACTACCAGTTAAAACAGAGCAGTGGTGTGAATTTACAAAATGACAGTGGTACGTTTTACTCAGACATAGAAAAATACCATACTGTTGGTAATCATTAGAAAAATGTAAGTTGTATTGAAAGCAAACCATGATGAGGTCTATATAGAGCAGGCATACAAGAAAACCACTTTAAAGCAACATTAGAAAACAGGAGTCTTCAGTCTTTGTCTTCAGACCTCGTAATTTTTTTATTTTAGGCCCACTGGAGAGAGAGAGAGAGGTGCTACAGATACTCAGGAATTCAACAGTTTATGCAGGGGCCCCCTTCTCCTTGGAAATATCTAACAGTCAACGGTGTAACAGCAGTCCTAGAGAGCACTGTTGTGCCGGAGAGGATTAAAAAAGGTACTTCGGCTCGAGTGTAGTCCAGTGTTGTATGTGTAACCTGGTTACAGCTCCGAAAATGGACGTGTGCATGGAAAGCTGAAGGAAACACACAAGCATGGCAAGTGAGCGGCTCAATGAGAGGATGAGGTGCAGGATAAGGGCACTTCTACATCTAGCTGAAGCTCAGTTTGTCAGCAAAACAGATTTGTGAATGGTGTGAGATAAACGACACAGAGCTGCAGACTCCCGGCATAATAAACATAATTTGAAATGATAAAGCCCTTCCTGTAGCAAAGCCCGTCCAGCACTAACTGTAATACTCAACTATGATAAACAATCAAACGCAGTCTTAAACAGGATTGATCCATGTTGTGCTTGTGGCACTTGAACGTTTTTAACACCACAGGCTTTCATGAAACACTTTAAACTTCCTTCAGATGACTGAAGAGGCATGTTTGAAGATAAAGAACACTTGTAATCACAAGTCGAAACCAGTGAAGCTCCTTGAACGCAAAACATTCGGACTGGAAAAGTTCTGGAAGCAGGAAAGACGGGACAGCGGGAGACGGCGTGATGTCACAGAGGGGATGAGGGAGAGCTGGCTTTAGAGACGCATTTAAACACGGTCCAGGAAAAAAGAAAAACGGACAGACATGCATATGTACTTCTGCACAGTGGAGCCAAAGGTGAGGTAAAGATGCGGTCAAATACGATGGGATTTAAGGAATTTTATCCACAAAACACTTTCAGGACGTCGGGGTCATTTTTTTTTTTGTTTTTTTTCTTTTGGCACACCGGAGAAACCTAATTCCTGTCAATAGATAACGTCATCTAAGAACTGCACACACACAAAAAAAACATTTGCCTTATTTAAGGATATAAAGTGCATCTTGAAAGGGATGCATCTCTAAAATTTGGATCAATCCTAAACAGAAAACTAACTAATTTCCCCAATCAATGTTTAATCCGGAACCTAAGATAAATAAAAAGGGTTGAATGCGGGTGGGGGGGGCAGTATGTATGAATTATAAACTGGGGGTGGAAACATGGCAGATGAGAGAATCTACAGCTTCAGTGACATTCATTAGCTGCCCAGGTTATTGCTGACATTATCCAACGTTTATCTGCAAAGCCAAAGTGTCAACAAACCTGCAAATGTACTGGCTATTTAACAAGTGAACCCAAGTGTTTGTAAAGTGTCAACCGCCACAACAATCAAAATATATTAATAGTACTGCTCAACGAGCAAGTTGATGTAGTTTTATCTTTTTTTAATAAAATTAATCCTGACATAATTAGCATAATTACAATAATGCCTTTTTTTCTGTTGCAATTGTACATTATCAGCGTTACAAGTTCACAAAGTTCAGAAAGTACCAAAGTCTGACATGCAAACTGTCTCAAAACAAGACTGTACCTTGTGAACAGACATGAACATTTTATTTCAGCTCCTTTAATTCAGTTTTTTTTAGGGTTTTTTACAGTCTTTTTTTGTTGTTGTTTGTTTTGTTTTTTTACACAACGTAGTTAGTTCTTATATTTACACGTAAAGAAATCGCAACATAAGTGCTGGAAAATCCATATATATGTGAATAAATGTCTACATTTCTAGGCAATACATAAATAAATTTTTTTATTTTGTGTTCATCGGTTCAGTCCTCGTCACTGGAGTCTGAATCATCGGAGGATGAGGAGGAGCTCCCAGACTCTGATGAAGAGGACTCCGCTTTCGCTGAACATTCGGGACCACTGTTTTCTCTCGGTTCTGCAGATTCCTCGTCCTCCTCCTCTTCATCCAAAGCCTCCTCTGGCCCCTCCTCTTCACCCTTTCCGGATGGCTGCCTTGCCTCAGTCGGTAACGACTGGGAGGCTGAAGGAGCGGAAGGAGCAGCGGGTGGAAGGGTTGAAGGGTCGCTGTTTGGGCTCTGTGGCTGTGTGGCAGACACAGGAAGGTTAAGGCCTGGAGTGAGAAGCATCCCTGGGTAAAGCATACTGGAGAGTAATAAGGGGTTAAGAGAAAGTGGGTGACTGGTAGCTGCAGAGGCAGCTGAAGCACTTTGTGTGACGGTGGCAGAGGAAGCAGAGCTGGAAGTGGAGGAAGGAGTCACGTTGGAGCTCTCTGTCCTTTCTCCTTTGGTTTCTGAACTATGAGGCGGGGCATTCGACTGATCCGTAGCTCCACTCGTGTCGGTTCCCTTCGCCCTCTCTTCAGAACCTCCTGCAACTTCCTGAGTCGGTTTTCCAAGCAGGCCGCCCATGTTGAGCAGGTTTGGCAATCCTGCCATGCCAGAAAGCATCATGGGAAACATGGCAGCAAGGTTACTAGCAGCCAGGTTGCTTGCATCGGGCGGCAGCCCCATGAGGCCTGCGGTCAGCTGCAGGGACTGTAAACTTTGGAGGTTTTGCTGGAAGGCCTGCAGACTGCCGAGGTCCATTCCAGAGAGGATGCCGTTGGCCAGCAAAGGGTTCAAACCCAGGGTGGAGCCTGCTGAGCTGGGCATCGCTGCGGCTGCCGCAGCCTTGGCCAGAGGGTTTTTGGGTCGGCGTCCTCGTCGGCTGACCTCCTCAGGAACGATGGGTCCCGTCAGGATCCGGTCAAACATGCTCTCAGGGAGATAACCCTGGTTTTAAATAACAGACAAGCTTATAAGGTTAACACAGCAAAACTAAGATTCCTTTACTTCAAAATGTATCTAAATACCAACTTTAGAGCAAAATTATATAACAATTTCACTAAAACATAAATAAATACAGAACTAAACGTGGAAAGAGAAAACAACTACTGTTACTCACCGACTGTTTAACCACGTCAGCCCATTCTGGTGGGACCCCATACTCTGGATTTTCCTGAAGGAACCGGCACAGATCCTTCAGAGGAGGAGCAAAAGCTCCACCGATCTAAAGAAGAAAAGCAAACCGCATGAACCATTGTGAAAAAGAGCCAAACTCTAAACACACAGAAAGAAAGATTATCAAAGAAAGACCAAACGTACTGGGAGAGGAGCTTCATAATTAGACACTAACTCACCTTTCGAGCATTTTTCCTGTTTATGATCTGCACCCTTTCCTCCCCTGTTAGACTGTTCACGTCGATCTTGTTGGGATTCCTGCAGCGGTGCCTCTTCTGCTTCGGTCGTCCATCCTGGAAGTGGAACTGCATCTGCATCTTATTCACCCCCTAGAAAAAAAGAAAACAAGGATATTTCAGTAAAATGAAATTCTGAATTTTCAAACAAAACCCAGAGCAGCTGAGAGTGAAGAAAAAAAAAAAAGAAACTCACTGGGATAAAAGCTCCTGTATCCGCCACAAAACCAGGATGCTCCCTAAGCCACTGGTCTAGATCTTTCCTCATAGGAGCGTCGTCCCCTGCTAGTCGGGTGCCATCTTTAAGGTTGATAACAGGGACCCTGGTGTCTGTGTCTGCAGGGATCTGACTGGAGTTCATTGGTACAGCAGCTCCTGGGATTCCCACCTGACCAATTCCACCCCATCCTGGAGCCACCTGAGCGGGTATAAGAACAGAATGTTTTCCTCCTGTAGTTTGTAATGTTTTTATTATTTATAGAATATTTACAAAGGAGTTAATTAAGTTTTACCGGATCTGGATTAATAGGTGATTTATTCTTATTCATGAAGAGCAGCTCCATTCCTTCAACATTCTTCCTTCTTCCCCTTCTCTTCTTAACCATGGGCTGACCGTCCACTGCTCCATTCAGCCTCATCTGACCACTAACACCCGGAATAACTGAAGGAGAGACAGCATGGCTGCTGTGAACGTCTGCATGAAAGAACAAATTAAAAGAAGAGTATTGGCAGCTGCTTTAAAAGTTCCGTCTCAACTTGACAGACATGGTTATGTATTTATTGGAAAACGCCGCAGTTACGTTTTCCTTCCGCTGTAGCTTAGAATGACTGCTGGGCATCCTCTACATAATTGCAGAGGCAACAAAGGAGCTTTTCTCAATTTAAATACAAATATTTTTTTGTTTATTGGTCTTTTTTTAATGTTTAGGAAGTTTTTGGTTTATGTATGAAAAAACATAAATTTGTGTTGGGAAAAAAAATAAAAATAATAATATTAATATATATATATATATATATATATATATATATATATATATATATATATATATATATATATATAATCTATGTTATATATATATTTTTTTCCTGTTTATATATTATAAATTATATATAAAATCATCTGAAAGTCTCAGTTCAGTAACACTATGCTCTGCTGCCATCTAGTGGCCAAAAGAGGAGTAGAACAGTCTAAGCACTTTAAAGTCTTTTTAGGCATATCAGGCTTAAATAAAAAAGGAAACAACCTACCAGTCTGGAAACTGCTTTGGGGCTTGGTTATGTCAGCCAGGCCTGTGTCTGAAGCGCTCTGCAGCTCATGGAGCCGGGCCAGATACTGCTGCTGGGCCTGTGGGCCCTCTTCGGCCTCAAGGGGCCTCTTTACCGGTAAGCCCTGTTTCTGAAAGGTCAGCTTTAGTCCGCCCTCCTGCTACAATCACAGACATGAAGGTTAATCAGACTGAGGTTAAAAACATCATGGAATACAAAGAAAATACCTCAAAGGCTCTTATATTATTTTTCTGATTTTGAAAAATATGTGACCTACTCTTCACAAAACAGGTTACATCTCGTTTCATTTATTTTGCTTTTAAAAGCTTTTAAAAGTTTAAGATCAAATCTATCAATTTCATGAAAGTTTTTCTCAAACAATGACAGCAAAGACTTTTCAGGGTGTTTTTTTGTTAGTACTTGTGGGACACATGAACACACAGTGGGTGGTGCTGAGCAGGGCAGTGGGTAAAGTCTATTTGGAGTCTGGACTGTGCTTAGAAGTCATGCCAAAGAGTTACAGTAGCTGCTCTCAGCATAAAATGTCCCCATTTAAAGACAACAAGCAGCTTTCTGAAGAAAAAAAACAGAATCAGTTTTATCAAAATGCAACAAGAAAGGATTAAAAGGAAAAATGATTCCTCCTTAGGTTATAGCCATGTTGCCAACAAGCATATTAGAAAAAACATTAAAAAGTCCCCCATTCCAGTCAGATTACAGGCAAGAACCCCTCAGTGCAGAGGGGCATCAAACGGAAGCTTATCATACACTCATGCCTGAATGATTGGTGTTCATATAATCACAGCTTGAGAGCCCAATTCAAACAGAGTGCGTGGGAAAAGACGGGAAGGCTGTTATTAAATTAATCTCTCCTCCTGCCAGGCAGCGCAAACCGCTAATCATCCCCAAAGGAAAGCGGGTCGGAGAGCGCAGAGACATGCTGAACGCAGCAGCTAACAGCGGTCGTGGCAGAGAAGAGGTAGGTAGGGTCCTACAGTTAGGGCTGAAGCGGAGGGATGGGGGCGGAGGGAGGAATTGAGAAATCAGACATACATCATTGAGTTTTACTGAGAACTCCTTGTTTTCTGCAACATGCTTGGTCACCTTTGACCCTTGTGGAGAGGCAGAGGGGTCCTCGCACAGGCTGTTGGCGTTGTCCAGCAGCTTGGTGGTGTAGAAGGAGGCGACCGTGCTGCCGGGCTCATAGACCCGGCGGTGGCCAGGCCACTTGCCCTTAAGCACAGCCTGGCAGATGCTGTCCAGGCGGTTGATTATCACACGGTCCTAGTCGAGGAAACAGAAAAGTTAAAAACAAATAAGGAAAAATGAGCCCAGGGATCAATTTAGCTCTTCAGCATTTTTTATTCCCATTAAACAGTGGCCATTTTGTAATGTTAAACTCTTTTAAATGCACTTAAACCATATAGGAAAATTTTAATTAAAAGAGTTTAAAAAAATCAACTGCAACTTAATTAACTGCATATTATTTTCTAAAAACATAATTCTGCCTTTTAGCCCCATTATGGCCATTTGACATTTGAAACAGAGATTAGAATCAAAGGAAAATAACAGACATAGAAGAGAACATTGTGATAGGTGATCAGAATTTGAACTTTCAGCTGAAATGTAAACGTTACTAAGAGCTTAACAAGCTCTAGATATGAAAAGCAAGAGAGGTACAGTATTTACCTTGGGCCAGTACGATGCAGCCAACATGTAGCCTCCTCCCTGGAAAGGATGGGAGGAGTTGTTTGCGACTCCGTTCTCAGACATGTGAGAGTCTAGCATTTCGTCCTGGGTGGTGCTCAGAGACGCCACGCTGTCCTCGTCGAAACCTTTAACACTCGCGGTTACAGGCACTGTGAAAACCAGGGGAAGGTTTCCAAAAACATGCCTCTAGGTTTATGACCTCTTAAGACAAACAGGAAGTATTACATCCTTAGACCTGCCGGAACTCACCTTTCTTCTTGGCTTCCTCTCCCTCGCTTTCACTGTCATCAGAAGAGGAAGAGGACGACGATGACGAAGAAGAGCCGGAGGAGCAAGATGATGAGGAGGAGGAAGAGCTTGAGCCAGAGTGCGAGGAGGAAGAAGAGGAGGATGAAGACGATGAAGATGAGCGTGAGGAAGAGCTGGAGGAGGAGCGATCCGAGTCGGACTCGGAGCCTCGCCGGGCCTCCCTGCGGCCCCTCTTGCTCGCCTTCTTGGGTTTCTTTTCTGTGGAGTTGGGCGTTAGCGGTTTGGTTCGCGCCGCCACCATTTGCCTCTCGCTGTCCTTCGCCCCTAAAACCGGCTTTTCCTCCAGGCCAGTGGGAGTCGCTGGCAGCTGATGGGGACTCCATCCCTCCCCCTGCCTTTCTTTTACCTCCTCCTCCGAGGCTGGTTCCACTTTTGGAACAAGTCCGCAGGGATCAGGGTCTCTGTGTTGAGGTGGAGGCAGTGGGGAACCTGGCGGTAAGGAGCTGGGAGCCTGATACTGGGTATGCAGCAGCGGGGTCGCTGTGCGCTGCTGCTGCTGGGCAGCCTTCACCTGGCTGTAGTTGCGTTGGGCTGCCATGAAGCAGAGATCGGGGTCTCTAAGAATGTGATAATCCGTCCGACTGACGCCGTGCTTTGCAGCACCAATCAGCAGGTCACGGTCGTGAGTCCCAGCCTCCCACCACACAGGAAGATCAGAGCTCATCTGGCACAGGGACAGGCGTTCATACAGTAACGGGTGTCTGAGGACTTGTTCCCTGACCTGTCGAAGCAGCTCTACTCTGTACAGGGTACGGGATGCTCGCTCCTCTGTGATTGGCTGGATGGTCAGGGAAGGATCCACTGCCGAATCTGGAACAAGAGGAAATGATGTTTGTTCTACAGATACAACCTTGTAGGCTTATTTGTGCCTACAACTTTAACGTCACAATATTTGCCTTTCCTGTAATGATTAACCTTATCAGCTGTACCCCTGAGGTGGCAGGACAGCTTGTTTACCAAACAGCTACTGACTACTCTAAAAGCAGACAGTCTGGAACTATTCCCAGCCTCTTTTCTGATTTTAAACAAGAAAATACATGCGTGAATGCAAAAAGCTAGAAATAAGGAAGGTTCTGACCTCCATCTTTGGGTGGCAGGCGGCACACCCTCCTGCACATGGCGGTGAAGGCGCAGAGGTATTTCTGAAGGCTCTCGTCTGTTTTCTTGTGCAACCGAGCCATGGCCCTAAACTTTGTCCAGTCAAACTGCCCGAGGTTTGGGTCAAAAACGACGCCAAAGGTGGAGACGACCCGATAGAAATCAGCCTCTTCTCTCCTGGTCCATCTGCAGGGAGCGCATGTAGATTACAGATAAAAACATAAACAATCACTGCATTTCCAATAACATGAGCATGTTTTGATTGTCTTTTCAGTATTTATCAATCTCCTCAGCTTCTGACCTCTGCTGGCGTTCAATCTTTGCAGCCATTTTAGGGTTAAGCGTGTCTTTAAGTGTGGGGGCCAGTGGGCAGACGGGGGCAGAGAGCATCATGGCCTGCTGGGTCTGAGGGTGGGACTGAGTCTGATGGATGTGGAGGATCTGCCGACTCTTTGTGTAGCGCTGGGAGGCTGTGATCAGTCGCCTCAGTCTGGCTGTGAGCACTGAGGGGGAGGGCCAGTAAGCAGTCTGGCCTTCCGTCAACAGAGGTGCATCTGGAATGAAGTAAAAAAATATATGTGGAAACAAGATCCTAATGCTTTGCCCTGCGTAGGAAGGCTTTGCTTGAAATAAATATAAAATACCACGAAGGATTGCAAAGATTTAATACCCACCTCCAGCATTATCAGAGACCACCAAATCTCCAGGGGAGGAGGCGTCATCCTGCAGGACATCAACCACTTTAGATACATCAACTTTATAGGAAACAAGGAGATTATTATGACTCATCCGAAGTGGATTTATAGAATCAGAAATGGAGCCATTAGGCTCTTTATGGCCTTAACTGACCACCAATTAAACCTCTAAGCTGTCAATTCAGATTATTATTATCATTTAATATATAATTATTTTTATATTATAATATAAAAGGACTGAAGGGTCTTTGTTTAGGGTAGTAGCTTTTAAAGCAACAGAAAATAAAGGGTATCGTTGGTCTACCTTTGTGCATTAAAGCATTTGCTCCTAAACTGAATTTTAAGTAAAAAAAATGATGGTTTATTTATTTATTCATTCAGAGAAGAATTTACACAGTTTTGCCCAATATTTGAAATATTGAAACCCTTATATTTCATCCGATTGCCGTTTCCAGCTAACGTTTGAGTCAGCAGAAACAAAAGGAAATAATAATCAGGCTATTTGGCTGGAAATTTGTATACGCTTCCTATGACAGCTTTTAACCCGACCAAAACACCAACACTAATAATCATTGTATTTAAGACGGTAAGATTTGTGCAAAAACGCTTTATTATAGATCTTAAAGAGAGAAAATTAAAAAATTAAAACCAGATCTCAGGTCAGTTCTTTATTAGCCACTCTTCGAAAATCTAACTATTTTCTCAAAAAGTTAAATTTTAAGTCCTATTATTGCTGAAGGAAGTAAAAAAAAAATTACTTTTTATAATTTTCCCAAAACCTTACTGAACCCTGATGTTAAAGCCAAAGTATGAAGTAAACTGGAATCTTACCTTTAGACCCCTCCTATCTCCCAGGCTGATTACTGATAAGATGTTGGTTATATCGTATGCCAGCAAGATAAATAAAAAAGTTCATAGCTAAAAACACACTAAAACTTTTGGTTAAAAATTTCTTAGGGTTTAAAGTCTCTTCATGAAGTTTAAAAATTTTTTTTTTTAAAGTCAGTGGTTCCAGTTTATTCCAGTTTAGTGTGGCTCAACACCCCAGCAACCTTCCTTCTCTGTTGGTAAACAGACTAACAGAAGACTCCTACACTTGAAACTGTTTTTTCTTTATTAGTATTGTATACAGGTGGGAACCAATCATGACTGACTGACTAGATAACAGGTATCTCCTTTAGTGCTACAGAAAGCTGCAGGAATACCATGCTGCTTAACAGTACAGGTGCTGGTCATAAAATTAGAATATCATGAAAAAGTAGATTGATTTCAGTAATTCCATTTAAAAAGTGAAACTTGTATATTATATTCATACATTACATACAAACTCATATATTTCAGATGTTTATTTTGTTTAATTTTGATGATTACAAATGACAACAAATGAAAATCTCAAATTCATCATATCAGAAAATTAGAATATTGTGAAAAGGTTCAAAATTGATGGCCCCTGGTGCCACACTCTAATCAGCTAATTAACTCAAACCACCTGCAAAAGCCTTTAAATGGTCTTTCAGTCTAGTTCTATAGGCTACACAATCATGGGGAAGACTGCTGACTTGACAGTTGTCCAAAAGACGACCATCGACACCTTGCACAAGGAGGGCAAGACACAAAAGGTCATCGCTAAAGAGGCTGGCTGTTCACAGAGCTCAGTATCCAAGCACATTAATAGAGAGGCGAAGGGAAGGAAAAGATGTGGTCGAAAAAAGTGTACAAGCAAGAGAGATAACCGCACCCTGGAGAGGATTGTGAAACAAAACCCATTCAAAAATGTGGGGGAGATTCACAAAGAGTGGACTGCAGCTGGAGTGAGTGCTTCAAGAACCACCACACACAGACGTATGAAAGACATGGGTTTCTGCTGTCGCATTCCTTGTGTCAAGCCACTCTTGAACCACAGACAGCGTCAGAAGCGTCTTGCCTGGGCTAAAGAGAAACAGGACTGGACTGCTGGTGAGTGGTCCAAAGTCATGTTCTCTGATGAAAGTAAATTTTGCATTTCCTTTGGAAATCAAGGTCCCAGAGTCTGGAGGAAAAGAAGAGAGGCACTTCATCCACGTTGCTTGAAGTCCAGTGTAAAGTTTCCACAGTCAGTGATGGTTTGGGGTGCCATGTCATCTGCTGGTGTTGGTCCATTGTGTTTTCTGAGGTCCAGGGTCAACGCAGCCACATACCAGGAAGTTTTAGAGCACTTCATGCTTCCTGCAGCTGACCAACTTTTTGGAGATGCAGATTTCATTTTCCAACAGGACTTGGCACCTGCACACAGTGCCAAAGCTACCAGTACCTGGTTGAAGGACCATGGTATCCCTGTTCTTAATTGGCCAGCAAACTCTCCTGACCTTAACCCCATAGAAAATCTATGGGGTATTGTGAAGAAGAAGATGCAATACACCAGACCCAACAATTCAGAAGAGCTAAAAGCCACTATTAGAGCAACCTGGGCTATCATAACACCTGAGCAGTGCCACAGACTGATCGACTCCATGCCACGCCGCATTGCTGCAGTAATACAGGCCAAAGGAGGCCCAACTAAATACTGAGTGCTGTACATGCTCATACTTTTCATGTTCATACTTTTCAGTTGGCCAACATTTCTATAAATCCTTTGTTTTTATTGGTCTTCAGTAATATTCTAATTTTCTGATATGATGAATTTGAGATTTTCATTTGTTGTCATTTGTAATCATCAAAATTAAACAAAATAAACATCTGAAATATATGAGTTTGTATGTAATGTATGAATATAATATACAAGTTTCACTTTTTAAATGGAATTACTGAAATCAATCTACTTTTTCATGATATTCTAATTTTATGACCAGCACCTGTAGTTCAGATCAAGCATTATAGATTTAGTTCCTCTTATTATCAACAGATCCCCAAAAAAAAAAAATGCTGAACACTGAATGAAAAGTTGTAATGCGACTCAAAGATAAATGACTCCCAATGTTCATGGCCAAAATAACTAAAAGTTCAATTTTATTAAGTTTTCGCTCTATCAAAGCTATCATTTGGTCAGAAAAGGAGAAATATTTCCATTAACTGGTTTAGAGAGAATCAACTTGTGTGATGTGTGGCACAGTCAGAGGGGGGCAGTGTTGAGCCCACTGATTGAGGCTTTAAGATGCCCTTCATTTTGAAACTAACCTAAACCTTTTCCCTTTTACTCCAGAGATACATGGCATATTACTATGGTCACTTTAAGCATTGCTAATCCACACTCTCTAAATAGCTGCTCTTAATAAATAATCAGTGGCCATCTTAACACACAAAAAAACACTTCTAAATAATTTCTATCATAGTGGCCATTTTTCCAACTTTCCGATTGTAAATTTAATTGGGCTCATTTATATGGCACCAATTCGCAAGACATCTAATCTCAAGGCGCTTTAAAGAGACAATTTGATGAGATCATACAGGAAACTTAAACACTTTAAGGATAAACTGTCCAAATATTGTGTGTATGATGTTGCTTAAGTCTAATAATCATGACACCCATCGTTTCAGAGCCAGATATAAGAGGCTCTGGATAATCTATATCTTTATCTATGAACTAACTTGACTCTGAGAACAAAGATGACATCCATTCTAACTATTAAAGGCATGTCAAAAAGATATGTCCTTCATTAGAAATATTCATTACAGTAATAACCACTTCCTATTTCCTCTTATATCTGCTGGCTTACCTCCATCTCATCTTTCAGAAGGGCTGGAGCAGGTTTATACTCTGGATCATCCACATCCCTACAGTCAAAATGCACAGTGCTTTTACCAGTTCACCTTTATACAGCAGAGTACGACAAAAGCAGTCGGGCTCCGGACTCACCCATCCATGAAGTCATTGCTCCTCTGCTCAGCAGCGATGGCCTTCTCATCCGGCCGACCAACGCGGTCTAAGAAGCACAGAGTTGGGTCTGCTCGAATTGTGTTGTACTTCTCATATCCTGGGAGAAGCAGAAAGGCAAACAAAACGGCACATTTAGCAGATGATAATATATGGAAACTTGTGGATAGTGATCAGGAAACACACACAAGCTGTCTGAATTCACACCAAACATTTGGGAGCAAAGATAACTAGGTTAAAAATAGGGACAACAAAACTAAATTTATTCCACTTATCAAGTAGATAAGTTTGCAACTCAAAATAACGCATCTGGCAATTAGTTTCAATAAAATCAAATCAAGTCCTGAGTTCTATAAAAAACACAAATACATTTAAAGACTTTAATTTCCCCCTAAAATAATCTTGTTTTTATTGTACCATGCTTGAAGACTCCAAGTAGAAGACATTTATCGGCGACTGCATCCCACCAAAGGGCCGGGAGCTCCGAGTGGTCCGGGTCCGGCACCCAGATCTTAACCTCACTGTGGAACAAAGAGAGAGAAGAATATGGTTACCAATCTGCATAAGGATGATACACAGGTGCATTTCACTTTAAATACAATCCTTCAGAAATTCTATAAATTCAAGTTTAATTATTTTCAGGACAACCACAATGAAACGGCTCATTCAGATCCCTGTTTTCCCACGAGGGAATGCACGAGAATTTGACCTGTGTGTATTTAAGTTAATGTGGATGTAGCGTTAGCAACATTAGCAGTTAGCTAATGTTTGTTTACCATTGTTTCCTGGTCTCTTACACAAATAGCAACACCACCTGCAGGTAAGAGACAGGAGTGGTGATAGCAAGGCAGGCTAATGTTAGCACCCTGCCAGGACTGATGTCATTACAGAAGGAGGAACAAAGTCTCAGTTTGTGGAGAGCATGTTTTGATGGGCGTTTCTGGTATGAATAACGAGTCCAAAAAAAAAAAAAAAAACCCAGCCCGTCTCACAGTCTGGATTTTCCAGGAAGTTTAAACTGAAACTCGACACCAACAAACACGTTTTAACATGGAAAAAATAATCTGATTTCTGGTTGATGATAATTACAATATGATCAGAACTCATATATATTCATTACCCACCAAGTAAAATACTTAAAGCATTACTTGTGATAGTTTTGAAGGTTTTTTCTGAATCCCACCGCAAAACACATGCAAAAAAAAAAGATATTTTCAAATACGGATGCTGGCCAAATGAAATGTATGTTTTTATGCCACTGCTCATTGAACAAAGCTATTGTTTCAGCTCTTTCTTTAAATTCACAGCATTACAATATCGTGGCACCTAACCTGTTGGTACTTATTATCTCTGGTTATTGGTAGCTCTGGAACTGCTGACATGGAATCAGCTCTTTGATTCTTTACTCTTCCTCCAGATGATGACAATGTGACAGCCAAAAATAAAGCCAAATTCATTTACATCTAAAGAAAACTCCCTCCAAGTCATAATGATAACTATCACACTATTCCCACTTTCCATTTAAGTTTGCAATTGTTGATATGGCTTGTTGATTGCTGATAAAATACTAACTGAACTTGACTTATTTAGCATGTTCTCGAGTCCGAGTTTAAAGTGTTTTATACTACATTGAGTCATTCATCCATTCCTGCACTGATGGTGGTTAGCTACATGGCAGCCACAGCTACTTTGGGGCAGAATGACAAAAGTGGAGTTGGCATAAAATTGGGCAAAAACACAAACAAAGATAGAGCAGAGGTTAAAACCAGCAACCAATCAGCAAACGGCTCATATTTAACTAGATTAGAACAATCAGAAAAAATGCTTTAGTTAAATCTTTCTCTAATGAAAATATAGAATTTGTATGACATTCCAATTTGCTGAGATGCACGTTGTCTTTAACCTCCTCCTGCATTGATAAGCTGCATGTAAAATTTCAATAATTTTAAAGGTTTTTTACCCATCACTCCGTTTACTGTAACCACAAAGGATACACTACTAAGGATAGCTTTAATATAAATTAAACAACATAAAATAATCATGAATTCTTACGGATTAAAGTCGTGCAGTTTCAGAAACCCTACTTTAATGTTTAAGGTGTTCTAACCCATTTCACCAGCAGGGTGTGCTGTGCCTCCATTTAATGAATGCTTTGCAAGAGTTTCCTCCTTCAACAAGTTGAAATGATGTCCAAACACACACATCAATCTAAATGTTCAAAATGTAATTCAAAATTATAAGTACTTCAACCTAGACTTGTTTTCTTTCAGCAGCTCTACATCTACATCTAACTAGACCTTAATTTTCTGCTTATTTTATTTATAAATAGGTGAGATTATTTTCCCTCTTTCAGTAAAGGCATAAAATCGACACCAGAGCATTGCTGTAGTTGAGCTCACCTGGAGTCGCCGCCGTCCAGCACCTTCTGGGCCTGACTTCCGATCACCTCTTGTTTCAGGTAGTAGAGCATTCTGACCCGGAGCAGCACCCTGCAGAGAGAAAACGCCGCAGATCACAACAAAGCCCCGTCCATCCACAAACGCTGAGCGAGCAGATCCAGCACACCCACTCACACGCACAGACACCTGCTAAATACAATGCAAATGAGCTAAATGTGTGACAATCGAGCTGTAATCCAAAGCTTGTTCTGTACGGTCACGGTCCAAACAGTTTTCACTGCTGCACACCCACATTAAAATCAAAAACAATTTTTTTTTTTTGTAATATCTGAGGTTGAAACATTACACCCTCTGCTGATCAAGAAAAACATGTAAAACACACAAATATCTGTCAATGCAACATTGAATAACAAAGAGTTTCTGAAATGAGAGTTGTGACATCTTCTCTAACGAGACTCTGAGGACAGAGTAAAACGACAGCACCTCTGCAGTTGTGTCGTGATTGTTCCCTGGAAGGAGAGGAAGGAAGGGAAGTTCGGGCTGACAAGCTGGAGACAGCATGACTCACAGGGGAGACATTAGCTCTATAATGCATGATCGCACATCAGACGTCAGCTTTGGAGTGAAGTAGTGTTAAAGTGGTGGTAGCAGTGGAGCGCCACTCTGCATTAAAAACCAGCAGAGAAGAGTCTTTTTTTTTTTTTCTCCATATGCAAAAAAAAAAAAAATTAAATAACCACTTAAAAATGATTTTAAGGTTCATCTTATGGTCTGCTGGGAAGATGTGAAGCTGTGGTTCACAGGATGGTGGGAAATCAATGTTAAGTGAAGGTTTTATTATGGAAAAGGTTTTTAAGAGAAAACCTTAAACATTAAAATGGTGTTTTAGCATTTGAATTTAAAAGATGGAAAAAATATCTTAAGTGACAACTACCCTTTATAAATACAAAAAAGTGCAGGAGTGGAAATAAAAGAAATACATTTTCAGGTTACAGCTTAAATAGTCTGAATACTATTCAAAAAAAAAAAATTGATTTATTATTTCTAATTTAAACCACTCAGCAAAACCTTCAAAGGTAGTTCTGCTTTAAATAAAAATGAATATTAAACTTCTTGGCCTAAAATGCCTTTTTGCCTGATGGAGGTGACATAGAATAACCTTACTCCGCCAGATGGATTTGCTCCGCATATCCATCTGGAAACCTTCCGTTGAAGTAATTTTGGGAAGGGGCGAAAATACTGGTTAGCTGATTGGCCTATGTTGGTGATAGACGGGCCAAATAAACCAATCAGATCAACGAAGCATATGACGTACTAACAGAGTGACGACGAAAACACAACCACAAGCCAGGCTTCTCTTGCCCAAACCAGTCGGGAGAAGAAATACTCTGTAATTCCGATAAAACTTGCTCGATAGCCACGCTAACGCTAGTTTCATCGGCTGAAGCCGCCATGTTCTTTAGACTGAACTGTCGCGCTTCTCGTTGCGTCACACCTCAACCCGCCTCAAAGCCAACGCAGATTGGACGTTCGTTTGGTGAACGGCTCCAAATTTTCTATTTAACGGAGAGTCTCCACACTGATCTGAGAGTGAAACCTTGAAAGCTCGCGAGATCAGGATGGTCTCACGAGGCTAGACATAGCAGGACTTAAGTAAGCCTCTAAACCAACAACGACGAGGTTCTCCAAGCAGAGTTGGGGAGCAGGTATGATGTGAGTGGAGGGTTGGCCAGTGCTCTACTTTAGAAAATAGCACATGGTAGTTTAAGGTTTCTCACATTTTGTCAGGTTAAATAGACAAACACCCATATCCAGCTAAATCAACCTTCTATAAACCAGCTTTGTGGTCCATGCTAGGGACAAGCGTTCTCATAGCATGATGACGCCACCACCATGTCTCACCAGAGCCCCGTTTTGCACGTCTGCTGTGTCTGTGAAATATTTATGATAACCGTTTTCTTTTATGAAAGGTGCAACAAATCATTTTCCCTGCTGAAAAACTTCCTCCATTTATTCTGTTTATATCAGCAGCTCCTCCTGAGTTCTTACTAACCCAGCCTGTCGGTCCAGGTTGACTGCTTCGCCTGGGTAAGTCTGAGGTTTTGCCGGTACTATTTACAGTTTCAGAAGTAGAACACATGATTACTAGCTGTCTAGTCAACAGATTCTCCCACTTGAGCTGTGGAGGCCTGCTGTGTCTCCAAGGTTACCACAGGCCTCTCAGCTGCCTGTCCCATTTAGGCCACAAATGTCACTTGAGTTGCCATGTGTTGGTGGGTTTGCAGATGTGCCGTCCTCCTGTTTTTGGACGATGCTCTGTGATATTGTTTTAATAACCCAACTCTTTGTTCCTTGGCTTCCATGATGCAGTTAGCTAACTGATGTTTCCTAACAAACATCTGAGGCTTCCACAGAGCAGCTGTATTTACTGAAATTAAATCACACACAGGTGGACTGCCACATCATGCCCCACGCAGGCCTTTTCTTTTCTATACAGACTGGATTGCATTTTTTCTATCACATAAAATGCCAATAAAAACCCCTGAAGTTTTTCAGCGTTCAAGGTCCAACAGTAGGCCTTGGCAAAAATGACGTCAGCAGCATCTCGCTCCCTCCCTCTTTCAGTGTCGACCAGGAGCAGCTGCCTGTCCTCTGCCTGTCACTGCAGCCCTTCATCAAAATCGCTCTTAAGCCTTTTTTGGTGGGTGGTGTCTGGGAGACACAGTTCATCCTTAGAGGCTTCAGAGGAACACTACTCAGCAGGGATGGACCCAAATGAAAGTTCTTAGCTGCAACCGAAAAAATTAGGAAACCGAAGCTAAAAAACCAAAACACAGAAAGAAGTTATGATGTCAAATATTATACAATGTGCACTAATCCTATTAAAAAACTTTTTTTTTTTAACTCGAGGCATTTCAATTAAATATTCAATAGCAAAAGTACTAAAACATGTATTTGCGACTGAAATTTTGTTGTGATGTCTTTTACCTTAGGAAAATATTCTTGTGTTTTCAGACACCTCTTACCCAGACAGAGTGGGCATGTTTGGTGTCAGTTTTGTTTTCCGTGTTTTATTCTTCTTATATTCAGAGTGGTGATCGGGATGTTTTTTAATTCTATGGCATTTTGTGCCACTTATCTGAGCGCACAGTGAGACCGGTGTGCAGTGTTTAAATTTGTCCCACCTCACTCAAAACCTGTCAGCTAAAAAACTCTGCCCTGCTACCTGTGCTCTGTGGTCTCAGTCCTTTCTTTATGCGCTCCACAACTTTTCTGCGTGCCAGTTGTGCCGTTTGCTTGCGATCTTTTTTCTTTCTTGCTGGCTTTGCGTTTTTTTCCCACATCATTGCAAGTTTTGGCCATGTTGTTTTAGTGTTAAATGTCTATTGGCCCTAAACTGAGAAGGTTTTTTTTTTGGTCATTTTTGGCCGAATATTTTTGGTGGCCGAAAATTTTCGGTGCATCTCTTCTACACAGCTGTAGGCAGCCTCTCCAAAGCTAATAAGAAAAGCACTTCTGAAGAGAGGAGCATGCATGAAATCCATCATACTGTAAGACCCTATTTTAACTAGGGGGAAAAAAATCTAAAGGAGTTTCCGCCTTTTTCTAATTATTGAATAAGCAGATTAATTAAAAAAGGGGTAAAATGTCTACCTACTTCTGTGCTTGAGTTTTTTTATTTGTAACCAATCAGAAATAATTGCTTCTCAAAGTTTTCCTTTGCTGTAAAGGAGTCATGTGCTTCTGCAAACATGCAGCTCTGCTTAGAGCACCGGTGAACCCTTCACCCCCAGACCGCCAGTCACATTCCAGGTCCTCCGACTGAGAATGCACGAGTCAGCAAACTCTGCTGAGCACGTGTCCCCAAATGCCCGGCATGTCACACATCACACAATCATGAGATTCAGCGCTACTAGACAAAGAAACAAAGGAGAACTTTCTATGGAAGCTGCAGAGCTCTGCAGCCAGAGCTCAGCGACCAACTGCCTCCATCCCGAAGAGAAGCAACACTTTATTGTTCTCCAACGTCTCAAACCAGCGTTTCAATGAGAGCTGAGCACTCACATCCAGCTTAAAATAAGAGAGATCTATGATGACCATTAGCTGGTCTGAACTTTGATGGGGTTCTTTAGAGCCAGCTGATTCACATGCGATCCACGTCTGTTAATCAATCAGTAGGCTGTCAGCTCCAATAGAAGTTGGAGTGCTTCCTAATTACTGTGGCTTGGCAGTAACCCTGTTAAAATCTGAGCCACATGCAAATTGTATTTTTATTCACTTAGCCTTCATTCTATAAGAAATAAATGAAAAAAATTGCAGTTAAGAGAGAATAATCACCACCTGCTAGTAGCTATAACAGCTTAAAGGCTTTAATATAAAGAGCAAACTCTTTTCTTACCACCAAAGGCACAAAATCTATCCAGCAATATACAGTCAGCATCAGTCATCTACTAGAACATTTACAGTGCATCCAAAGTCTTCCAGCGACAAACCAAGATACTTATTTACCCTATGGCAATAACACGTGTGGAAGTACATGAGACTGAATAACAACAATGCATTTCTAACAGGGCTGCGTGTATAATGGAATATAGCCAAACACCTACTTGTTGCAGTGGTGTTTCAGATGCTTCTTGTAGCCGTCGTCCTGCAGCATGTGCTCAGGGTTGTGCTTCCGGAGCCACTCAGCTTTGTGGATATCAAAAGAACTAGTCTGGGTCTTCATCTTCTTGCCCTTTCTGCCCCGAGGTACTGGGACTGACAGGCCTAGTGGAAAAGAAGAACTATCAGCTTGTGCGGCAATGCTTTGAGAGGTCAAAGGTGTGAATAGTTTTGCTATCAGAGAAGGTAATAAATCCTTGAAGTGAATGGGAAACACTCACCGAGGTGATTCTGCAGCTCCTTGGTGCGCCCGTCTTCAGTGGGAGCTATCAGGTCCCACATGAAGCTCTTTATTTTGTCATCGCCACGGTAATGGACCAGGCAGTAGGCGAGCAGGGCTCTGCAGATGGACTCCACATCCCGCTCGGTCAACTGCTTCTTGAAACGACCGTGGTTAAGGATATCTTTCCAACGACCCCATCTGGAAAGCAATTACGAACCCTTTCAGAATGCATGTCCGTACATTAAAATGCCAAAAAATATTCGACAATAACTTAACACAAATTATCTTGTTTTGAGATTCATCAAATAAAGTGGTCTAATTGTTTATTTCATGGGGGACACTGCTGATATACGAGTGCAAACGTATGTAATAATCTCCTTTTTCACAGTGAATCTATGTAAATGTTTCTTTTTTTTTGATTGACCTACTAAAAACTAATTCATCTGACATTCCCTTTTATATCAAAGTCTCTCTAAGCGTTGAACTCACCCATAAACAAGCAAGTTCTTTTCCACCCTGAAGCACTCTGTGCGTCCGTAACTGTTGGGACGGTCGTTTCTTCTGAGCTTAGGCTTGGTCTCATCGCTGTCACTCTCCCCCTCCGACAGCTCTGCCAGCTCATCTTTGGTGGCGCTGAACGGTCTGGTCTGCTTTCTCACACGTGGAGTGTCGATCACCAAGCTGTTCTGCAGTGAGGAAGAGGAGAACACACGTTTTCAAGAAATGTCAGAAATGTTCAAGCTAGACTTCAGCTTTATGAAGAATCTACATCCATCAGAGCGCAGGACTTACTCTGCCGTTGACCATATCCATATCGATGTCAGCTTTTTTGGCCCACTTGTCCCAGAAATTAGGATCATCCAGAGAGATGTCGGTGCGGTTCCCGGATGCCACAAAACTTGCCTGAAGGCAAAAATGAAATTAATTTAAAGAATTAATTAAAACTTCTCAGTCTTTTTGGCTGTATTTGGGGCTGGTAGGAATTTATTATAGAACTGGGAGTGATATTAAAACCAGTTGATTAGAATACACTGATTACTCAGCCTGGAAGCAGACAGGTTTCCCTCATCAGGATAATAATAAGTAATTGAAAGGTCATCTACTCTTAATGTCCTGGTTTTGCACTTTTTGACCATTCATTATTTACATTTATCTTCTAATCCTTTAAATCCTCTTAAATTTTAAACTAATTGTATTAAAAAACTTTGGTCCCAGTCTTTTGTTTCTATTTTTCAATGAACTGGTCAAAATCAGAATCAGTAAATCAGACTTAAAACTTTTTTTGTCCAGAATAAGCCTGATAGCTGCATCTTTATCTAATAATTATTGTGCTAAATACTTTTCCTCCATTAGTTTTATTAACCTTAGCAAAAGTGGATCCTCGTCCCTCAGACTCGATGGTGATGGTCTTTGTCCTGCGTTGGAGGATCTGATCAATGTCTTCCTCACAGAATTTGGCCCCTTCATCTTCCTCATCCATGATGGCTCCGTAGGCACCACGTCGCAAAAGATCCTCGATTTCTTTCTTGGACAACTGCTGCTGAGCAGCCTATGGAAAGAATGATCTGTTATTTTTGAGAACTTAACAAATGCAATGTATTTTTAATACAGGGCACTGAGACCTAGTGTCACCGGGAGAAGCAAAACACATCCACACATGTTGGTTTGTTATTAAAAAACTCATCATCAGCAGCCTATCTAACCCCAGCTGCTGTTCAGGATACAAATATGCTCAGCCTGACTAGATGTAGAAAAAAGCCTAATAGCTCAACCCCCATGCAGATCAGATAATTCTCAAAGGGACTCAAACTGCAACTCAACATCCACCTACACTCTACACACTGCTGACACACTCCCTCGTGAACAGATTAAACTAATAGGATCAGTTACACTGGGAGAAAATTGCAGCGACGACCTTCATCATTTTGTGGTTTTTCGCCTGACTTTACATTGTAGCCGTTTACCAGCTTTTCTAATGCATCTTAGTTAAAAAAAAAATAAAAATAAACATTCATATTTACATTTATTAAGACTATATGAGAAGGGACTTATTTATATATATTTTTATCAATTTAATTATCTACTTAAAACAACAGAAAAAGACACACTTTTGGGGTCTAAACTTTTCTGCGTTACAAACTCCCCTTCTTTTGTGTGATAATTAAATGCTGAGCTGAGCAAAATAAAGATACGTGACAAAAATGTTTAAAGAAAATAAATATATTACTTTGTGAATCAAACTAAAGCATCAAGAAATATTTACTACATGAGTTTTTCCAAAGTTGATTCTTGGTGCAAAAGCTAACTTTAATATAATAGGATTTAAGCTATTGTTTAGTTGAGTTTTTTTATTTATTTATTTATTTTTTTTATGAAAATCTAAACAGTCTTGAGTGCAGAGGTATACACGCTTTTTATTCTGCCTGAAAATTAAATCCAGTTTAAGTAGGTTTCAGCTTAGAAAACTGTATCCAAATTCTAGATCATATATAAGAAGCATTGTCCAAAAATTAGAAAGGAATATTTTGCTCGTCTGCAAACCTACCAACACAAGGCAGCTGAAATGTCAAGTGAGGCATAAATCAGAGAGCTATCTATGAGGCGAAATGTAACCTTGGAGATAAAGTAGGAACCCAAAGCTCAAATGGAAGAAACTGAACAGGAAAACTACCAATTCTGGATTCTAATAATCTGTCCTTAATGAAAGAGTGGCATGAAGGGAACCCACTGCTGAAAGTGAGACCTCAACAGGTTCAAGTTTGACCTAGACACAAAAATATCTATTCAGGGTAAACTCACTAGGTCTATGGATTATACCGAACACATCATCCCCAGAGTGATGCTGCTGGAATGCTTTTATTTAGTCAGGACTGATTGTAACATAGATGCTGTTAAATATCAACACTACAAAAGAAAAAAAAAAAAACGGGGAATAAGACTTGAGTCTGGGGTGAAAGTGTAACCTATACAGGATTCAATTTAAAAGAGTAAAGGAACATGAATACCTCTGCGAGGCAATTTAATATTGCATGGTTTAAGCATTTTGCATTTGAGACTATTTGGCTAGTTCTCTGCCTCACCCCTCCTCCTGTGCCTCCTCCAAGGCTGTTATCACGGCCACTCATGCTCTGCAGCACGGCTTTGTCCAGGCCCAGCTTGAGGCTGGCCCGGTCAAACATCTCTCGCTCATACGAGTTCCTGGTGATGAGACGATACACCTTCACCGCCTTGTTCTGACCGATTCGATGACAGCGAGCCTGAGCCTGGAGGGTAAAGAAAAAGTGAAATGTGTTCAAAAGAGAAGACACTAATCTATCATTTGAACTTTAAAGTAATTGGCTTTAGATCGTAGTGTAAAGACAAAAAAAAAAACAGGAATAAAAATTTATCCATAAGCATTTTATTTATGATTCCAATACTATGCTGCTTCCATGCCACAAATTAAATATATATATATATAATCTACTGAGAATGTAAGCCTTTACCTGCAGGTCGTTCTGAGGGTTCCAGTCAGAGTCAAAGATGATGCAGGTATCTGCTGCAGTCAGGTTGATGCCCAAGCCACCGGCTCTTGTACACAGCAGGAAAACGAAGCGGTCCGAGTCGGGCTTACTGAAGCGATCTATGGCAGCCTGACGCAGGTTTCCACGAACGCGGCCATCAATGCGCTCATACAAGTACCTACAGCCAATGCAAACAAAATCAAACCACAATAAATACGAGTAGGGATTTTTTATATATATATACTTTTGTTTTGACCTTAGTCTACAGACTTTGAAAACTCAAAAATGTATTTTAATCTCCTTCAAAATGGAGGAACATCCTCAAACAGTGCTTCTTCAAAGAGTGGTTACCGTCCTCATGCCCTCGCACCACCCAGCCTCCTGCCCTCCCCAGTGTAATCCACTTCCACTCCACAGAAACCACACAGACTCTCCAGCTCGTCTGAAGCGGTGGTACCCCGAGGGCTTCTGTAACCTGCTACTGAACTCTGTCCGAGGTCGGATCCGTTCAGCTCCTCATGTGCTTACAACCGTTTCAGGTTTGCTGAAAAGGCTGGCATGGAGCCAGAGCGAAGAGGGAGAGGAAGGAGCGCAACAAGACATGAAAGCAAGGCGAATAAGCTGGAAAAAAATATAAGAAAAACTGATCTGCAGACCAGCAAAGTGGAAAAACTGAGGAGAAGCTGCAATTCTGAGTCACAATAATAAACTTTAAGATGACTTTATAATCTAAAGTCCTCACTCCATTTTAGGTTATAACCAGACCTGAGAGCTTTACCCAAGACATCACGTAAAAGGCGCCCACCCACACAGTAACAGGGCGAGAGCTCATAGTACTTTGGTTTAAAAGCAGAGCAGTTGTGCCCAAACTAAAAATCTGTCCTAATCAGTGGCATTAAAGTCCATTTATTCTCAATCACTATTTTACAGCTCCTGTGTACCTTTTGCAGCTAAAAATACATTCAGTTTGTGGTTTATTTTTAGAACACAAACATCAGTATTCTTTATAAATCCATTCAATGTGATACAAATATTATTGGTGAATTAAATGTTTGTCAGATTAAACCAACAGGATAGCAAGAAAAACTAATGTATGATGTTTATAGTATAAATTTAAAGTGTGTCCAACTATATTAACATTCTCCTCCTGTAACCGTTAGAGAACAAACCAAGAGGTGACGGTCTCTTTACATTGAAAAATCTTATTGCATAACCACAGAAGATCTACATATAGAGAAGATCATGTCTCTAAGGTCTACATATTTGATCCCCCTCACCCCCACTCCCAAAAAAAAAGAAACAATATTTATATTAATATAAATAATGAAAGCAGGCCAGTTTCATTTAACGTATTTTACCTTTTCTGAATGAGGTAGTCTTCCAAGATATCCAGACAGCGCACCATCTGGGAGAAGATGAGCACCTTGTGGCCTCCTGCCTTCATCTTGGGCAGCAGCTTATCAATAAGAACCAACTTTCCAGCAGACTGAACCATGGCCTGAAGGTGAAAGTCAGCGGCAGTGGGACTGTGCACTTCCCTGAAATCTTCTAGGATCTTCTCTTCAGCCCCTAAAGCATCAAAGAACAATCTGTCAGCAGATTCTAGAGTGACATTTTTAACACGACTCAACTTCATATCTTCCACAAATTCAACTCAGTTTATTCCTGAAATTAAGACTAAGTGTAGGAACTGTGTACACTTTTTGGAATGCAAACAGAAAATATAAAAATATAAATAAATTACAAAAAAAAAAAAATTCTATATTGGTCTAAAGCAAAAAAATCAAAAGACAAACAAACAGAGGAGGTATGAAATGCAAACTGCAGCTAAAAAATTGCCTTTCCAAAGTATTGAACCTCTTTTTCACATTTTGTCAAATTCCATTTCCTCAGAATTTCTAATATTAGAGAAACACAAAGTGATAGATCACTGCAAAGTTAAGGGGAAATATTATTTAACTTATTTTTTATAAATAAAACTGAGGAATTTGTCACACAACTATTAGTTAGAAGAGCAGACTGTTATCCTGAACACCGTCTCCATGCTAAAACATGGTGGTGGCGGCATAATGCTGTGGGGATGCTATTCTTTACAAGTAACAGGTAGGCTGGTCAGAGTTGATGTAAAGACCACTGCACCTGAATGATGGAGAACCTGGTAAAGGTTGGAAAAGACTGGAGATGGCGACAGAGGTTCACCTTTGAACAGGATGACCACTCAAAACAAAAAGCTAAAGTTATTAAAGAAGGTGTTGATCAAGGCATATTGACGAGGTAGGACCCCGTACATACTACTAGCTGTGCAGAGTTCCCTGGTATCTGTAAGCTCCCAAAGTAAAGTGTATACTTCATACATTTCTCATAAAAAAATGCCTCCATTTCCCACACTGCTATAGCGTCGTCTAACATTTGTCATCTAGCTTGACAAAAGTTAAAAAGAAGCCTAGTTAAGCAACTTGCACTGTTTCTTCTCCCAATGCACAGCTGTTGGTGAGGAGGCTGCAGGTCCTTGTGACTGACTGCTCTGAGCAATGTGTTGCTAACAGCAATCACCTGTTTGTATGACAACTACTTCCTGGTAAGAAGTACTTTCCCATGGAGCCGTGCAGTGAGTCACTAAAATGTTTGTGTGAATCCATCTGCGCAGAATCAGAGCAGATGTGCAGATGCTCATAAAATGATTTAGAATGGCCCAGTCAAAGTCCAGGTGTTAAATCTATTGTAACTCTAAGTATCTAAAACATTAAAGTTCGCAGAAAATGTCCAAAATAACTTTAAGCTCTGGCAGGGTCAAACCAGCTGTGTACGACTTTTCAATCTCCAATCCGACTTTCTCCCTGTCTGTGTATAGAAAGGCTGCGACTGCAGATTTTTGTTCACTTCAGTATCTGTGACAGAGAAATTCCCACATATGACTGGGATGGATTATGAAGCGTTATTAAAAATAAAACCGTAAAAAAAAAAAAAAATGGTTACAGAGCAAAGCCCCACTTAATGAGTCCTGTGCAGAATCCCTTCAACTAGAACAGAAAGAGAATTTTTATCAGCCTATATTATAAATATAATGGGAAGAACGTTTATTTAACTCTGTGGCACACAGTTAATAAAGCTACTTGATGAGGCAGTGAGAGCTAGGTTTGGGAATTGAAAAGATTTTCAAGATTCCGATTCCCTTTTCGATTCTATGAATTCTTTTGCAGAAAGATGAGCATATCTGCTTTTTCTGGAAGATATGGGATCTTTCAGCGCTTAAGGTGTCTCCAGCCGTGGAGAACACCCTCTCAGATGGGGTGGAGGAAGCCTGCACACAGAGGTAGTTTTCAGCCAGTCCAGATAGCAAGGGCAGCGTATCTTGTTCCACCACCACAGTGTGGCGCTATCCCTGCAGGGGATGGAGGGCAAGCTTTTATAGAGCTGGATTTCCTGATCTACCCTCTGGGCTAAGGAAAGACGGGGCTTTGATTCACAAAGTGACCGCAGCTCGTTGTCTTCCTCCTCGAATAGTTCTTCCAACTTGCGTAACTTGCGTAAAAAACGTGACGCAAGTCGTGCTCCCCAGAGCCGGCACTTTAGGCTCTGGTGCTGCGGGAATCGAAAAAAGAATCGTTCAGCGAGCTGCCAAACGATGCCATGGAATCGGAACATACGGAACCAGTTCTGAACAGGAACCGGTTTTCGATTCCCATCCCTAGTGAGAGCTGACTCTTAGAGAGAGATCTGTGAAGTTTGTCAAGGTTTTTGTTTTAAAAAGTTGAGATTGATAAGCAGCCCTTATCTGCTCTATCTGCCCCTCATTTTGTCTTTTTTGAGGCTCAAAGCATCACTTTTTTACTAAATTTGTTTTCTGTCCTCCTGAACTTGTAGAAATTTTTTTTTTTTTTTTTCCAGAGTGAAAAACTGTGCTTTCTACTGCCCCTTGATGTTTTGGCGGAGCTCAGAGGGAATCGCTACTCTGTCCGTTTTCTTTCCAACTGAACTCTTATTATGGTTAAATCTTTTTTTTTTATTATTTCTTTCATTGATATTATGTGCCCGACTCCCATGCCTGTTATATATGCGATTTGCAACTCCAAAACTGACTGTTTTTCCGTAAGATTTACAGGTTTTATTTTGTATTTTCTCACAAAGCAGAGGTATTTTGCTGTACAACTGTCTAGGAAAATGTATTTTCCTGTCCGTTTAATTAAATTACCGCCAAATTGCTGCGTAAACCACCTAAAATGGATCTGGGGTTGATTTCAATCGAAGCTAGGCAGCCCTCTTGCAGAAAATCATATCAGGTATGATCATCCCCTTTAACTCTCAATGAGCGCTAAACGTCACAACCTGGTCCGACATGATATTCTGTCGGATCGGAAACACAATCGGATTCAGTGTTCAGGACTGTAGTGAGAAAGACAGCTGTGAATGTCTGCATACATTCAAAGCTAACAGATGTTGCTACAGACAGAGACAGCTGTAACTGCAGCCATACCATCCAACAAGAGTTTAATATTTATTTTGTAAAAACATCTGTGTCCTCTTTTAACTGCACAGTGTAAACCCTTCTTTATGTTGCTCTCCAATAGAATATACTGATATCTGTTGAGATGATGTGTTGAAAAATTTTCAAAACCACTTTTTAAACAACCAGAAGCTTTAACAATCTCAATCAGACGTACCTTTGATGAGGTAGGGGTGGTTACAACACTTTCTTAATTCCATCATGGTATTGACCAGGTTGGGCATGTTCGACTGGCCCGCCCCTTTAGCCAGGAAAGAGAAGTTCTTCTCGAGGATGGCGCGATAGTATTTCTTCTGGATGTTGGTGAGCTCCACCTCAATGATGGTTTCCTCTTTAGGGGCCAGCTTCTTCTCCACGTCTTCTTTCAAACGACGCAGCATCATGGGCTTCAGGATGCCCTGAAGCTTCTGCACCTGTGGTTCAAACAGGTCATATGCATGTTGTCACATAATAAGCCGCGCAAACAGGTGCAAATTTGTTTCCTTTTTTGCCAAGTAATAAAAGGCCTTGTTGAAAGCTTAAGCACTGAAACTATGTCACTTCATGGCCCTGCCAGCTCCCAAGAATTAGGTTAAACATTTTCTGTGGCTTTTAGATGTAGCAACACCTGCTTAGTTCCAGCTGACATAAATTATTGCGTCCCTAGACTATCGAGCAAAAACTTTAAAATATGAGCCTACCTGCTCCTCTGTCTTGAGGTCACCAAACTCCTGCATGAAGTTGTTCTCAGAGGGGAAGCGCCCTGGCTCCAGGAAGTGCAGCAGACTAAAAAGCTCCTCCACTGTGTTTTGCAGAGGAGTTCCAGTCAATAGGACCTTGTGCTCCTTAAAGAGTAGGAAAGAAAAAAATAAAATTGAAAAAAACTCTCCCAATTACAACTCAAAGTTGCACAACACCCTGGAGCAGCTATCCAAGTGGAGGATTCCCTCACCAGGTTCATGAGTTTGAAGCCTTCAAGTAGCTTGCAGTTCTTGTTCTTCAGACGATGGGCCTCGTCGATGATCACACATCGCCACTCGATGGCATTGAGCTCGGGGCAGCCTCCCAGGATCATCTCAAACGTGGTGATAACAGCCTGGAACTTGTAGGCACCTCGAATGGGGCGACCCTTTAAGATACGAACGATAAAGACGCTTTAAGTATGTAATTTATCAACTGGACACACATTATTGGCATCTCAAATATTACATAGAAAAACAAAAAGTATGTTCCAAAACACATGTGACCTGATGACTGAGAATTGCACCAGCAAAAATAATCTAAATAATTTATAACTCTAAAATTGTATATAGAATTTGCTTGATTACATGGAAAAAATTAAAATATAAGTCAGGAATGTTTCTTAAAGTGTATTTTTTCTTAAATTGAGCAGGTAAGTGAGACACATTACATTTAACATAAAAAAACAACAGTTTCTTATTTAAAGTGCATAATTTCCAATTATCTTATTTTAAGGATAAAAATGCTCACTCATTTGGCAGATCATCTTATTTTCCGACTCACATTAAGGCTAAATACACTTATTTACAGATCTTTTTATTTATTTTCAGAACATTTTTGCAGTATAGGTTAATTAGACCTTTTATGTAATGTCTTTAGATGATGTTTCTTCCAAAGGGTCACTATAAAAATAAATGAAACTAATTATATCCATTTAACTTTCAATAAAAAACAAAAAAACAAGCAGCCTAAATATACCACACTGCGTGAGGTCGTCTTCTCTACTCCAACCAGTACACTGCCTCCTGCTTGTTGGGTCTTACTGCCATTTATCTGTTGTGTGTCTGGGAAGGTTTGCTTCGTCCTGCCTCTCCGTTTGTATCCATTGCCATGACAACAGCCCTCAAGAGATACTCTGCTGCCCATGTGCCCCCTCCCTCCCTCCCACAGCCAGCCAGCCGGCAGACGACTGTGGAGGAGCCACTCGTGCAGATATGCTTGAACAGCAATGACAGCGAGCTCCCCTTCGACGATGACATCACAGGCTGCCTTGGAGACAGCCGGATGGCGGCTCTGCTCTCCTCTCTCTCACCTTAATTCCTGTTACGGTTCGTCTGAATGCTAAGAGCTCCTAACTGCCTGATTCAAAATATCACATGCCCTGCCAACCACAGACAGCCTCTGTCTAAGGCTCACTAACTACCTCTCGGTCGACTAATTGTAGCATAAGCGCCACTCGCTGGTTCCTGTTGGATGACACCTTGATATTGAAAACCTCATTAAAATGATCTCATCACTAATAGGGAGGAAAACCTGTTGTATAAAAAAAAAAAAATTACCTTTACACACTCAGAAGGTATTATTCAAACTCTGTAGAGCCTTTGAATGTTTGTACATTTATAGTACTGAAAACGTAACAATCCTATGCTTTCTGACTTTAACCCTACTGTCGCCGCTTCGTTTCATGGAAAATCTAAATTTCTTCAACAACACGCAGCAACAGATTCAGTCAAAAACAAAACTATATCCTTTCATGACTGAGGACCCAGAATATGATGAGCTTTCCACCATTTAGTCTGGCATACGTGGGATAATTTTAGAGCAAAATTATCATTCATACAATCTGACAGAAATATATTAAAGAAGGTCACTTCTTTGTTTATATTCAGGAAAATAATAAAGCTTTTTAGACAATCTAGGATTAATCTCAACTTGTATTTAAATTATTTAAATAAAAAACATTTGAAACTAATTCTTTTTAAAGATTACATATTTCAACTGCCTGTATTAAACAAAAAACAGCTTCCGTCATGAAATACTTGATGCTAATGATCTAGAACACATCTTTTCCATTGGAAGTCTCTGACATGTAAACAAAGTCACAACCTTTGGATAACCTGTAGCCATATGCATGGTTGAACACACTTCCTTTCTAGGTTCAATATTTAGTCGACCCAAACCCACCCCACAAATTAAAGTCACTTTTTACCACTTAGAGAAATGCCATAACCCTATATTTACCTTTGTTATCCACTGATAAATTCTTCAGGAATTTAATGTTTAAATCCGTTTAAAAAGAAAAGCAGATTTTTTTCATTTTTATCATCTATTTTAGAAAACGTCCTCTTCAACAGCAATTTTTACTAAAATTTACTTTTCTTCAATGTTTTTAATTAGTCATAATATGTTTGTGTGTATAGAAAAGATCAATTATTTCATCAGCTTTAAGCTTTTCTTCAGATTTTTTTCTTTAATGCTTTTATGAAAGGAAATGTTTATCCTGAGAAGTTTAAAAAAGTCAAATTTTTGTGTGTATAAACAAGATTAATCTGATTTTTTTAATAGATAGAGATTAATTGATAGATAAAATTATTCAATCATCTTGATTGAAATAAAGTAAAATTATTTTTCAACAGACGTCAGCAAACCTTTTCTCATTAATGAAGTCAAGTTTATATTTTAGAAATAATATAAAAACCAGTGTCTTGCATTAGTGACGGATAGCTATATATATATATATATATCTGGATGACCCATGTCCTTCAAAATGTTTGTCATCAAACGTTTTTTATAGCCATGCAGCCACAGTGAGGAAACATTAAACCGGGAGTCGTCTGAGACATGACGTTACCTGTGCATCCCTGAAATACATCTCATACTGCTGCAGCATCTGCCTGCTAATCATGCTTCCGTGGTAAACGATGACGTTGAGGTGAGTCCAGGTGTGAAATTCTCTCTCCCAGTTTGCAATAGTAGAGAGGGGGGCGATGATGAGGAAGGGCCCTTTGATGCCAATACGGTGAATCTCTTCCAGGAATGTTATGGACTGGATGGTCTTTCCTAGGCCCATCTCGTCAGCCAAGATACAGTTCCGCCTGACAGAGGTGAGAAGAAGATGGTTAGTGGAGTAAACAGCTGCGATGCTTCTTTGGGCTGCTTAAGATATTCCCATGTTGCTGCATGACAGAAAGAAAGTGCCGTACATTTATCACGAGAACACATAGAAATGAAAATTATTCCCAAGACACTAAAACAATAAACTGAACACCGAGGGACAAAACGACATCATCAGTGGTAATCAAAGTAAAAACAACAAAAAAACACACATTTGAAATGCAACCTTAATCTCTCAGCTGTGTGGTGTGCTTCTACAGTCCATTTATTTAGCTGTCCAGTGGGTGGGGGTAATATGTCTTCACGCTAATTGCAACGTGCAGATATTCCCACAGGCCTCCTAAGCAGCCCTCCAGTTTTGATGAATCTCTCTGCGTAGGCATAAGCAAACTCCTGCACGCTCACACATAACTAAAGCAATTCCCGGGTTAAAGCAAGCACCGACACTTCGCTCCAGATGCAAGTTGTTGCTTGAGTAGTCATGGTTGAAGAAACAAATAAAAAATGAACTTTTCTGCAGCTGTGTGCATCTCAGCAGCAAATCTGACTCTCTGACTCTCACCACATACCAGCCCAAATAAGTATCCTCCACGTCACCAGGAGGGCTAATTAATTATTATTATGATGACCATAATCTGAATACACACAGGTTTGTCTTAAATGAGCGGAATGTATTACCTGGCATATGATTCTTTAAGTATATTTTAAAAAAAAATCATATGTAGCATAAAACAAAGTATTTCTTTACCTTTGCAAATAAACACTCTCCTTGACATGGATTAAAACTGACCTGTTGTACCAGTTGAAAAGAAGCCAGTTGACCCCCTCCAGCTGGTAATCCCTGAGAGTGTTGCTATTCCTGTATTCCCTCGATTGCTCCCTCTTCTTCCAGAGGTTGGCTGGAGGTCGCTCCTAGGAGACAAAAACGCTGTTCATTGAACTATTACAAAAGAACCATTCAAACACTTCAAATAACTGGAAAAAAACGTGAATAAAATGTTTTCTTCAAGACATGCCTTTAAAAAATCTTACAAGATTACATAATTTCTGAAAGTACTAAAAGACTATTCTGAAAGAAAAAGATATTTCCTAAAGAACGCAAAATAGAAATCCTCCAAAAAAACTGAAAAATCTTCTTAAAACAGCAGAATAACAATGAGAACATGTCATGTGTTTATTAGATTCCCCGCACAACCAGTAGGCAGCAGACCAAAAGAAATAATTTGCTCATCTCAGTACAGCACAGTTTTAAAGGCATAGCGATGGTCTTTAGTTTTAACAAACAGGAGAAAAAAAAAAGAAAACAATCGTTTTACGTGTTTAAAACAAGGGAGAAGATCGGTCTCTGCTTCTCTAAATGAGATGTGATGTGAAGCCCTGTTAGGCTTACCACTCTGCGTGAGTCTGGCTTGGCTGCCTGCAGCCGCTCAAACTCTTCAATCTTGCTTTGATCAACGTCGTCCTTCAGCTCCCATGTGCTATCCTCATAAGGCAGAGAACACCACTTCACCAGGTAGTACACCACTTCCTGCAGCAGACAGAAGAGAGTCACTGTAAAAGACTAGAGCGAGGCCAAGCTCTGCTTTTGTAGCGTTCTCAAAGGCTGAGAGGCAGGCCATTAGGGTGGCCTTGGGCATTTCTATGATTCAAAGATATCATTACGCTGTAGAACATATTAAAAGGAAGAAAGCCAACTAAAGTGGTAAGGGATAAAACATGTTCCAGAATAAAAGGTAGAAACGCACAGGCTACGCTGATATGTGCTTAAAAGGGAGAAGACTTATTTTACCTCGCCTGTGTCTTTGTCCTCGCAGTACGATACCTCCAGCACTCGGTCGACTTCAACATAGTCAGGGTTGAAAGGTTCCTCATCCATCTAAGAGAGACAGAAGACGCAAAAAGAGATGAAACAGATGCTAAATAAGTGAACAAATTCAAGTTCCCACGTTTCATCTGGAAACAAACGACTCTCCTGTGTCGACTCAGTAAGTGAATAAATTCACATGAATACACACAGATGTGCCATCCCACACAAATCAAACACAGAGTGTTTTCATATCCACACACAGCGCTGCAACACCTGCATACTAAACGCAATGGTCCTAAACGATCAAAAGAACAATGGCCTAATTAGAAATATTAGACAGAGGAAAAAATAAAGCATTGTGCAAATGGAGGGGAGAGCCCCTTTCCAGGCACACAGCCTCACATCAGTGAAGAAGAGCGCCCTCTGTGCTTGTTTCATCTTGAAGCGTTTGATCTTCTGCTGAATCCTCTTGTCCTTTTCTAGCTGCTGCTCTGTGGCCCATTCACAGTGAAGGTAGGAGCTGATACACAGACACAGAAAACAATCAGCATCTGTTTATGCACCCAGAGTCTGAGGAAAAGCTAATCACATTTACCCATGTTTCAAATAATTTTAGACATTTCTAAAATAGAAAAAAAGGCTAGGCTTTTGCCAAAAAAGAAAAAAAAAGAAAAAACATATTAAAATACTTTAGTTGACACCTGGCATTCCTTGTTTGTAACATGCAGTATATACAGACCTGTTTTTTGACAGACCTGTCATCAACCTATATAACGCCTCCCTCAAGTGATTCAGCACCCGCCCCCCCCCGTAATTGACATTTATGCACTATTTTTGCACGCCACGTATCCACGTAAGTGGTGTTTTAGAATTTTCTCAATGTAAAAATCCCCTGGGACTTTTCTGGATGTTATCAGACATCCTGCTAAAACTAAAGTTAGCGTTGTCAGACGTTTTCTTTTAAAGGCAAAACAAAGTCCTTCATATTCATTTTTTTTTATTATTTTTAATGGAACTGGGGACATTTGTGAGTTAAAACCATCCATGATTAGTCGCAAATCCAAAAAAAAAAAACATTTTCTGTGTGAAAAAAGCATACAAAGTCCAGGAGTTTTCCAGTCCTGGAAAATGCTTAGTGAAAATAAAATTTAGTTTTTCTCCCGTATGTTATTAGTACCATAGGATTTTTGGAGGTATTCTGATTCCAATTAAGTGACAGAGGTTTAGGATATTAGCAAGAAAGCAAAGAACCAGAATTACCTGGAACAATGAAGAGTGTCAAAATGATATAACATCCTATGATCAAATTTGGGCTACTATGTAGTTTTATGCTCCGTTAAAACTTTAAATCAACATTTAAAGAACAGAAGCAAAGTAAGTAAAACTTACTAGTTTTTGTATTTTACAAAAAACTCCTCCACTTCTACCATCACACCTGGAGAGACCTAGAAGATGTTGAAAGGAAAGATTTTGACAATAAATATCATAGAAAATGAAGATTAAGCGGATTCTGAAAAATGACCTTTTTAATAAAAAGTGATGGGTAATTACCTCCTTCTTGACGATACGAGAAGACATGATTTTGTCGACAACAGCAGCATCCTCCTCTGTTGGATTCTCCTTAGAGACATGACAGATTTAAGGTTTAATAACTTTGAACGTAAGCCTGGGGAACAGAATCTTGGGTCCAACTTTCCCACAAAGTTCAACTTAGAAATATATTGACTTGAAAATTCATCCAGAATAAATACATTTAGACTTAACAAAACGCACACACAGACCCAAAAAACATTTAAGATAACTTGTAGAATGTTTAAAACATTTTCCTCCATGTAAACAAAACAACAAAATATATTTTCTCTATCTTGAAGCCTAGGATTAATAAGAAAGAAAGACTATTAGTTCTACTTTATTAGAATATATGACTTTATTTTGGGGTTTTCTTTTTCAGGGAAAAGGTCATTAACCCAATATGTCCTGCTAAAATTGACAGAAATATTTCAAAATCCATTTCTGCCTTCCCTGAGTTTAAAATAATCAAACAGAGCTACACTATTTTCAGCTATATTTATATGTATTTTCAGCTCTAACTGTTTTTTGTTGCACTTTATTACATAAGCAACTGAATACCTTGATTTCTGTCCAACACCCACGTCTCCTTTAGTTGCAGGGCAACTGAATTACTGATAGAACTCAAGCTAACTCTAAGCTTTTTTTTTTTTATTCAGATATAATTAATAGAAAGCATTTGTGGAAGATTTACAGTCATCATGATATAAAACAGCAACAGGAATTCTTCCCTTTCCCTGCCTGCAGCAGAACAGGTGCTATATTTCAAAGCTGCTACGGTTTTCCTTAGTTGCTTTTATGAAAACCTTGCTCACAAAACTGAAAACTTGTTAAATATGGCACCGAGGTGATAATAGTGTTCACCGAAGAGTCTTGGCACCTCCGTTGTGTGCACGTCATTAGGAACCTATTTAACCGTGCCACTGGCTGATGACGGAGGGTTTTTTCTCTCTCTGCCAAACAGTTAGCCCTGCTTGGGGTGGGTTTATGATGACAAACAATCAATCAGAGCGTCGGAGGCTAAATTAATCTCACTTTTAATCTGCCCATTTTAAGACCAAAGCAGTAAAAAACACTGAACCTCACTTTAATCAGTTTAATTAGGACTAAAATAAGAAAAGCTCCTCCTGCCGTTGGTTTAGTCAGCCACATAGTGAATGTGGGTCAGTTCATTGCAATCGCCATTTTCAGCTCCATCTGTAAGCGCTGTTAGCTACACTCTTCATAAGCCCTTCTGATTTCTGACATTGTCACATTGTGGTCATAAATATTATTTGGAAAAGTGTGCAAGTGATTTCTGGGGCTGGTTACTAAAACAAAACAATGCTGCATTACGTACTTGGACCTGGAATCTGTGCATAAGACTAGACTATATTTGCCTTTTAGCCTACATAACGACCCTTGTTTTGAATTGGCCTTTTATATATAAACTAAGGCTACGTTCACACAGCAGCTTGAGGTTTTTTTTTGACCATATGTGACCTGTATCTGATATTTTCATGACAGTCTGAACAACACAGATCCGACTTTTTCCAATGCGACCCAGGCCGCTTGGCTATGTGGTCCTGAATCCGATACAAATCTGATCTTTTCAAATGCGACCTGCATCAGAACGGCCAGGTCGCATTCATCCGACCTGAACGCCATTGGTAACCGACTTATGTCACTATTCTGCTTCTTCCTACACAGAAGCGGCAAAAAAAAAAAAAACACAGAGCAGTATTTTTTTTTTTTTACCATCTTGAAAAGATGGAGGTTTTAAGGTTAGGAAAGATCGCTAGATGTGCTCCAGCACTGCTGGCTTGTGACGTCATTGCGTCTTCTACTGCTCATGTGGGACGGTTAAACTGTAGGAATGCAGTTCACACAGGAGATCACATAGAAGTCGCATATATTTGGAAATTTAAACGGCAATCCAAAAAAAAAAAAAAACGTATTTCACCAAAAAATCGGAATTGAGCATCAAGGCCTCCAGTGTGAGGTTCTATAGAGTGTTCTATAGAGGAACACAAACTCTGGGAAAAATTCTGTGAAAAACCCAAAGAGGAATGACACTCTACTGGGTGCATAGTAAAAAACATCTTAGATATATTTGGGATTTTTAAAATTATCTGTAGTTCAATTGTAGGTTTGCATAAATAAAATAATGTATAATTTGATGTAAGGACAAGATTTTTGATTGTTAAGTGCAACCAGATTTTTTTGGGTTGATGATGCAAATTTTAATTAAAACCGTTTGTTGATACTCACCACAAAGAGCTGAACAGCAGGCTCCTTGGATGCAGCAGTGTTGGTTTTCTTGGCCTTCACTATGACTTTGACATCCTCATCTGACAACCTGGCTTCCAGCTCCTCAGCATACTTCTTCCTCTTCACCTGGCGATTCGACCGCCTCTTCTGGAGAACAATAACAAGGAAGAGGCAAATTCACATGCAAAATAATGAACCGATAGAAGCATATTGGGGTAAACCATAAAAATGTAACAAAAAAAAGGTTTAAACTGGCTTTAATGAAGGAAATGATTTGGTTTGATTTCTTTAAGAGATTCTTTTTAACAAGGCTGCAAAGCATGATGTGAAACATTTCTATTAACAAAAAAGAAAGTTCTTCCTAATACAAGACTACTGTTTTCCATTTGGCTGACAACCATTACTGTGTAAACATGAACATGTGTGGATAAGGTCCAGATGCATTGCGCTTCTTGGACTAATGTCTTTTTTTTTGTCTGAACTGAAATCCGAAATAATTTCAATAATATTTAAATTAAAATAATTAATTAAAATAAAGCAGCATAGAAAGTTTCCATTGGCATGAACCAAACACATAAACGCCTCCAACGTTTTAGTAGCTGGTGATGAAGAGCTCCTGGAGCTGGATATGCTGAGCTCCTGACATCTGCTGTTGGCGTTTTGATTGGAACAGCTTACTAGCCGCACTGAAAGTTAGCAGCAGGATGTCTATGACCCGTTTTTCCAAAGCACAGATTAGAAAACTGTATTTTAGGTCATGCACACATTTTTATTAATTCACCAAATCAGGATTTTCCCAAACAATCAAAGTTCATTCATCCTTTATGACAACAATAACATTGACAGAGAGATCAGAGTCTGGGCAACGCCGCCTGTTGAGCAAAATTGTTGATATAATTTCAAGAGAGAAACCTGCATAGGAGAATGACGTAGATAAAGCAGCTGAACCGCTGTTTAGGGATGCACTTAATATCCAGTCAAATGCAGGCGTAACCAGTCACCTTTAAACATATCAGCATTGATCCAAAAGGTAAAACTGGGCCGGTATAACAACTAATGTTTATTTTCGTCTTGCTGTCAGTGATGTATGCCTTTCTGAATAATTGTGATAGTGATGCAACGAAGGATTCAAGCATGTTTAATTAAAACAAAGAAGAAATTGTAGCGATGATATTTTGATGGCATCCAAAGGGTAGGGAAAAAGATATAGTATATTCTAAATATTGGTTCTTAGCCATAACATCTACAGTAATACTGAATGCATGCATGCATTTCTATCACTAGTTATTGAAATCTATAATATTTGGCTGTAAAAAAAAGTTTAAGAGGATTGTTGTATCAAACTGAGACTCAGTATTTATAAAAGGACTTTGATCATTTTGGGGTCAAATAATCTTGATGGGGACGCCTGTGATAAAATTATAAGATATGTCACTTATTTTCTCACAATGTTCTGAAAACCTATTTTTAATTACAGTTAAGAACAAAAGTCGAAAGAAAAAAATGTATGTGGGAAAAGCAAACGCATATAAATCAAAACAATGAGAGCTTTGAAGTCCAGCTTTTGTCTCTGCCTTCCTGTCAAGTTTTTATAATTATCTTATGTGTGGGCTGCTGCATCCTGCATCAATGCACGAGCCCCTCCTAAAGATAATATGTAGTTAATTAGGAATAAATGCCACTGAGCCAAAGTTAATTAGATGTGCATTACAAAATCCCTGAGGGAGAAAGACCCTCAAATCTGCAAACTGAAGCTGACCACGAGCTGGGAGTCAAACCTGCCACATGCCACCTCAGCAAGGCCGAAGCCCGGAGGAGAGCACGCTTCTGTCGCTGTCGGACGCAGTACCTCCACTTCTGTCACTGGATCATCTTAAATGAGTCATCAACAGACGCTTTTAATTAAGGCCAGGGGCACCGTTTAACGAGGGTAATTACATTATAGGATAGAGTCCGGATAGGTCTGAGACGAGGGGGAGAGGGCTGGAAGCGTGGGTGGAGAGCGAACAATGCCTCCTCCACATGTCGATCGCACATCTCAGTCTATTACATCTGGGACCTTTAATCTCAATGTTGCACTAAATTCAACGTCAGCTATTTACAAAAATATCTGAGAGCATATTTCCCAAAAATCAAAGTAAAAATCTGATTTATAAAAGAAGAAGTTAAGAAAACATGTTCACATGAGGTTGATTTTTTTTGTGTGTGTTTTAAACAGTACAGCTGGACCGTCGGTTTCCTCCATCATTGACATACAGAAGGAATGTGTACATTCAGATAGCCACCCACTATCTGACCTCTGAATGAACCACAGTCAATCCTGAAAGGGCTCAGGCTAAAGCTGTGAGCCTTCCTCTCTGCTCAGCAGCAGCATGAACAGCAGCTAGGCTGACCAAACCACTATCCTCGCTCAGTTTTCTGAGGATCAGCAGCAATAGAAGAAGCCGAATGGCGAGCCGATGTGTGACACCCCAGGCAGCAACACCGAAACCACATCTGAACCAGATTAACTCAGTTAAACGCAACTACGTTGACACCTGATGCAATGAGCACACAGGGAAATGGAACAGGGCTTATTGCTGCTTCAAGCTTTCTACATGACCAAAAGAGCTGCTACTTACAGAGTCGTCATCCTTAGAAGCGTAACAAAGGGGGGGATCATCATCAGACTCCTCCTCTGAAGACTCTGGCTTTCGCTTTTTCCTTTTTCCAATCTTGATTACTATTTTCCTGCAGGAAAAGAAAGAAAAAAAAACTATAAGCAAAGTTCATCCATTAAACTCCAAGCTTTACAATTACGAAGAAAAGTCCCAATCATTACATTTGCTACACTAATCTCCTAAGCTAAAGTTTGAGCTGTGACCGTTTTGAAGTAACACTGCTTTGAGCAATACCAACCGCATCTAGAACAAATGTTCTTAGAAACATTATTGCCCCAATAACCCAAAGCATGCTGCAAGGGTAGAGCAACACCTGCAAATACTAGAAATGACCCAAATAACACGTCACCACTTTCAGTCCAAAACACAAAAAGCAGCAGAATTAACTAACAATCTAATAAGCAGGTTTCAGGTAAACTGAAACTTTATTACCACTAATCAAATGAACTTGAGCTCAACTTTTTCATATGCAGATAGTGTTTAGAATAAAAAGGGTCAAAAATCAAAATCGGCAAGGAAAAACCTGACCATTTACAGGAGCCATGAAAGCCTAGAGGAAAGTCTAACACTCAAACGGCTAAAGGTTGCTCCAGTTGTTTTGGTAGTGCCATACACTTCCGTCCATATTTGTGTGACCATTTTCTCTATAATCTTTTTGTTGCTGTAAACACCAGAATTTCCCCATTGTGGGACAATAAAGGGATTTTCTATTCTATCATGCAACACCTCGCCACAGATAAGAGGGAGTTTATATCCAAACGTTTAAATCTCTTACTGTTTCAGTCAGTTATGTGGGTTAGAGGGGCCATTCGTGACAAATTAATTAGATTTCCAAGATGAGGACTTATTTTATTGAAGACAGGCATCCAGCATTGAGCGGGCCGGCTAGACATTCGAAAGTGTTATACAACACCTCAGTTTATTCAACTATAGTTACAGTGGGGCCAAGAAGTATTTAGTCTGATTGTGCAAGTTCTCCTACTTAGAATAATGAGAGGTCTGTAATTTTCACCATAGGTAAACTTTAACTATGAGAGACAAAATGAAATGTTCTCATTTTGTCCATATATACGCATAAATACATACATACACACTCAAATCAACTACTCGGATCAAATACAAATCTCGTTCAAAGAGTGTTTTACTTCCTTTAATTAAATCTTTGCAATTCAAGCCGCTGTCATTTTAGGATTTATCTTTTTTGCTTTACAGAAACTTCCGGTTATTTCGTAAACTCAGTATTAAGTAAACCCAGGTCCACTGCTGGTTTAGTATTTTTGTCTTATGAGGCTTCAAAGATGGAAAGAAAAGCATATTGGGTCAGCAACAAACTAAACTTACTGCAAGTCATGCAATGTTTTTGTTTTTCATTCCGTCTTATTATTCTGTGACCTTCATGAATATATTAACTCATAAAACCAGCAAACATCTTATCTAGTTCTCCTCTATTTGCGTTATCTCCAGCAAGTCAGACACACCAAATGTTCAGTTTGGCATCTGAACACAAATATTGCTGCCATACCATCTACCACAGTTTTATTCCCCCTCTCATAAGCTTGCATTCATTTACCAAATCAAATGAGGATAAAATAATGCAGAGTTGAACACAACAGGGCATTTAGGAGCCTCATGATCAGAACAGGCATTCAAACAATCATAAGAGGTTTATTCTGCATGCCGCTTTAATGCAAATAAGTTCTTAATCAGTAAACTGACAAACATGTAACTTGTCCTTCGAAATATCAGCCCATGATGAAAAAGAAAGATCGATACTTTTAATAAAAACACAGGCCTCAACATTTATTTACCAAGAAGCCAAAGTTTATCTGAAACAGAGATGGATTGTCAGGAATTACATATTAATTCCTTTTTTAAGTTTAAACATACAATGAAATATAAAATTTGAACCATTTTTGAAAGCTATTTTTATAAAAGAACATATTTAACGATTTAACTAATTAACTATTAACTATTTAACTAATTAAAAAATTGTGAAATCTCAAGACATCAGGCAGAAGGTCAACATTTGGGCAAAAACTAGCCCTGAAAATTTTAAATGATCGTAAGACTGCTGCCGGTACTTTCAGGAAGAAAGTGCCAAAATAACTGGTAGTGGACCGCAATAAGACATTTCTAATCAAGTTATTTACAGGGTCTGTTCTTATTTAATCACATTTTAAAAACCACATCTCGACAAAATAAACTACCTTTTCAACTCAAAAACTTTTTTATCCTCAATTATTAAATACATAAGAACTTCCAGTTTTAGTCGATAAAGCTGTATTGTTTTGCCTGAAGGAAGACAATTTCCAAGCGTGGTAAAGACCATAGCGTGGTATAATCCTGATCTCCTGGTCCCCTGCAGATGGATTGAACTACATTTCTGTTTCCAGTGGCTGTTTCAAAGACAAATTGTGTCGAGGTGATGAATATAATTTTGGCGAAACAATGTCATATGACAATGTTGAAAATAAGAAATGTTTCACTTTTGTTTGGTACTGTAGTGCTGCATTTTCATGTGTTAAAATGTTTCTAATTAATTAATCGAAATTAACTTGTAAAAGTCCCAGCCATACTAATAACAGAACTAGGGGGTGGTTGCGCCTGCTGCGGTCTGCTCTTCTTGCGGTTTTGCGCCGGGCGGCTTTTCTGCTCTTGGGTTGATTCTGTGCGCGGTGTGTTGCGTTGCGCACTGCTGCCGTCGGTCTTGGTGGGGTGGGGCTGCGCTTTTGGCCAGGGGGGCGTTTTGGGGGGGTCCCACGCGCATCCGCTGCGAACCGGCCGCGGGCGGGGCCGCCTCTGTGTTTTTCCTGGGTGGTGCGGTTGCGGTGGGTGTTGCGGCCCGTCGCCGGGGCTTGGTGCCGGTGCTCTGTGGGGCTGGGGCGTTTCGGTCGGTGCTGTGGGGGGGGCGGTGTTCGGTGCCCGGCCCTACTTCAGGGTGGCCGGCTGCCGGCGGGGCCCGCGGACTCGTCCCCGGGGCGCCGGCATGGCGGTGGCTGGGGGGCTTCTTCGTGGCTGTTGGTATTTTTATATAGGCCATTTAGTTATACGTCAGCTTGTACGCCTAAATCTGGCCAATCATATATCAACGGTCATCTGTCAATCAAATGTTTTCGGTCAAAGGATCATCATATGTCCCAGCTAATATATGCAACGGTCGCAATAAGAAATAAGAATTATTTATTTTCCCATTGAGTTCCATCCCAGTATTCACGGGGATGGACGTCTGTGTCTACGGCAGGCGTAGAGCTAACTGAACTGGCAGCGTAGCGAGGCAAGGGCTCAAACATGTACTGCTGGAAGCCTTCTACACCAAACAAAACTTCCCTGGCATCCCAGCTTTCCTTCTCTAAATAAAAAATGTATGATGGAGGAGACTCATCCACGACCTCCGACATAAAACTCTCCTCCTCTTGCATGTTTCCGCTGTCCATAGCGTTCCTTGACTGTGTTTTTGTTAAGTGCTACTTGGACAGAATGTAATTTCCCATTGGGAACCTACTAGCACTAAGTTGCTAACTGGTTAGCAAGATGCTTCCAACAAACAGGCCACAACCAAACATGCTTGTGAACCTTCCGCCACAACAATGCCGCCCCCTTGATAATCAACCAATCACATTCACTATATTCACTCATGTAACGTCAGGCACCACTCGGGAGAATTTGGAAATGCAACCATTGGAATTTGTCGCTTCCATACGACTTAAATGTTCAGATATCCAACTAGTTCATCCAAGTCAAAGAGTTTCAATGCATGTAAACATCTAAAATAATTACTTAAAATATATCTCCTTTTGGCATTTGGAACACCAAACAAAAATTGATATTCCTATCAGAACTGTAAGAGGAGGCAAAAGGTTGGCTTAATAGCAGACAGTGTTTAACTGTGGAGTCACAGTAGGGTTAAAGAGAATACTAGGAGGCAGGTCACCATCTACAGGGAAGATTATGACAAGTTGGATAGAATTAAGGAATACCAAACCAGTCCAGACAGTGAAGGTGTTTAGCGTTACCTGGCCAAAGAATTTGAAAGAAAGAGGAAGTAAAAATCCCAGCAAAGAAAGATAATATTTCTTCTCATTTCCATTTTTATAATTATTTTACAGATATAGGACTGATAATCAAATAGATATTTCCACGCACTGACACAGTAAGACAAAAATTTCACCCTTTCCTCCCTCCTCTGTTTTATTATTCATCAGACTACAGATGAAACACAGAAGAAAAGCTTTAGTCTTTATTCAAGTGTGACGTTATCGGCAAGTAAAAAACTGAATTTTTCTCTTTCCAGTTCTGTAACTGTGGTGTTAAATTATTTTCCTATTAAGATCAGAGACGGAGACAGTTTCCTAGCTTGTGTGAACGATGTCTAATTATATTGTGGGAAAGCAGGGACACAAGCAAGCAAATGTGCTTTGGAAATATATAAATATTTCTCTAGACTTCATTCGTTAAACTGTTTCTTTCCAAAATGGTTGCTAATTTGAGATTATCGGGTTACTGTACAAACAACAGCTTTGTTTGCCGTTTTATTGCCAGTGAGAAATCTTTGAAATTGATTGAATTAGATCATTTTCTTTTATATTTTTTATGTTTACACACAATGTCTGGTAAGGGACACTGTATGTTCAGTTTCTATATCCAAGAAAACAAACAAGAACATTAAAGCATGGTACACCACAAAAAGGGAAGTACCTCAGGGCATGTTTCAGCACTATTTTAACTCTCTTCTCAAGCCAAAGTACAAAAGGTTCGATGACAATGATTTTAATATCTTGGCAAACCGCAAACAGGCTTAAATCAGCGACAGCCAAATCTTCAGCAAGTTTTTCTGAAGATTTCTTGACATCTATCCAGGGGTCTAACACAATTCAGGGACCAGAGGTAAATCACTTGCACTTTTACAGCACTCAAGTCTGAGGACTCAACCATTCATAAAAACATTTATATGCCAATGGTGGTAAGCTAAATTGGTCCTTTCTCAATTATAAAGATGTTTTGAGTTTTCCAAAAGGGCAAGTTTAAGGAAAAAGAAACAAACAAAAAAAAAAACTTCTTGGTAGTCTTGCACCGATGTGATACCAGTATCGGCCCCAATCCAGCACTAAAATGGTGGTATCCTTATCGGTGAGTACCAACAAATAGGGCACCGATACAGTTTTGAGAGGCAAAAGTTTATTCAACTATTGTCACCCATTCCAGGTAGGCAATGAAAACTACTGGATTCACTTTGTATTAGCCTTTTTCCTGCTTCACAAAGGTAGGCAGCAGCTTGACAAAGTCATGATGGTAATTATTTTAAATCCAAGTAGTATGCAGTTCTTCACATATACACACACACATCAATTTCAAACAGATGGTATCGGCCAATACTGCACAGCCAGGTATCGGTATCAGGGCCAAAAATTTGCATCGGCACAACACTACTTCTTGGACACTGAGGAAAATGGTAAAGATGGCGTTATCCCAACAGGTCCCAACACAAGAACACCATCCCATGATGAAACATTGTATTGGGCGCATCATGCTTTTGGGATTTTAGTAGGTAAAGGGAAACTTTTCAAGTAAATTATAATTTTTGCTAAATAAAGAAAGATTTTTTAAGCAAAACCGGTCAGTTGGTCTGTGTTTTGATGACCCAAAGCATTCTGCTAAAGCAACACTTAATTGAGACTAGAGCTTCTACTAACAACTATGTTGCAAATCGATTAATCTATCAATTATTGTTTCAATTAACCAATTAATAATCAGTTCACAAAAGGTTCCTGGATAGAGCATATAGTCAGACAAAAATACATATATATTCTTATCTTAAATACAAAATTTCTATATATATTTTTACAATTTTGATATTACTTCTCTGTCAGCTTAAGACAAGTTTTACATTTTCTACACTACAGTTAACAATTCATTTATCACTAGATTAGTTGACAAATATTTTGATAGTCGATTAATCTTGAATAATCAGATTAATTGTTTCAGCCCTAATTGAGAAGCCAACTGAGAATCCATAGTTTGATTTAAAGATTGTGGCTAACAAGTAAAAACCAACCAACAAAAAGGAGCTGGGGCAACATGAAGGCATTTTGTCTTGAGTAATGGGCAAAAAACACAGTGGGAAGATTTGGCAAGAGCCTTATCCATGGCGACTTCCAGCTTTGACTCCCACAAAGTTTGACTGTATAGTGTAATGACTTTTGAAGGGGTGGGGTGGAGCAAAGTATGACCTAAAGGATCATGGCGTGATTGTGCTATATCCTGATATTTTGATGGAAAGTTGGTTGGAAATAAAAATGAAAAATCAATGTGCCAGTTGGTGGGCTAAAATATTCAAATTTCAGATGAAAATAAAATTAGCATCAAGCTGGGAAATGAAGATCCCACTCAGTGATGATTTTGGGATCCATGCAAGTGCTGCGGTTTGATCTGGGTCTGAAGCAATCAGATTAATTGTGATTTATCCATCAGTGAAATACTTGTCACCTACTTTAGTAACTGATTAATCATTTACTGGCGTACAGAGACTGTAACATATCCTATTAGCTGAACTCAAAGCAGTGATTGTACCAAAGTTTGAAAAGTATTTAAAATCTTTGTATTCAATATGAAAAACCTTTTTTGTATATTTATCAGTATTCTCTATACAGAACTCAATGGATTGCATGTCATATTCTACTTTCTAAGAGTGTTCATATTTTTTCCCCTCTAAGTATTAAAGAGCATTAAATGTTTGGCTGTGACTCCATCCTGGAGAGAAATATCAGCTGTGCTGCTGCCATCAACACCTTTGTTTATAGATGTTGGAGATCACCCTGTTTTTCCAGTGTAGTCCTGTTTCTCTGATTGTGACTGGCAGGATGTGCTCTCTTCATCCTGTGGCATGGGAGCTGGCTCAGAGCTCGTCTGCCTGGCTGTGTGTTTCCTGGACGGGGCCGCCTTTTACAGCTGCTTTTTATCCCTGCTTCTGTCTCCTTGAACCCCAGTCGGCCTCGCTAGATGGCCGCTCACACTGAGCCTGGTTCTGCTGGAGGTTTCTTCCTGTTAAAAGGGAGTTTTTTCTCTCCACTGTCGCTACAAGCATGCTTAGTGTGAGGGATTGCACTGGAGTCAATGGGTCGATGCAATCAACTGGTTTTCCTTAAATAGAAAACTTTGAATCAATTTGACTGGATGATCTGGTGAACTGTAAAGTGCCTTGAGATGACATGTTGTGAATTGGCGCTGTATAGATAAACTGAATTGAATTTAATAAAGCCGTTATTATAAAAAAGAACACAAAAACACTTGAAATTTATCTGAACGTGTAATATTACCAAATTAACAAAATCAGTTCAATCTTGATGATACTCTAATGATGAAGTTGAGTCTGTAATTAAGGACATGTTTCCTCTAGGTTTAAGTCTGCAAATAATTTTTCTAATATAAATTCAATTTCTCTCGTAGGTTTTCTATCAGGAATTTCAGTCACCTTGCATTTCTAATTAGACTTCAGCTGCCCCTGATCAGACATTGCTTAGTGATACTCGATCTATAACCACAGTCTTTTTCCTCAGAGTAAAGGGTTAGTTGCCTTTCAAAGCTCTTTTGGCTCTCTTTCTCCAATTGTGCCAAATAACCCCTATCCCTCGTCCCCACGGTGATGTCCTGGCCTAGTTGGCTTGCAGCCATGAGAAGTGTGCGTCTGAGGTTTGATTTTTAATGGAATCAACACCAACTAGGGCTATGAAGCTCCCACAGAATACCACAGAGACTGCCTGCATCACATTTTTGTTGCTCTACCTCGGAAATTCTTGCTCGATAGGACCAAATTATTGTCAAATCTGCCATTAGGTGTGCTCTGAATGCGTTTGCTTCTGTTTTGGCATCCTGAGGGACTTACCCACAGAGCTGTGCTCATTCTTGTTGGGAAATCCCCACCTTCTTATGAATGGAAGGCTATAATCTCAGAGCCACACAGCTAACAAGAGGAAACGGTAGTAACAGCACCAATATGGCCCCCTCTAAGAGACGAATACCGTATCAACACGGTGCACATGGCCACACAAGCAAAAGCATTAAAAATGGGCAGCTCTCCTGGTCTCACTTCCTCACAGACACACAACCCGAGAGCCACAAACATGTTCAAATAAACCACACACCAAGACACGTGAACACGTGTGCACCCTGCAGGGGATTAAGTAGGGGAAAAAAACAATTAAAAAAACAGCTTCAGGCTTCCGTGATAAAAAAAGTGAGGGGAAAATAGATTAGACACCAAGGAAGCATGCTCTGAAATATGAACAGCTATCCTCATGCCGCATATACACTAGACTTAAACCTCCATTTTCTATCATGTAATTGATCTCACAAGCTCCATTTTGTTTGATATTTTCCTGCTACCCTGCTGCTTTGTAATGTAAGCATATCTGGAATATGCCTGCTCTCAGGAAACGCTGGATGCACCTCTTTCAGCGAGCCGGATAATCTACATTTATACTGAGGGGAAAAAATGTGAAGAGGATGGGGGGTGAAAGAAACAAAAAAGGGATGAGCGGCATAGTGCATTCATCAGGTAAACACGAGTGGATTTTGTAGCAGGTAGGCTGCATAGAAAAGCTCATTTCAGTCTGCAGAGACCCATGATCGGTCTAGCTGTATCCAGGGTAGGTTATGATGTTTAATATTGTTTCATGAACCATACCTCGCACAAAAACATAGAACACATGTATAATCTAATGATGTTATAGCTGCATTTGGTCAGATTTGTTCTTTTAAAAGAAGACTAACTGATAATCCATTAAAAAGGCATTCCCAATCCAACAATTTACACCCTCTCAGTTTCGCCAGTAAAATTTTATATAAAATCTAAGCAACATCATCTGCCAGTGAAAGACCAAAACTTGCTGAACTGTTTTCATGTAATCAAATCAAACATCAGCATCAACATTAGAAACAGTTTAGCTCAAATTTCAACCTAATTCCCAACCAGTCGGCTTTGAAAAGAACTCAACACACGAGATTGCCTAAAAAAATAAATAAATGTCCTTTTGAACATGAAAAAAAATTATAGCTTCATAACGCATTAAAGCTTCAGGGGATAGAGAAAACATCGACCCAGAAGGGGATAAAAAAAAATATTGAGAAAGGAAGTGCATTTTGTTTAACCTCCTAAGACATGTCTTGGACTTACAAAGACAGTGAGAGAGAACAAGACTTTCAGCAGATAACAGGAAGGGTGAAGGTGTCTGACATCACTCCACACCAAATAGAAACATTGAGCAATCATGGCAGGAAGACTTAAAGGTCATGAAAGGAAATTTGAGCAATTACCCAAAATAGTATTCATTGCAACTTGACATATTATGCAAACCCCAGCTAGAAAAAACAACCAAACGTCTGATATTTGTTCCTGCACTTCTACTGCATTTATATTGTACAGTGCAACGAAAGTCACTTTCTGCATTTAACCATTCCCATTGGGGAGCAGGGGGCTGCCATTTGCGGCACCAGGGGAGCAGTGTTGGGTTAAGGATCTTACTCAGAGAGCCAGAATGGCAGTCTGTGGGACTGGGTTTCAATCTCACAACCTCAGGATTCCAAGCCCTTTGCCCTAACTACTAGGCTGCCACTACCCAGAGCAGGCATTAGCGTGAAGGGTCTTGCCTAAAGACCAACACTGGTAGCTCAGTCCCCCCAGCTGGGATACGAACGCAGGACGGGTGAATTACCACTTGAGCCAGAGAGCCGTTAGATCAAGTGATAGAAATTTTTTTTGGCAGGTAAAGCTGTTTAGAAACTACAGATAGGAAGCCATAAAATCCTAGAGAAGCATCTCTGTATCTTTTATGAAACTATATGTGCTTATGTTTGTCTAAACTACAACTGTCTGGAGAAAAAACTTCTGCTAAGGTATCTATAATAATGACATGAAGAAAAAAGCCTTGATCTTCATTAGAGTGTGAGCATTCTGATCTTATTTGATTTGTGATACTTGGATCAACTTGATGCAGCATCATCATATTATTATTTATTGATTTACATTGAAATTAATGCAATAATTAGGAGTCACAATAAACAAGCTTTTTTGAAGGAGATACTAATATTTGTTGGAACTTAATCCGTTGGATTCTATACCATTTAATGTATCGAAAACCCTCAAATCAGGGAGATATAGTGATGCTTAGATTCCTTTATTTTATGACTGTATTAAAATAAAAAGACAAATATCCATCATTTTAATATAGCTGTACAAGTTTGCCGGTACATGGATGTAGTTGCTGCTTCTATTTACTTTTATTATCAGTCAGGGAGATTTTCAATGATGCCAACCTTTTCTTCTCTTCCCGAAGCCTCGGTAAAGCAGACAAGCTAAACAATCCGACACTTGTGAGAAAAATGAAAAAGGATTAATTCAAGTGTGACAGAGCTGGATGGTGGTCTCCGAGAAAAAACAAACAAAACTAAACAAACATAAAAAACGTTGAGTGCACAGACAATTAGGGTAATAGTCTTTTCTAAGGCCTTTCTTAAGGAACTGTGAGATGATGCAATGGAAGCCTGAGCACACAGTGAACACCACATTAAACCTCAGGTTTTCCATGCCCTGTCTGGCACGTTCCTTCAGCAGATTGAGGCTAAAGTAGAGACTCTAGAAGTAGGTTGGTACCTCTGCTCCGAGGAAAGATCCATTATAGGGAGATCCTAATGATGTATGCTTATGAACCAGATCATTTACTGCGGTTAATTTTTCCACCAGAAACATATCGGCTTCATGTGTGAAATTCAAAAGGCATCTAATAATCCCCATTAGAGTGATATACTTGGATTAAATAAAAAAAATAATGATTGACAAAAATGTATGCTTTTTGTAGCAGCTGTTCAAATATAAAAAATAAAAAAAAACTGTAAGGAACAAAGTTCAACGTTGCCTCAACAAATCTGCTGACATGTCTCCATGTTCAAGTGAGAAAATGACCCAAGTTCATGATACATGCTCAACAAAGAGGCAAAGTCCAATAGGGATTATGAAACGTTGTACCATTCCCCATGGCCATGGGGCAATTATGTTTTATGCATCGTGTGTACAAAAAACAGACCTGAGAGTCTATAATTCAAATGCAAATGCCAGCCTTAAAAATTTATTGCAGCAGATGCTTTGCTAACACGCTTGTAACAAAAGCTACATGCAAGTGGTGTTGTATTACAGCTGGAATGTTCCGTCGGACTAGAAAATGTCCTCCTGTTGGTCTAAACCGTGCAGGTAGTCACACCCCGCTTTGAACCGATTTACTGTAATTTGATTCGTTGAGCTCAAACAGAACCTGTCCACTGTTTTCTTAGGAGTTATTCTCTAAACAGAGGGTTGAAATTTGACACGTTAAAGAACTTTTTGTCAAATATGGTGGTGTGTAAATTCAGGTTTTCATGTTTCAGATGCAGCGCCGCAAACATTTGAGTGTTTATGTTTTTACTTTACACGGTAAAGAACCTGCCGTCACGGCTGAATAAAACTGAACATACTGGATTTCTCGCTTTTCTCATACTAAAAAGTTAAACACACCTATTAGCGGCATTCTTCTTTTGGCTACTCTAGTATTAACAAATATCCTCATTTAAATTTAACCCATACTTAAGCATGATCTACACTTCACCTTTAAAAGAAACCATAATTGTCTGCCCTTTTTTTCCTATTACCTGAGAAGGAAAAGATTTATAGCCTTGAAATATTTCATGCCTGTAGAGCTTAACACCTTAGATGAGACTGTAACGCACTCCCACAGGCCACTAGTAATAATCAGACAGTTTAACGTCACTGCCATGTTTGAGCTTAGAGCCTCCACGATATAAAAACAAAGGGAAACAAAAGGAGGGAGTGAGGAAAGCAACAAATGAAAAAGCATGTGCCAAAGAAATGTCAAAAATGCCTTTCTTTGTCTGATACTTGGCTAGTGACATGAACGAGGAGTCCATAAATATCTCAACAAGAACCAGGCTGGAATGATATAAAAACTAATTTATCGCCTGAACAGAGTTTTTTTTTTCTGGAAAAAGAAAATCCCCAAACAGGCATCGATTAGATGCTGCTTTCATGGAAATACTATGATTTGAATTAATTTAGTATCTTGAAAGCAACAGCTTTACAAAATTCGTTTCCACTTTTTTGGTTTTTGTGCTTTTAAACCATGCATGTTGTATGGCTGATTGCAAGTACAAACATTTATCTCAAAAGATTATAGATGATATAAGCTATATGTATTTCAACACTCCTCTAGAGTCCAAAATTTCACTTAAATAAAATTAAAGACTGGAAAAAAAAATCTAAATCTAGAAAAGTCATTTTTTCTTAAAAATAAGAGTATTTGTTCTTGAATTGAGGAGGTAAAAGATACATTTTGCCAATTGAACGAGATAATTACACTTAAAAATAAGAAAACGTAATTGCATTGTCCCATTTCAAGTGCCTTTTATCTAAATATCTTATTTAAAGAGTAAAAATACCTCATTCCAGTGGCAAATCATTTAATTTACCTACTCAAATTAAGGGTAAATACACTTATTTTACAGTATTTTTACTTATTTCTAGATAGTTTTTCCAGTGCATACAGCATCTCATCTTTACGTCATTGATAATCAACTAAAAACATGTTCTCTGTGTAGATTCCAAAGCGCTTTATCACAAAATACTAGAACGAAAACGTTCCATGCAGCTTTGTGACACGTTCATTTAGGCTGGTAGTTTACAGAACATGGATGACTTTTGCCAACAACATGAGGCTGAACGCATCAGAGCGTAGTTCTTCAGTCTTAGTGTTTCTTTTCACAGTCTTTGAGAAATATCACAGTTAAGGCAAAGTGTTATCAGCTCTAATAGTAAAGGTCGCAAAAAAGCTAAATATCCTAATCGTAATTTACCCCAATATAGGATGGTGAATGTCACGCCTAACCATTTGGTCTTTGGCTTAATAGCAAAATCTGTATCTGCAGAGCTATGAGATACTGTGTCGCTTTGAGGAACACTACCTTTGGCACCAACAGAACTGACCAACGTTAAATCATTAGTGAAAAGCTGCTTTAAGAGCCTGTATAGTTATTAGCAATTAATGCACAATAAAAAAAAAAAAAGAAAGGAAAATCTTTTTTCCCCGTCGCTTTAACAGTAAAACAGGTTACTGTATTTATTTAAAATGGACCTTCAAGAAAAATGGTAAAATCTTGTGATGAAGCTCACTTGTTTTGTGAAAGTTGTAAATGTTTTAACCCTTTAAAGCCCGATCCAAGAATAAAACAAAACAGAAAATTTTTTTTTTTTTTGGTTTGAAGTCCTTATTCGGCCTTTTAACAAAATATGTAAAAAGAAAAAACAGAAATACATTTTTGATATTAATAATTTATTACTATGCAATAAGTCAAGATTATTTTTGGTGTAGTCTTTTGCCCTCTGTTATCACGTATATCTGATTGTGTACAATAGGATTTTGAGCAAAGTTTTTAACCATTAAATTATGCAAAAGGTGTCAGACGCAAAACATTTCAGAAACCGTTTGTATCAAATATGATACATTTGGCATTACAGGGTTAAAAGGTGTTGTATTTGCACAGATTATCAGCTGGGTTTATGTCCAATAAACTGGAGGATTTTACAGTATGTCCAGTAATGCAGCTTTAAAACCATGATTTCATTAGAGGGTAAACACTTAATCTGGACAATTAATTTTTAATTTATACAGAAAGTAGAAAGCTTTTTTTCCGCTCCAAATTGCTCTTAAAGGAAAATAGCATCAGCTTTACATCAATCAGTGATCAGAAATCAGAGTAAAATCTAGCATGTTCAACACCTCTCCTCCGTTACAGCCTTGATCTATTAATCAATCCAGCTTCCAGGCAGATTTTTGACCGCTGTCTGTTTACCACATCAGCTTGAAAAAAATAAATAAATAAATTGGCTGTTTATATGCTGTTTAAAATGAACAAACCCATCCCCCACGGTCCAACTAGCTTTAAATTTTACTGCATTTAAACATTAGCCCGCTCCTTTGTCTCCATGCCTCTGCATTCACATCTGCACCAACTGATGTTTTAATAGCTTATGTGGGGTGTGGCTTATAGCTGCACACTTGCATATAGCAGTTAAGCATTGGGGGATGGTAGGCAGATTATAATATCAGGACTTTTCGCCCAAACGTCTGAAGCAGCGGTATCTCACATGTAAACGCAGCATTTGTGTTCCATGTCTGCACTGAGGGATGACTACACATGCTTTATTGTTATGGCATGTAGTAAATGTTGAACTTTGAGCTTCCATCTTGGTAGCCACAGGAAGAGATTGTACAGAGACAAAATACAAAATTGCCCTGCTGCTTCCTGGCAGGCTTGCTTTTGATAAATTTAGGTTTCTCCTTTCCTTACTAACAGTATCCTTGTCGACTCTCTGCTGTACTAAGAAATAAATAATTCATTAGAAGAGTAAATGATTGCTATAAATGATTTATTATCATTACAAACAAAGAAGGATTTGCAGCCTTATACTAAAGTACTGGAGCACAGCAGCAGCAGCAAGCAACCAGAGGCATGTGTCACATGCTAATTTGAGCTCATGTATTGCTGGGGAGATTCAGGCAGGCGCTGAATTAACAGAAGATCAAAGCTCTACTTAATGGATTATTCTTTAATAGGTTGTGCATTTTGCTGGTTTGACACAGATTGAACGCCATCTACTTACCCAATCTTGGTCTTTTGCTTGGGCTTTGATGAAGGTACGATGCAGGCCTTCCTGGAGGCCTTCTCTTTGGTCCGGGCTTTGCCATTTCCTTTGTGCTCGCGCTCACGGTGAGTCTTGAACTGAGCAGAGGAGCTGGGGAAGCTCTCCGGGCTCATGACCCGTGGGATGTTCTTCTCCCCTCTTTGTCGCGCCTTGGCTATCGCCTCTGATATTATCCTATTGGCCTTCTCCTGCTTCTCATGCACAGTTGACTCCATCTGATGGTGCTTCCTCCTTGGCACCCTCTTCTCCGACGAGGAGCTGGAGGAGGATGAAGATGAGGAAGAAGACGACGAAGAGGAGGAGGAGGATGAAGGGCTGCTCTTCACTGTGGGGCTGAGGACCCGCACCTGACAACTGGAACCATTGGGGTTTTTTCGAGGCTAAAGGGAGACAGAAGAGAAGCGGATGAAGATAACCATTTTAATGTTTTTAAAAGTATATTTAATAAATACTACAAATATTATTTAAATTAGCCTTTTATTAATTATCTGAAAAAATATTTTAGACATGAAGAATGACAAACAAAACTGAACCACTATTATCCAAACAAAACAAAAAAACGGGTCATAACACGGATGATGAATGGCTTCAGATGTTCCAATCACCTCCACAGCTGAAACAGGACTGTCCTGCACAGAGTCTGGACCTAAACCTTATAGAATACCTTTGGGGATAGAGATGAGGCTGCAAATCTAGTCGTCTTCTTTTGGCAACAGTGACTTGAAAATTCAGCTGACAAGGAAAGTGGGGCGTGCATCAAGCAAAGGTCAAGAAGCTACAATAGGACTGAAACCTGTGATGGCCACGCTATGGATGGAGCCTCCATACATGGGTTGTGCAATCCCAACTCTAGTTTTCTTATCCATAATATTTACAGAATAGTTGTAGCGGTTGGTATGGAAACTGGGGTCAATCAACAAATTAGAGCGTATAGATTAAGAGTATGGAGACATTAAAGTTAATGTTAAAGACCGACATCATTGACTACATAGTTTACCTGGAGATTACCTACTGTCAAACATGTAGTTTGTGGTATCCATTACACCCCATTTGTGTATTAGTAGCAGATTATATAAAATGTATTTAAGTTGTGTATTTCTAAAGCAGATACAACACCTTGGCGGTAAACAATCTGACCAAAATAAATGACAAAGGATTTTTTCAAAGCCATTGACAAAACAGCAAAGGTACAACCTGGTAGACAGGTTATACCCAGAGTTGTCCCCTATCTGTTAGAGACATTTAGCCCTATAAGGCTAAACAAACATTTCAACATCAGTTGAATTCGGTTGTGCCCAGATCTAGTCCCTAAGGTCGGCATGTCTTCCATATTATCAGTGTGTGAGTGTGTGTGTGAATGGGTGAATGAATGTAGTGTAAAGCGCTTTGGTCAAGTCTCCTAACTTGAATAAAGGCGCTATATAAGTACATGCCATTTACCATTTACCATTATCCTGGTTCGAACCAACTATGTGATTCATTCAGTACCCAATGTCTGGGAAACTGAACCATTTTTAGCTAGCAGAGAAGTCAATAGATAGAGCAAATGTTTATCTTTACCATGAGACGTAGAACGATCTGACAGAGTGAGTCAGTAATTCTTGACAATTAGCCGCTCTTTTTGGCCCTTTGCCATTCTGTACCTTTGCAATTTTTCGTGCAATGGTACCAATAATTGGTTAGACAAGCAAGTATTTTTCCACTATTGTATTGTGCAATATAAAAAAAGCCGTTCGGCTTTGATAAGGGGTCATAATATCTCATGTTTTGTAAAAGAGTTAATAATACCAATAAAAGAGCAGATCGAATTAATTTGCCTGTAAGATATCATTATGTTTAAAAGAGAAATTAAACATTGTCCAATGGTTTGGGTACATTGATATAAACTGGCTTGTATATGGGCATAAAAATGAAAGGCAATTGCAATGTAAGGATAAAAAAAGGCGTTTTTTTTTTATAGTAAATTAACCCAAAGCAGTCACCAGCACCAAACTGTCCCCTTCAATATGAGATTATGAATGCTATATGGTTAGTTTTTATTATATATATATTGCATAAAATGTTTTATTAGTCACACATTACGACTGGGGGACGAAGGGAAAAAAATCATAATCCAGTGGATTAGAACCAGAATTTGATATAGCAGTCCAAGTGATCTCTGATAGGTGTTACTGATTATTCCCGGGAGGAAGGGGGGTTCAGGTTCTTGAAGCCAATATTGCTTTCCTTCCCACATTTACATAACAAATAAAAATGTAACACTAGCCTCAATTTATCCAAAAAAAAAAAAAAAAACATATTCTTTATATGTAGCAAATGCAATGGATTCACATGATGTAACCTCAAGTCATGGCTGCTAAAGACACTAATGAATCAAACAAGCAGGTATCAGCTAATGGCGATGTAGAAAAAATAAACAACTGTAACATTGACCCAAAATCAACGTCTCTAGTTCGGCTCGTTACCATATTGGGTTCAGTGATCCAACTAGGAATTGGAAACATAAGTGATAGTAAGAGCTTCTTCTTAAGGTAGCAGAAACCCTTTGGAGCTAAGCCAGACAGAAGAGCATGTTGCTGCCTCTTTCTTTGATGCTGTTGGTTGGAGGTGGACCAGTCCCACTTTGCCCGTTACTTGTTTCAACTCCAAGCTTAATCTAACTTAAACTAAAAACAAAAAACAGAAAAATAGAAGCTTTCTTACAGAGAATCGCTTTCAGATCAGGGGAACACCAGGTGACACCAATAGTCTGATGTAAATCCAGTTCTTTTGAGTTAGGCGTCTAAAGCATTTGCCCGTTGCAGCAGGTTACATTGAATCTTGCAGACATAAATAATCCAGCCTCTGTGATACATGATAATATGTGAATAATGGATGCCGTTACTGCAGTTATGCCCTGTTGTGGGCCTTCAGCCCAGAGGAAAGGGAACCCATAAATGAATGACCTGATCTAAAAATGTGTTTGTATGACTACATGGCTCAGGCGCGCCTAGTGGCTTTTTTTTTCCAACCCCCTCTCTACACTGCTAGAAAAATAAAGGAATTAGCTTAAACCATACTGACAAAGTAGGGGGAGGGAAATGAATGATTAGCAATTCCTCTGGAAGAAAGTATGGGGGAAGAAAACGCTTACAAGAGCTGCATTATAATTTTCACATGTGCTTCTCTGCTGAGGCTATTAGGAAGAAATTGACTGGATCAAGCTGGAATGTTTTCATTCAAGTTAATAAAAAAAAACAGAAGGAGGAGTTGAAAGTAATGCATAAAAAAAACACTAAGGAGGAGCAAAAAAAATTCCACAAAACGGGTTTCCATCAGCAAAGCTAGAGGCTGGGGGAAAGAAAATCTAAAATGCAGCAAAAGTGAGAGCGCTGCAGCTGTGTAATACATCTATAAATAACTGAAATTACAGCCTGCCAGCACTGCAGTGATTTAAATCTCTCTCGCAGCACGCAGTCCCGTGAAAAACGGCGAGGACCGACAGAGACCATGAAAAGGTAAAGTAAGCTCCATTTAGGTGGGACACCTTCCCCTCATTGCCCACCCCTCATTTCCACATGGAGCAGGCTCTCTGCTGACTGACAGGCTCAACTCGTGGAGGGCAAACACACAGACACACACACTGAAACTACAGAGCAGGACAGCTGTAGGCGCAGATCAACAGGAGAACGACAAAGTGATGTGGGACATGAAAGGCTGAAGAGGGGCTGGGGAAATCAGTCGAATCCACTGGGTCTTCATTATGTCACACGGTAGAAAGAATGAGTGGAAAGAGGAACAGAAAGAAAAAAAATTAAAAAAATTCAGCAATGAGTTCAAGATGGCGGCAGTGCAGCATGAGCCAGTAGCAGAGGAGGTTGTTCAGTTCCTGCCGGGCCCCTCCTCCTCCCCCCTCGTTCCTCCTCCCTCTGAGAGCAGCTCACTTACCCTTCCTCTTGGCCTCTTCACTGTAGACATGTTGAGTTTTTTTTTCTCCTTCCTCTTTGCTCCCCCTCTCCAGCCGGCTAACAAAAGCCTTGCCCTTTCACCGTGTTCCTGCTCTCTCTGTTGCTCACCAACTCCTTCTCTTCCAAATACTCCTCTTTTTTCCCCAACAGTCCGGTTTCTGTCACTCTTCCTTGAGCTTAGTGGTGTTCCCCCCTCCCCTGCCCTCCCCTCCCTCACTTGCTTGTTCCTCGTTTTCCTCCCCTCCTCCTCCTCCTCCTTTCCCGGTCAGCTCGTCTCCTCCGGCGAGAGTGAGCGCTATGCTGGAACCGTTCCGTCGCCTCCTCCCCCAGCGGGCAGGGCTCAAGAGGAGCGCATGGGGAGCTCTCTCTCTCTTTCTCTCTTCCTCCCTCTTTCGTCTCCTCACAGGGTGATGAGGGAGCAGCGCTGTTGGCGGTAGAGGAGGTGAGTGACAGTCCAGGAAGCTCTCATTCTGCTGCTGCGTGCCGTTTCACCGTAGTCCGGCTTCAGCCTTTCCTCTCTCTCTCTTGTTTGTGTGTGTCAGAGTTGCCTTACCCAGCCGCCTCTCTCCTCCCCCCCACATTGAGTCCTCTTTCCTCTCGTGAGTGTGGTCTAGGTGCCTCTCCGGCTCCTCTTAATTCTCCCCGTTCACCATTTCTGCCTTGCCGCCTTCCTGTTATCTTCTCTCCTCGTCTCCTTCAGCAGCCAGATGAAGGTAGGTTTCCCCTCTTATTGCTTACAGAAAAGGCTTTGTCTGACCTTTAGCGGTTGTTTGGTGTTGTTGGTTTTTCCCCCTCTCCTGTCCTCCCTATACTTGTCCCTTTCCCGGTCCTTTTCCCGTTGTTCTTCTCTCCGCTCGGATGCCGTGCGCGTACAGAGCTTAAGTCTCAGGCAACCGGAGCCGTGGAAAATGAAAGCACAAAGAAGCAAAATGCATCAGCATGAATATTAGAGATGTCGTTAAAACCCAGACTCGTTTTTCTCTCGCTCACTCACTCGCCCTCTCTCTCTCTCTCTCTCTCTCTCTTTGTGAGGAAGTAGGCCAGCAGATGGTGCTAGCAGTTATTACATTAACTTTCTCAACTTAACCCCCAAAGCACTGGATTTTGTCACACGTTTTAGATCGGCAGAATTGGAGGCTTGTTGAGTGGCTTCTGCATAAAATACACTGATTTACTCAAGCATCAGTCAAACATGCAACTAAACAAGCTCCCGAAAGGAGGAATGGAATCCAGGCTGGCGCTTTGACAAGGTCACAGGTGGGTCAATATGCAGCAATGATGAAGAAGAAGGTTTACAAAGGAAGGCAGGATGAGCTGGACAACTTGGATCAAAGCTCAACGACAGAACATAATCTGAGAGAACATGAACATCTTTGGGGAACCAATGACACCACCGCCAAGCAGCCATGTGAACCAGCTCACACATGAGCTGAAATCAGCTGCAACACTCAGCACTGCCATGTGCATCCAGCTCGCGACATCAAGCACGCTAGGTCTAAGAAAATAAAACATTTGAAATGAGATAAACATGTCATTTTATTTCAACGAATAGAGATTTTTTTTTTTAAAGTGCAGTAACACTCTTTTGGGCTTTACTGGAAATTTAAATATAATCATTTTGTTACTTTCCCCATAATGGCAGCCCTCTTCTCCCCAAGGGGATGAGTTAAATGCAGAATTCATTTCATTGCTCTGTACTTATGACATGGTAATGACAATAAAAAAAAGCTGGAAAAAAATAAGTATCTGTTTATAAAGTTTGACTGATCATTTAGCTAATCAGAAAGAGTTCAGAGCACATAGGATTGCTGACAATTGGGAGAAATATTAATATGCCTGGGAAGAAAATTAAAATCTAAAGTATAGATAAACAGTCCCTTATGAATATCTCTAACTGTAATAAGTTATTCACTGTTTTGTAGAGCAGGTATCATTCCTTAAGTAATACATATTCCATCAAAATTAATTGTTGACGCCTGACTTATTAAGATCTATTCAACTTCGAACTCTAGGAACAGGGGATTGTGGGTAGTTAGCATAAACTGAATGGAAGCTATTAATTCAGGAATGTTAATAGATCCTTTGTCCAAGCCTTTAAATCTTATCTTATATTTGCATCCAACTCGACAGACATAGTGGCACCATGATGCAAACGATCCTCACAGCAGGAAGATGAAAAAAGCATCTACGGTAGCTGAATCCATGCATGTGTGCTTGCAACACTCTGATTTAAAGTGATTGGTGGTAACATGAGGTTAAAAGCTGAGCTCATCCTTCATTAAGTCAGTCAGTCTGACCACAGACAGCTGATTCAAGACGGTTAATGAAAACCAAAAACAACACAGAGGCAAATCAAAGAGTTTGGCCAGGAATAACTTAAATGTTGGCTTATGTAGTTTCCACCTTTTTGGTTCCATTGTAAGTTTGCTCAGATAAAGTGTGAAATGTGTGGGTGACCATATGCAGGTTCTAACACCTTATGGGTTTAGGTTACTAATAATAAGGATGTTGTGGACAAGAGTGCTTCTGGAGGCTGTTGCAGAACCCCTCTGTGGTTTGTGTCGCTTCATGTCTCTCTGCTTTCTATCTCTTACAGACTTGGAGACGGTTTCCTTGAATGAAGGTAGCGGCTGCTTTCGAACTTTCAGCAGCGCTGGCAGTAGTCGGCTTTGTACCGACCTGCCAAATCCTTGGAGTTTGGACTGTAAAGCAGAGGACATGCTTACAGGGAAGCTGAGCGGGACGGCCCGTCCCAATTCCACTGTCAAGCTGCCCAAAAGGGTGAAGTACCTGGAGATGGGTTGAAAACATGCAGGGCAGAAGTAGAATAGCCTCAAGACTCTCTTCTTGTCCCCATAAATAAATGAATGAATAAATAAATAACAGTCAAACAGCATCTCTCCCGTCTGAGTGCTGAAACCAAACAGGAGGTGAATAACCTCTGCTATCTTAGTTAAAAAAAAACAGGTTAAATTCCCTCCTTTGTCTTTTAGTTATTTTATAAAAAAAATATTTGCTCTCATTGGAGAAAAAAATAATCAGAAAAAGGAGCAACAGTCAACTTAATAAAGCTCAGACTTCGAATGTCAAATGGCACGAAGCCACAGCTCCCTGGCGACTAGACAGTTAATATGCAAACGAGGCTGGCAGCTCTCTGTGAGAGGGAGTGGCTTCCTTTTAGGCCAGATGAGACGGTGGAGAGGAAGAAGAGGGGAGGGGAGGAGGAGGAGGAGGAGGAAGGGGAGTGAAAGGCAGTGACGGGGAAAGGAAGTGGGTTATAAAGGGAGAAAAAAAAAAAGAACTGCTCTTCCCGCCCAGGGAGGGAGAGCGGCTGCAAAGATACAGGTGTCCGTCTCTAAAGACCATCTCACCCCCATCAAATACTATTAGTGAAGCACGGTTATTACAAGGAAGAGTCATCTCTCTCCCTCTCTCTCACTAATCATTATGGAAATGAAAGCAGAGAGCAAGCAGCGAGTTGACCGGAGCCTACAAGATGGCAAGTTCATAACCAAGCTTCAGGGCAAACACGAGATGAAATCACTACTCAGGAGAGAAAGATGATGTTTCTCAGTGTTACTGAGAGCACCATCGATGGTTAACTGAATGGGAGCGAGGCGTTAGATCCATCATGGACGGCAGCCAACAATGGACGTTTGATCTGGCAAATGGCTTCTTCAGATTACTGCTTCCACAGTGAAGGGGGGAAACATCCTTTAGGGCAGATATCACTGCTCACATTGCTTGATGACCCTCCTGAGGTGCACTTTAGCCACTGAATTAACTCAAGGCCAAGCCTGGCTGCTATGAGCATTATTTTTATCGTTCAAAGCAGGTTTTGACTTTAGAAAATGAGCATTTTTATAACAGTTAAAAGCCAAATATTTCAATAAAAGTGCATTTTAACTCTGCTACCCAGAGATAATTTCTGGCCTTCCACAGTGTTACATAAACAGGATTCTTATGTAAATTAAATGTGCAGTTGTGAATAGGGTAACAGTAGGTTTGAAAGTGACTCCTCTTCATTAAAAGCCGAAATTTTAAACAACAAAACAACCAATTATTGTGGTACAACAATCATGCTTTGAAACTTGCATAAAGTCACTTTGACACCTATAAAAACTTATAAGGGTAAAATTTTATGAAAAGCTGATTCTATATTGTTTCATATCACAGTAAAGGAACAAAGTGACTTTAACATCAGAAAATTCTGTATCAGTTCCTGTTTTTTGGTTTATTTTTATATTTGCTTACTTTCACACTTTAAATTAGTTAATAATATATAAACCTGGGGAGCTGAGATTGTTTGACTGAAAAAATATTTATTTACACTTCTGGTTTAAATCGAATAATGGCATTGTCCTCTTCTCTTCCATCCTGGTCTCAGGCTGAGAGTAAACTGACATTATAACAGTGAATAAAAACATGGTGGAATCACAAATTTCAGTTGAAAAAAAAGTTAATTGCTAGTTAATCGGTTTAGGGTAGAAGTTTACAGAAAGAGTATTTAACCAGTAGGAAATATTTCACACCCTGCCGTCACAAACTACACAGCTATGGTTCTGGTTAGGTCTGTGTGATAAGATTGAATAATGCATCACCATATAAGTGTCATGTAGGAGATATATATAATTATAGATTGTTTTTAACCTACTTTTAATAAAGGGGAAGGAAAAAAGGCTAAATTTAAATTGTAACTATAGTTAAACATAACCTTTAAAAACAGGTCAGCTCTACCACCATGCTTTGCTTTGCTGCGAGAGGTTGAGAGGGTAAATCCTTCCCTCCCAGAATGCAATGGGGTTCTGAATCAGATTTCAGTGAAATTAGTCTCTTCTACTGATATTAATGTATTGTTATTTTATGGTTAATGTTTTATTGCACAGTTCTTATTCAGTTCTGTTCAGAAAGATTTACTTCCCTTCCAGAGCAGATTTCTGGGGTACAATTCTACTCCAGTGAATCATTAATAGCCACAATTTCTGTAATGGAAACAAAAGAGCTAGAAAAAGAGCCCCAGATTATATTCCTGCAGGGGAAACGCCTCAAAATGATCAAACCCAAATCAACAAGCATCAATCAGCTGTATTTACAGGTTATTTCACACCAGCTAATAAACTAAGAAAAAGTGGGATTCTGCCTTATCTAATAATTAGTTTATGATCTTTAACTGAAGAACATTAACCAAACAGTCTCTAACAAGATTTAACACTCAAGAGGAAGCTTGGACACCTCCAGGCTGCCAACAAATTGGTTAAATAACAGCTTTTCTAAGACATGTTGATCAGAGCTTATTTGTTTACATATGAAGTCAAAAGGAGAAGGTTGCAGTAACAGTTGCTTAATAAAGCTCTTCACTTTGACCACAAAAATTGATAAAAAAAAAACAACACATTTCTGTTCAAGTGTTACTCAGAACAGATCTGACCTCTGAGGTTTAACACAAAAAATAAATAATTACCCGACATCAGATGAATAACCCATAAAAAAAAAGTCATACCTATTCATTAAACAATCAAGGTGTCTAGGTGTAGGAAGAAAAATAACAATAAACAGCCTTGTTAATTAGTCCAGCGGCTAAAGGCCAGTTTGCAAGTCAGAGCTGAGAGTCTGGCAGCAGCTGCGGAGCTGATAAATGAAAGGAGACATGATGCACAGTGATGCTTCCTCAACCAATTAAAAACAGCACCATGCATTAATGATCTTTGGTTCAGGGTCAAGAGTAAAACTAGCTAGGCTGAGTGTGCTGCCCTGAGGGAAGGCTGCTGAAAGTATAACAGAGCACAGTTACTGTAGTCTGGCTGCGTGTGCTACGACAGGACGCCAACTAGCTGACGGCATGAAATGTGTGCAATTCACAGCAGCCGACTGCTGCCTCAGATGGGTCAGATGGGTTCATGGCATCTCAGCTACTTTCCATCAGTGATGCAGAGGGTTTTTCTGCTCTTGCAATAATAAAAAACATAACTTAGTAATTAAGTCAAAGGAAGAGCTGAACAGAATAAAGCCCCTGGGTAATGTGAGGAGTGTTAATGTGACCAACAGAGCTTAGTGATGCAACCCTTCATACATGTTTCCAGTATTGCACGTCTGGTTTGCCTGGACAATACCCATCGGTGGGCAGTGTGCAAAGTTCAAATCAGACAAATGCGCTTGTTTTCAACTGGAGTGCTGCCTGTTGTTTTGTGCTGCATTTTGACATTTGCAATAAAAACCCAGACAAAAACACACCTGTCTAACACAGACAGTCAATACACTTAACTGGGGAAATGTTCTATTTTAAATCATACTTTAGTTAACCAACTGGTTAAGCAACAGCAAGTACAACTCTGATTTATTTGCAAAGAACAGGGAGTCAGTCGGGTTTTACAAACTCATCCTTTAAGCCTGTTGCCACACAGAGAGACAAACTGACTGACTTACTGCTCTATTTAAACAAGAGAACATGGAGCTATACCTAGAAATGCACCGATCTAGTCTGACCTGCTGATTCACATTTCCCCCAGAATATATCAGACATAAGCTCGAAAAAAGGGCTCCTTGATGAAGGAGTTACAAGATGTGGGGTCTGATTTTCCAGACCTACCAACCAGAGCCTATTAGGGGATACTCTCTGCTACCAGTGGCAGTCTTCAAAAGGCCTCCTTGCTAAGTTAGTGAATAGAGACTGAAATTTTGTTTTCTTAAGGAACTAATGAATGAAGACCCCACACAGTGAAACGATTCCATTACAGGAAGCAGCCAAGGCCTGGCTGAGCGTCAACCAGGCGCTGAGGCTGAGGAGAGAAAGCAGTTATTCTAACCAGAGCATTTGCTCTTCAAGGGTGAGCTGCTAATAAGCATACATTACATATAAAAGAAAAAGCTATGCCTTAAATCAGATGTTTCACTCTGATGTGGCAATAAGGTTAAATATGAAAACTAACTTGATCAAATGATGTTTTAGTTTTCTTTAGTTAAGCTGAAATACAGATCTACTGATGATCACCACGAGTCTTAGTCTCGAATCACTTTAAGTTCATTTATGATTATAGCTAACAGCTGAAAAAGAAAGAGGAAAATACATTTTCTAAAAACAAAAAGGTTTCCTTTTAGGCATGTTGTAGTTCAAGCAATTATGGGGAAATCTGCTGACACAATAGTTCTGCAGTAGTCATTATCACTCTCCACAAGGCGGATATGCCATAAAGGTCATTGCTTAGGAAGCTGGCAGTACAGAACTCTACATCCGAACACATTAGGAGAAAGTTGAGTCGAAGAAAAAATGTTGTAGAAAAAGATGCAAAGACAAGAACTACAACAACAACCTTTTTTGGTCACATCAAATGTAAAATTTCTAGCATCTTTTAGAATTTGTAAAGTGGTGATGCCACAGTTATATCCAAAGTTATCACAACGCTCTTTTAGAGCGCTTCACCTTCCCTCCTGCTTATAAACTTCTCTGATGCCAATTTCCTCCAGCAGGACTTGGCATCTGCCCAGATCGGCAATACCTGCTTTAAAGACCACAGCGTGGCTGACTTATTGGCCAGAGCTTCCAGTGACCTAAAGCTCAGTTCTTAATGTGCAATTATCAGCTGTGTGAGCCAGAATATTTTGTCCTATAAGAAAATCCTCGGTAATGATCGGTGCTCTGTGGTTATTCAGTGGGGCAGATGCACCACAGCTGATTCAGCTCCCTCCAAACCAAAGCTGCAGTGACTGGCACTTAAAGCTAGTCCTAATAATAATCAACACTTCCCTCTCATGCCCATTCCAGTCCTGCCCCGTACTACAATAATAGAGCAAATTGACGCCCCTTGATTGCTGTCCATCTCCATTAAGATGCCTCTTTGTTTTATATTCTATATATTGTAGACCTTTAGAATACAGTTGGTCTCTGAACAAGGGGAAACTTTGCAGGTACTGTATAATTATTCTACTCTACAGAAAAAAATCAGCCCAAGCCTTTGTGGACTTAACAAGTTGTGCCAGAGGCAAAGTTGAAAGCTTTTTCTCCTTAAGGCTGCTCTTAAAACTGGGGTTGTTCTGAGTAATGATGTGCTGCTCTATGAATCAAAGATGGCACAGCAGGTCAGACTGCAGGCAGTGAAGCAAAGCTGAACTGTGCAAAACAAGCAAGCCGGATGATGCTATTCATTAACGAGAACGGCGGTGAAAACTGAAGAGTGGAGCTGAGAGGATGTCCCTCAGGATGCACTGGAGAGAGACGGTCAGAGCGGGAGGGTCAAGGCATGAGTGAGAAATAAAGAGCAAGGTAGGTCAGTAGGGCCTTACTGCCAGACCTTTACTGCTCGCTTTAATATTGAAGCTGTGCAAGGAGAGAAAAGAGCCCATGCCTGCATGTAGGGGAAGACACGCAGTGGTGAAAACATAATGGTGCACAAGCAAAACACAGAGGGTTCACTGCTTAGTCAACCTCCAGCCTTCAGGATTAGACGAAGCAAGGATTTTATTTTCCCTGTGCTGGTTTCTACATGCTGCTCTCACAGGCAGGCGATGGAGGAAATCTCTGCTGCTCGGTAAATGAACCCCTCCGTCGAACTACACTTTTATATAAGGCTTGTTCAGGTTCCCTTTCACAAAATGACCTAAATATTAAATCTTCAATACAAATTGTAGCGGTCATATAAAATAAATTTTAAATGGACTTTTAATTATGTCTCCTTTAAAGCTTTACCTCAATCTAGTTTATCTAATATCAAATTTTATAGATTTTTTTTCTTTTTTCATTTTATGTCTAGAAAGAAGATAAACATTTATTGAACAACTTATTTTTTTACTTCTTTAGGATACTGTAAAGTAAAGAAAGGGAAACAGCCAGGCTGCTGCACTGCAAAAAATTTAAATCTCAATAAGTCATTTTTTCTTAAATTAAGTGCATTTTTCCCTAAATTAAGGAGGTAAGTGAGACACTTTGCCAATGGAACAAGACAATTTACATTTAAAATAAGAAAAACACTATTGCATTGTCTTATTTCAAGTGTATAATATCTATTTATCTTATTTTAAGAGTTAAAATACTCATTCCATTGGCAAATCATCTTATTTACCTACTCAAATTAAGGGTAAATACACTTACTTTTAGACTTTTTTACTCATTTTTAGATCATTTTTGCAGTGTGGGGTTTAATGGCAACATGAATCATGTCACTGCTATGTGGGATTTGGTGAAAAAAATTTCCGAACAAATTGGAAAAATTTGGATTTGAAGCAGCATTAGGTTAAACAATATTATAACAAATGTAAAAATCTTAAATGTGCAACCCCCTTTACCAGAAAGATAGGCCTACCCAGTCATGGCCGACCCTTCCAGGTGAGAAGGAGCTGCAGATCTCTAATATATCAGTTGTTCACTACGCAAATCTGAACTAAAGAATAAGCGTGGTTGAAAATTACTTTGTTGAAAGGGAAAAAAAGTCTCCAGAGTCACAGATCCTGCATCACCAAACCAAAATACTGCATATTTGCACCATATACATTTTTCTGAAATGCTCTGGAGTTCCATATCAATTTTTTGCACCATGTTTTTTTTTCCCTCACACTTTATGAAATGGAAATATTAATTTCACTGCTAAGCTGCTGCTCATTCACCGTCTGAAAGCTGTCCAAAACTAAATTTGGTTCTGAACACCCTCTGTGTGTAGAAAATGACAATAAAAGTTGTCTAAGTCTAGGAGAGAAGCTAGAAGTATTCACATGGAAATGTTTTGGTGGACACGAGCTTAAAAACACCATCTGCACAAAAAGGAAGTATTGGTTGCAGCATCATGATGAGGCGATGCAATACGTGTCAAAAAGGTTTTCCAGGTACGTTGTTGCCATTTAAAAAAATTTATATATACCGTATATATATATATATATATATATATAACCATTTTAATATGGATATCTAGCCAGAGAAAGTGTGTTCAGATCCATCAGGTGCAGCAGCTGCTAGCTCTACAGGTTGAATGATGGTGAAGGAGGGGATACTTCAGACATTACTAAACAACAAAACTTTGCATTGTAGCCAAAGAATGGTAATTTTTGCTTACGGTTACACCACCTGGATTTCATACCAGTCCATGACCAGAGTTGTGCTGATTATATTACAAAATAGTCTAAGCCACATACTCCAATCCAAGCCTAAAGGTTCTGCAAGCAGAATATAGAAAGAGTTTAGAGAACCAGAAAAAAAATATTCCTCTTTGATGTGGACCATCATTTCATGACTGAATTACCTAATTGAAACTGAAATTTTTTGCTTTTACATGTGATCTTTTAAATGCTGCCAGTTTTTAATCATTTGCATTATTTCTTTCTCCTTTTTTAATTATCCCTTTCAAACATAAAATAAATTTTTACCTCCCATCTTTGTAAGGTTGTTTTGTGATTTTCAACTATGTGAGGTGCTGCTTAATGAACTTTGTGCAAAATTCTGAATCTAGTTCCCTAGGAGAAGAGCTGGAACCGATTCTACCATTGCTAAAAGGGTAGAAGGTTTTCCATTGCATTGTTCCTAGAGTTTAAAGTCCTTTTCTTTTAATGTCAGAGGAGGTTCCAGATGAACCAGAGTTCTTTCCTGCACTTTAAGCATGGAATAATGCTGTAATCTCCACTGTTGCTGCCCACTGCCCATCAGCTAGCTAAAAGAAGTCTACTGAATTCTTCACTTGATCATAAAAAGCAACAAATTCAGTCTTTTTGAGGCATCTCATGTTGTGATCACAGGAACCTTAAAGCCAGCCACACAGCTCTCCTGTTAAAGCAGCGCTGTGTCACTTTTAGTCACTAGGGGTGCTAGACCTGTACGTTCCACCTATAGATCCATTGCACTGTTGTACATTTAAACCCAACATGTTTTAAAACCTGATAACAAAACACTTTGGACCAGCAGACTGAGAAGTCATGGAGTTCCTAATAAAGACTAGGAAACATCCATCCCTCCACATTAAATCAAACATCAGAGAGACAAACGTGTGTCTGATCAGGTAAGTGTGAAATCTGTTTTGCCTCTAAAATCGTACTATGACAGTTATAAAAACAAACTGTGCCTAAATCCATGGAAGCAAAGATTGTCTGTACTCACAAATATCAAGGTCCAGGTGAATGGCAAAATAATAATAGTAACACATGCAAACAAAAAATGCTCAAAATGAAATATCCTGCAGAGGTCTAAGCAGATAAAGCTCAATTTTACCATGTAAAGGGTTAGCATAGTGTAACCAAGGAAACCACAACAGATACATATTCAATAAATAACTAAAATCCCAGACCCGTATAGATATTTCAAAACTGTTTTTAAACAGTTCTGCTTTTTTTTTAACCATAATACACATAATCAAGGCACATACCTGCATTTCCCTGCATATTCAGCACCTCTGCCTCTGGTCTGTTTTTGTTGGGCCACATAGAAGCATGTACTGGCTTGAGGATTTTTTCTTTACTGTCAGTTGTGTCACATCATGTCAGTTCAGTCATAGATTTTTGAATTAAATCCTGCTGTTTGCCGATTCTGAAATCATGCGTGCAACTTTCTTCGTGCAAGTAAGCAGACACTGAGCAATTAAACTGTCCCGTCAGCTGAAACTTTATGTTGTAGTACAACCACAACTCTGAAGAAACAAAGCCTCCACTTACAGAGGCATCCATGGCAACAGGCCAATGACTTCCTATAGACACAAAACCTGTTTGCTGAACTAACAAATCAGTAACTAGCAAGTTGCTCACTACTTCTGTGTTTAATGTAGTTTTACTTTGAAGGAAGAAAGACATGAGCTGGAACAGAAGGACAGAAGTACAGCAGGTTTAAGACTAAAAATAATATCAAAGGTTTTAGTCAAAAGGTCTTTTTTCTCAGACACTCCTTTAAACACTCCTTAGCCATTGTGTCAAGTATAAACAGAAGGACAAAGGAGTCATTAAACCTCCATGTCTCTGGTTTATTCCAAGTCAAGCAACACTCGGCTGATCTACCAGTTTTTATTCAAGCTCTCTAGTTCAAATCAAGTTGCTGTATAATCAGAGGCTCTGCTGTGGTTCAGCTTTGGTTCCTGCCAATGAAAGGTTAACATAAGTTCATGGCTTTTGCTTCACGTCACAAGGAAAGTATCACATTCCAGTCAGATACAAATGCAGGAGAACCCTTTCCATGCACTTAACAGTCCAAGCAAACCTCGAGGATTGATAAAAAGCCATGCGTTTCTACACAAAGTGGCAAAAGAGAGCAGAAAGAAGAGAAAAGCAGTTTAAAAAGGTTCAGTTTAGATTCAGACCTACTGTGCAGTTGGAGCATTCCCACATGCTCCTGACACGCTCTGGCCAAGTAGACTCCCTCCTCCCCCGTGCACTCCAAGCCCTCCCCTTCCGGCAGAAGCAAAATCCCTCTGACTTCCTGTTTACCTCTGACCCTCCGTTTTTTTTTTTCTCGCCTCCGCCCTCGTAGCCGGATGAAACCGACAGCGAGAGAGAAACCGAGGGAGGGAGCGGGGAGGGTTCTGGATTGATATAGGGGGAGGTGAGCGGAGAGAAAGTGTGTGAATAAGACAGCTCACCACCATGTGGCCACAGAAACAGCAGGTTTCCCAGGAGTGTGAGTGTGCAAAATGTTCTAGTGTTGGTGAGCAGCCCATGAGGTTGTTGGGGTGAGAGCCAGGGTGAAGCATGGTGTCAAGTTTCAGAGCTGATTATGGCAATGGCCTCACAGGCTAGGAAATATAGAAGCTTCCAGTAGGTAAAAAAAAAACAAAAAAAAAACAAAGAGCTGCACTTTAAAATCAATTCAAAGAAATGAATTCCCACCCTTCCTGAGTAGAGCGTCATTATTTTATTTATTTCTTATTAATTGAAAGCAGATCAGCAGATACCCAGTAAAAAAAAAAAAAAAAGTGACGCAGACAGGCAGCAGTGAAGCACCTGCTCACTGTCATTGCCAGGAGGGGGGGGTCTCTAGTGAGTACAGCAGCCCAAGCCATCAGTATCCATCAGTGTCCACCAGTCACCACATTCGCCTCTTTCCTGTTTTACTCAGCACAGCCGCCGCCGGCGTTCGTAGGGTTCAGGCCTTTGCTGTGACGAAGAGCAATAACTATACCATCCTGCAGCGGCAAAAAAATAAAACTAAAAATCTTCCTTAAAGCATGGAAACAAGAATACTACACATCAAAGGGAGAATAAAGGTGGGCATCACAGCAAAAGGCGTTAAGACGACATCAAATGGACAGGACCCAAGTGGACAAAACAGATGCTGACAGCTACGCCATTTAACAAGTGTATAAAAAAAAAAATCGCAGATAGAGTCGTTTATTAGAAGAACCTGGGCCATATGACCTCACAGTAAAAGCAGTCAGATATAAATCAATAAATAAAATCCTGATTCTGAGAAAATCTGTTTTATTATTAATGGCAGATTTTTTACTTTTTTTAATGACAGGATCATATGAAACTACTTATTGAGCTGAGATTTTACAGAAAAAGCAAGTTTTCCAACACCTCCACATACTAAAAATACATGCAGCATTTTAACAAGTATAAATGGACAGATGTGCTAAGAAATGCTTTTTGTTTCTACCAATCTGTTTACAGTGAAGTAATGAAGAACTAGCAGTGAATGAGGAGCTGCTTGGGTCACATGGGAATGTAACTCCAGTGACTGAAGCCTGAAGTTTATTGCTGTTATAGGATAAAAATAAACGTTTATTCCACCCGTCAGTTACACTTTATAGATAATGTTTTAAATGATTAAAATGTATTTTTCATTTGTTTTTTGGTTTGTTTTATTGTTTGTTGAGGTGCCATATTTTTTTCATAGACAAGCTTTTGCTGTGAAGGAAATGATTTAAGGTTTAATTGGCAGATTTATCCAATCTATAGCCATCAAAGATGTATTTTAAAGCACTAAAATTGAGATGTTTTTAAGTAGAAATGACAAAGAGGCCAAGCAAGATATCAAAAGCGCCTTTTTTGTTCACCACTTCTTAAGAACTTAAGGTCAGAACTGATTTAGCTGATAAAAAAGAAAAAACACCATCTCTATTTCAGATGCTGATGTCCTACAAATCACCAAAACCAGTTTTTGTCTTGCCTTTGGGGTAAAGTTTAATTTCCACCCATATTTAGCGCAGACAAATCAAAATTCAGCCTGGTGTAAAACAACACACATAAAAAAAAAATGTATTGGAAAAACATGAAAAAAACCTGTTATCCAAAAAGGATTAGTTCACAAAACCAAAAACAAAGAGTTTTCATTGTCATTAAAGGCAAAAAAACAAACTGTTTCTTTACGCATTCCCCGTTTGCCCCCTGACCAAGTAGGTACCGATATGAGATCATCATGGTTTGATAAACGTTTAATGGCATCACGCTATTAGTAGAAAAACCTTAAACAAACATGTGTAACATGACCTTTCTTCTTTTATAAACACAAAAGCAACAGTATGCCCAAATATTCTAATATACTGAACATTACAGGTCTGATTTCCTATAACATTTATTAATTGTAATTTGTTTTTAAAAATTATTTGGTAATCTGTTATATTAATCAAATATAAAATCTAGAACAAACACTAAATTTAGCAGTAGTTTTTAAGAGCTTGTGGGACAGGATATCAGCTAACTGCCATTCAGCTCTTTATACACTAACAGGTAAAATGAAGTGGCTATTATCTGGTTAGAATCTCTGCATGGGTCGAGCCTAATGCTGGATGTTAGACAGACATGGCGCTCACGGCTTCCAAACTGTAGTTTTAATACAGAATTTTCCCAAGAAGAGTGATGGTGATGCTCTCTTAGTTTCGATGTTACGTCTTTAAAGAATCTTGTGTTTCGTTAGCCAGGACACTCTACACAGTAAATGTTGAAGTGTTAGAGGGGAAAGCCAGTTTTTTTTACATTGGGCCCTTGATTTTACGTTATTACATCATGTTCTACTCACCCATATGAGTTTTGTGTCATTTGGAGCCGTTCTGAAGATATTCGGATTTGTTATATCAAAGTAAAGTCTTCCTATGATTAACGACTTGAAGGCACAAACTAAACTGTTCATAATTTATTCCTTATGGTACGCCAGCATTCATAACATGTAGGCGAATCACTTTTCCCCAGACATCCGCGGTTATATATATGTATATATTTATTTATTTTTTATTATTTATATTATTTTAAAACAAAGCAGAGTGTGTATGACATCATCCGCGCGTGCCGGCTACCATTCATTCTTCCTGTCCGCTGAACTGCTGCTAGGAAAAAAAAAAAAAACTGTATACCCCTTTAAAGTAACTAATATTTTTTACCACATATATTATACCCCATATAGGTTGAATAAGCTGAATACCAGTATCATTGACATATGCCAGAGGTGTAGGACGTCTGTAGGGGATCAAACCTACTGGAACAATGTAATGCTGATAACATCAGTAGTTTGTCGGCTTTTTTTAGATCCTGACCCCAGGATATGGATACTTGGAGATGTTATTTCCTTGAAATTAAATCCTTGCAAGAAATACTTTGTTTTGTTAGCATCATCTGCAGCGAAAAAATGTATACTTAAATACTGGAAATCTATGAAGCCTCCAAACAAGAAACATCGAATCAACGAACTGTTGCCATACTGTACTCCTGAAACAATTCTCCACTCGGTACGTGGGACACTGGCTAAATTTGACCGGATATGGAGTCACCAGATTAGATTAACCAGATTAGACCTGAGAGACTGATCAATGTTAATCTTTACTGTGTTTCAATATATTCCAATATTTTTGTTTTGCTCTTTTCTCTTAATTCTGACCTTTCAAAATATGGTTAATGCTTAATATAGTACTACTACAGTGTTGTTGTCTTTGTTTTTTTGAGGTTCAAAAAAAAAGAAAAAAAAAGAACACAATTGTACAATGGATGTAGATTTCATTTGGGCATAATTTCTGAAAATAATTTCTGAAAAAAAAAAGATATATGTATATATATATATATTGTTGTATATATATATGTATATGTATGTATATATATATAATGTTGTTGCTACTTTTTTACTATATATATATATATATATATATATATATATATATATATATATATATATATATATATATATATATATATATATATATATATATATATATATATATATATATATATATATAGTAAAAAAGTAGCAACAACAAAGTACATTTGGTCTCCCAGTACTTTAACACTGCAACATTTACTGTGGAAAAAAAAAACAATCAGTTCCTTTTAAACATTGAGATAAACTGCTTTAAACTGTGTGAACTACATAACGAAACAGTTCTCAAGTTTACGAATTATCATTTTGAAACCTTTATCTCGATACCATAGTAAAACTGCCTCCAACATAAGACTTGGTTTTCATTTAAACTCTTTATCCACTGCTAATTTACTTTAAAACTTAATCTTTCACTTCAAATTTTATGTGTATTAAGGATGCTGCAGGAAATTGTTCATAAATAAGATTAAACACAGCAGCATAAGCATGTCTGAACTATTCATTTGGATCAACAAACCTCATGTTTCTCTAGAAGCGCAGAGACATGAAGACAGATTGGAGTGATGCTTGATTTCCATCTAACCAATTAGTGAGGCTGAAAAGCTAAAGTTTGTTTCTGCTTGAGGTCACTGACAGATGGCTGGGCATTCTCCTTTAGGAGCAGAATCTATTTTTTCATTCATCACAGCAAGTCTTCCAGGTTCTATGGCAGCAAACAGCCCCAGACCATCACACTACCTCCACCATTTTTTTTTTATGCTGTTAAATTTACATCAGATTTAATTAGCTCCCAAAAAAATATTTCAGCCTTTATCTTAACAGTCCACAGAATATTTTCTAAAAAGACTTGGGGATGATAAGGGTGTGTTCTGGAAAAACTGAGGCAAGCTTTAACATTATTTTTCTCAGCAGTGGTTTTGGTCTTGAAACTCTGCCATCAAGGCCATTCTTATCCTCTCCATTTGATAGAGGCATGAACTCTGACCTTAACAGGAAAAAGAGAGACCTGCAGTTCTTTAGATGATGCTGTGAGGTCTTTTGTGATCTCTTGGTTGAGTCAGCACTTTGCTCCTAGAGTCATTTCAACCAACAGGGATTTTCTTTTCTCCCTTAATATAAAAAAAAAAACTTCACTTAAAAACTGCATCTTACATTGTTTTGTCTTTGACTAATATTTAAATTATGCTGATGTTCTGAAACACAAGTGTTATAAGGAAGGGTGGAAATACTTTTTCACACCACTATTTGGTAAGCAGTGGGTAACACTTTAAAACCCTGCAACAAAACAATAAAGTAGGCTCACCTGATTGAGAGCTTCTTTATGAAGAGGCTACATTTCAGAGAGATTGGTGGAGATGAAGTGGGGGCAGAAAAGAGGGAAGTGTTGAAAATATGGCTTAACCCTAATCAAAGTCCTCACTGCAGTGTTTCACGGTGATATCCTAACAGCTTTCTTCTTCTGAAACATTGATCACAGCTCATGACACTGTTTTTACAGCATTACTCACTTCTTCTCTAGTAGTGCACCTCCAGATGACTAGACTGAAAGGCTACAGTACTTATTCTTAACAATAAATTAGAAACTGGCAGAGTAGAAATTTTCCTGTTTGCAAAGAAAAGGTGCAGATTAGGTAGGACTATAGAACTAAACTAAAGCCATTCTGTGTGGGCAGATTTCTGCATCTCTGTTCATAGCTTGTTAAAAACAAAAATAAGTCAAAAACACAATATGAATGTATTCTCTTTGATATGTACCACCAGGGGTTGGAGTTAAGGAATTTTACCACTTGCCTTTCACATTTCATTTGCCCAGAAACAATTTTTACTTGCCCAGTATAATGCTTGATAAATATAGTTCCTAATATTCATTTTTGTATATACATCAATGAAACATGTTTGTTTTTTAAATGTTTTTAGTAATTCAGTATTTTCTAAGTTTCCAGGTTCCTGTTATGTATATGCATGCTTCATATAATGAACTCAAGCCTACATTACCGTGTTAACATGCTTTTCAATCCTTCCTGCTCATTCTTTTCAAACTAAACTTTGCTTTAAACTGTTGTGCTTGGAAAAATATAAATTGTAATGTTAAAAATCTAAAAAAAACTTGACAGTTTAAAAACTTAAGATAAATCCCAAGACAGAAGTCAATGTCACAAATGAATAACTTTTATTTTAGAGTTACTGTATGTTTATACAAGGTAATACTATTAATATAATGTGACTTTTCTAGAGAATCATTATACACACGGTAGTTATTTTATACAGGGTTTCCACAGTCTTACATAATTTCAGAATTCCCTGACTTTTAACTGACTCAGGATTAGTTTTCCCTGACAAAATAAATGCAGCCGTCTGTCGTTTTGGTAACTACATCAAAATTACCACTAGGTGGACAAAAATCACGCCATCTGGCCTTTTTCAAATCACGCGAAATTGTGTACAAAACAACAAAAATGGCGCCGGCAACGCTTCTGGGTCGTTTTCATCGAATGTCTGTGATTTTAAAGTAATTTTGAGTGAAACATAATTTTTGCCCGGTGAGCAAATGCAATGAAATTTGTACTCTTCCAACAATAAAAACTACTTGCACCGGGAGATCGGGCGAAGGTTAACATTGAGCCCTGACCACATAATGAATCCTCCCTATACTGCAGTTTGTATTCTTGATTATTGCAAAGGGTGTTTTATTCTTTAAGTGGTAGTACTTGTATGATTAATGTTATTGTTATTAGTTGATGCTTAATAATTTTTAACATTCAGGTTATTAAAAGAATTAGATTTTAAAACTACAGCTGATAAGCTAGCAGCTCCCTGATCTATGAAACACAATCTTCCCAGAAGATCTAATTAATAACCAGCTAATGTTAGTTTACTATACATATGCTTCTCTTTAAAAAATGCAGAGGAAAAATAATTTTAAAATATTCGGCACAATTAGTACCTACACTTCTGGTAGGTCTTTATTAATTTTCTGTATCAAAGTTAAAGCAAGTTTTAATTCATGAAATTTTAGATGTTAGTAAAAAAAAAAAAAGTTTTTGTACTTGTTTTAAAAAACAAAATTGATAATTTTACATTTTTAATATGTACAATATTGTAAGAATATACTCAAACAGAGATGTTTGAGTATATCCAAGTTATCATTATAAGAGCCTAATTTCAGACACTGCAGAAGTAGGTTTTATTTTGCTTTTTCCAGCAGGAGCAGCAGTTCAAAAATGCTGATTATGCACAAATAAATGATTTAGAGGTCTAAAAGAGGATAAATACACCTGGCAAAAAAACCTTGCTGGATCTATTCTAGGATTGCCGATCTGTATATCCATATAGAACCATTCACTGGGAATCCCAAGAGCCAGTTAAACAACTTCTACACCTTCCTAAACAGTACTAGCCCCTAGCTGCAGAAATTCCCCCGGTGGGCACATTCTCTCTGCACAGGAGGAGCTACTGCAGCCTCCTGTGTTCCTGCAGTGGTTGCATCCACACCAGCAGGCCTCCAGTCAGTAGATTTACAATATGCCGTCAGCAGGAGGCATCAACACCCACACGAGTCTGGACAACAGCTGTTTAATAATGCATGCCTGCCCCTAACTGGTCAGGGCATCTTTTACAGGTGGTCCTGACGTATAGATTATAAAAAAGAAGAGGGCGAATTAAATGTTTGGTTTACTGACATATGATCAAAGGTGCTTTAAGTATGAGAGAACTTCTTTTTGGGTGACATTACAAAAACACAAAGTCATATTTCATTGAGTAACACAGGAGCAGAAATGTGGAATAACAGAAGCTAAGAAGGAGACACTGATTGTGGAAATGTCAATATTCATGGATCAAATGATGAAACTCATTAAACACACAGATGGTAAATAAATACAAAGCTATGTCAGAATAGCGCAGCATCTACTCCGTAATCATGGCCAAAATTAGTCATTTTTCTTATTCTGAAAGCTGACATTTAAATAATGATAGTTATTCCAAACAGATCAAGGCTTCATGTCACCTATTTTTGCTATGAAGATTTACTTCTTTTACTATTTAGCACAAATCTTTGTTTATCTAAAAAAAAAAAAAAGGCAAAGTTTATAGTAAAATATGAACAAAAGAGCTTTGATGTTTGGAAAAAAGCATGTTAAGATATGTTATTTAAACAAAAATCGTGTGTCTTGGATGCGCTCACTACCCTGTAGAGGATGGCAGCATAGTGGGAACGTCCTGTTAACTTCGCACTGAAAACTACCCCAAACTTTATTTTTAACCTGCCACTTGCCGACATTTTGCCTTGGTTTGGCTATGCCAAACCCCCGGCCTGCAAAGGAGTGGGACATTTTCAGAACAGCACGCAAAGCAGGTAAGAAATCTTTGAAAGCAACGGCGGAGGAAAGCTGTAGCAAAGACGACAACATGGCGATATCTGAGGTGCTAGCCGAGCTCAAGGCTCTCCGATCTAAACTCAATGGAATAGATGGCCGTCTGAATGAAATGTGCAATTCTATCTCAGCATTAGAGAACAATTTTTCGGACATCAGACAAGACGTCTCCTCCAACAGAAAAAGCATCGATGAGGCCGAGACCCACATATCTGCTACAGAAGACACGCTAAGTCGCATGGAGGCATCATTTGCTGTGGCCATGAAAAGAATTGCACAACTTGAATCAAATACGGGAGATTTGGAGTATCGTGGAAGACATAAAAACATCAGGCTATTTTGTCTTAAGGAAGGCGCAGAGGGCACTCACCCGCTTTTGGACTTTGTGCGGGACATGTTTCCTGTATGGCTCGGACTGGACCCTAGCCAATCCCTCGTACTAGAGAGAGTCCATCGGACTCTGGGTGAAGTACAGCCGAACCAGCACAGAGCCGCCATCATCCGCTTTCTTAAACTCCAAGATAAAGAGCTTGTCCTCCGTTCAGCAAAGAATCGCAACATCACATATGACGAACTCAACATCTACCTCACCCATGACCTGTCAGCTGAAAAGATCCAACAGAGACGCAAGTTGGACAGTGTTAAACAGCTGTTCTTGGAAAATGGGGACTTTCTGCGACTTTCATCCTCATCCGTGCAAGCTCAGAGTACTCCATGAAGAAAAGATTCACCACTTTTCCTCACTGCGAGACGTTGAAGATTTCTACCGCAGCAACGTAGCTGGGGGTTTCCAGGGGGAGGGTTGCCAGGTGGGGGCAAACGCCACTTCAACTGAGGGGTGAGTTGCATTATGACTCAACATCATAGAGACCTGGGAATAGTTGCTAGCGATTTTAACTGTAACATGGATGGAAATTTGGACAAATAATCTCATTTAATATCTAATCCAAATGCATCAAGAGCTCTACAGTTGGCTTGTAGCGATGCAGGTCTGGTTGATGTCTGGAGAGAATTTAACTCAACCCTCAAAGATTACTAATTTTTACTAGGCATAAAACATATTTAAGATTAGATTACTTTCCTTTACCTCAAGACCAACTATCCTCTGTTATCTCCTGTACTATGGGTTCAATCCTTATATCTGATCATTCCCCAGTGTACCTCACATTTGCCTTAGGGCATCAGAAACAACAAACTAAATACTGAAGCCTGTCTAAAATTTAAGCAATGGATAAGTCAGTATAGTCATTTAAATTTGCACTTTCTCGTTACAAATGCCGTAATGTGGGACGCGGCTAAAGCAATCATTAGGGGACATCTTATCTCATACAAAAGTGCTAAGAAAAAGGCTGCCGATGAACGTGCTTCTCAACTTCAAAAAGAACTTATTACCCTTGGCCAGTCCCACAAGCAAGCACCTACAGAGGAAAACTTGAGGAAGCTTAATGCTGTCAAAACTGATCTCAATCTCATTCAAACAGAGCAAGTAAAAAAAAACTTATTTTTAACATAGCAGCGTTTTTATGAATATGGAAATAAGAATAGGAGACTCTTAGCCCACCAGCTCAAAGAAGAACGAACTGATTGTACCATAAAACACATACATCAAGCAACAGGCCAACTAAGGTATGATTTGCAAATTTTACAGTCTTCATTCCTAGATCTTTACAAAAAATTGTACACTTCTGAAAACCCCTCAGAATCAGACATTTAGTAATTTCTAGAGCAACTATCCCTACCCTCACTGTCAAATGAAGATAATGCACATTTATGTTGCCTTGTTACCTCTGAGGAGGTGCTAGAGACCATTACTTCACCACTAGGAAAATCCACAGGATTAGATGGATACCCTGCTGAATTTTACAAAAGATTTTGGCCCGACATTGAGCCCCTTTTTATGTCCATGGTTCAGGACTTTTTTAAGAAAGGACTGCTACCTGGCTATAAAAATGGCTGTAATATCACTGGTACACAAGAAAGACAAAGAAAGTGCTGAAAGTTCCTCATACCATCCAAGTTCTTTACTTACAGTTGGCTTTAAAATTATATCCAACTGATCACGTGAAGACTGGAGAACTTACTACCCATGTTAATTAATCCTGTTCAGTCTGGTTTTATTAAAGCGCGGTATGCTTCAGACAACATCAGGAGACTATTGGACGTCATCGACTACTTTCTCCCTGTCAGGCACTGCTAATCTCATTGGATGCTGAAAAGGCCTTTGACAGGGTAGAGTTGTCCTACCTATTTGCTGTCTTGGAGAAATTTAATTGTCACAAACTGTTCATTAGGTGGATTATGTGTCTTTACAGGGATCCCCAAGCATAAGTGTGTGTCAATGGCTCTTTGAAATATTTGGCCGCTTTAGAGGCCGTCATCAAGGCTGCCCTTCGTCTCCTCTTTTATTTAATTTGGCTATTGAACCACTTGCAGAGGCTATTAGAGCAAATAAAGATATGCATGGCATTGATATTGTTTAAAAAAAGAGAATAGAATTTCTCTTTATGCAGACGATGTGATATTATATTTGTCTAACCCAGAAAAATTAATTCCTGTAGTACTGGACCTAATTAGCAAATTTGAAAAAACCTCAGGTTATAAAATTAACTTAATATAATCCAATGCCTGTCTATTTAACTTAAGATATTTCAATTTAACTTTAAAGAATTTGTCCCTTCACCTGCACAAGGTGGATTTAAGTACCTGGGAATAAATGTCTCTCCTAACCTAAAAAAAACTTATTTCAAATAAACCCCAGCCCCCTACTTAACAAAATTAAAGAGGAATTGGAGTTTTGGACTCTGCTTCCCATCTCTTCTAATGGCCGAATAAATGTTCTTAAAATTAATGTTTTGCCACGACTCACATGAGCAGGAGTTAATATGTTCTTCCTTTTTAAGGACATATTCGCCGTTTTACCGACAGGCTGTATGTTTACACTCACCCACCAGCTTTCTCTCGCGCTTATGTCACAGTCAGTTGCGCTCATTGGTCAGAGCGTTGGCCAATAGCCACAGACAGCGGTTTGATAAAACAACCGGTTGTTCTCATCAACAATCTTCGACGTCTCATTCATCTGGGCCAGACTAAATTACACATTTAATCTTACATTTAATCTGGTTTATCAGGCTAGTAATGAATGACACAATGCAACTGGAGCACCACACTTACCACTTGAAAGGTAAAGGAGATATTTTTTGCTCAAACATTGGGACCCTTGATCATCACGTTTTCCTGTTTTTATTAATGATAACATTGATAATAATGCACTTCACTTATTCTATTGTACTTATGTTTATTATTTTTTGTATTTTTTTTATCTAGATGTTTTTTTTTGTTTGATTAAGTTTCTTTTCCTCGCAACATACGTATACACCCTTAACATTAGTAATCATTTATTTTTTCTCTCTCAGCTTACCTACCTGTTCAGAATGTTTTGTTTGTGTAACAAAATGAAAATCCAATAAATAAATTGGAAAACAAAAAGAAAAAATTGTGGTTCTTAAATAATTAAAAAAGGCTTACCCACTAGTTGCAGCCCTAAAAAAGAATCTATACTTTTTTCTACATGACATTGAAAATCACAAACAGACAACCTATGCAAATTGTCCTCTGATTGCAGGAATGACTAGCCGCTATTCTGGGACCCCAGCTAACAACCAGCCATGACCATTTTACTCAAATTTTACGCACAATACAGACTCCTGCGACAGTCGATCGGTGTTGAACCTTGGCTGCTCATCACATCTGCAGCTGACCATTCCGCTCTCTGGAAACCCTAATTAGTCACATTCACTGTGGGGGCAGTAAAGAGTGGGTCGCTCTCCCCTGATGCCCTGCCTGTTCAGCAAACACGCCATCAGCAGGCTCTTCACACATCGGTGCACATGAATAGCACAGTCAGCCTGTAAGCATCAACACAGGCCTGGATGTTGACACAGGCAGGGAGGAGGCTCCTGTGTATGGCTCTGCTTCAAGGCCCCATTTCAATCAAGGACCTCTGCAGATGAGTTCATGAGCAGTAAGGATGAGTGCCGGTAAAGGCAGACCATAAGTTTTGTTGTCACCTGCTGGGGAAAAGTCAGGGTACTCTAAACACCGGTTGTGTTTTGGCTCAGGGCCACAGATCTGGTTTCAGAAGCAGTGGGACGTGACGAATCTGCAGTCAGGAAGTGGACCTTGTTTCAGACATCAGAAATTAGTCACTCAAGCTGGTCCACTAACCTTATAGTCACATATACGATTACTACACAAATAACGTCAGAGCAGAACTAGAAAAGATGAGAAAAGATGAACATACTAACAAGAAATGCTTCTGTGCTGAAAGAAAGAAGCTTTGAAAAAGGATTTTATCATCTATGGGAGCATTTCAAAATAAAATGTACCACGCGAATACATTTGATTTAAAAAAAAGGGGAAACCTGTAACACATAGATCCATTACACACAGAAGGATATATTACACGTGTTTGATTTAATGATTTTGGTTCCCAGCCCAATGTTCAGTTTCTTAGATACACAGAATATTGTATAAAACGAATAAAATGAGAACTCTAAACATGGACTGTTATGTTGGATTTATCTTCTGTCCTACAAAGTTAAGGGAAAGGCTGATTGACTTTTTATTTTCCAGCTGACAAATATTGACAGGATGCACAAGGATGATAAGCAGCAGTAGGTGACTGCCAAAAAGCTCTTTAGAGTGCTATATGAAATCATATAAATGGACAATTGAGCCGTAGGACAAAGACCCATAAGACACCACAGCAAAGGAAACGGGAGCGCAACTGGAGATGCAGTGTTTCCAAATCCAGATGCATCTACGACATGGACTACAACTGCCACGTCCCTTTTGTTAAACCCCTCCTGAACCACCGTCTGAAGGGAAATGCCCGGGCAATGTTGAGCCTAAAACTTGGGTCTTCAAACCTGGTCTTTTACTTGCCTCAACACAGCCAACTTATATAAAGTGAGCAGAGACATTTCAAATTTGCAGGAACATGGATCATAAGGACCCGGCTAGTCATATTTCACAGTCATATTTTTAGTTGTTCCACACTTTTTTGTTAAGTATATAATTCCACATGTGTTAATTCCTAGTTTTTATGCCTTCAGTGTGAATCTTAAATTTTCACAGTCATGAACATAAAGACAACTCTTTGAATGAGAAGATGTGTCCAAACTTTTGGTCTGTACTGTAGATCAGATCTTCTTAAGGTCTAAAATCTAAAGGTCTACAAAAAAATAAATAAACTCCTCAGTGACTATAGACTAGTTGCCTTGACATCCCATGAAGGGTCCATCATGAAGGTCCCAGAGAGACTTCCATTTGTCCTTTTTAGCAAGCAACCATGATATCAGGGACCCCAATAGTTTCCTTATTGCCATACATATGCTTCAACAAACCCACTGTGATTTAGACAAGGCAGACAGTACTGCAGGCATCATGTTCTTTGATTGCTACATAACATTTAACACAATTCAGCCTGACTAACTTTGAAAGAAACTCCAGGTGAAGTTTGTGACCACAGTTTATGAGTCTGAAGAGTCGGCTTTCTAATCCGGTAGTCAGCAGCACAGAAGCACAAGGGAAATTACTGTCACCTTTCTTTTTACTTTGTACACCACTGACTGGCTGAGCAATTAATTGAATTTCCAATATTATCGTAATTTCGCAAAACAAAATTGAAATCTCTGAGCTTCTCAATTTTGTTCACATTACATTCAACAGGAGAAAGACATTACATTTCTCACTGCGACCCCTTAGGTGGCAGTAATACATTTAAGGTGGGTTTGCTGCCACACAGAGAGGTAGAGAGAGTTGCAGCTATTATGTAGATCCATGCACACAAGGATTACAGTAAAGTCCTGCAACAACCGACTCTGGACAAACAAGTTTCAAGGGAACAAATAAAATGACACCCTGAAATGAAATATCTACAACCTTGTGGTAAGTGCTAAGGAACATCCAAATAAAATCACAATCTTAATATTGCTTAAAAATGATGGGATTTTGGATATTTAGATGAATAAGTCGAGACTAAACTGTGAAGCTGCAGTAGTAACAGAACAAACTGTACTTTCTAAGGAAGCTTAGGGCCCCTCAGTGTTTGCAGCAGGATGCTGCGTATCTTCTATCAGTATGTGGAGGAGAGTGTGATCTCCTCTTTCATCATCTGCTGAGGTAGCAGCATCAGAACAAATTACTTCAAGAAGCTCTACAAGCTAATAAAGAAGGCCGGCTCTGTTTTAGGACCTCCTCAGGAACCTCTGAAGATTATTTCACAAAGAAGCATTCTTCATGAAATGAACATTGTGGACAACACTGAGCATCCTTTTCACAAGATTTTTAAACAACAACAGCGTCTTCAGTCAGAGGCTTCTCCAGATCAACTGTAAGATAGACTGCTAGAGACCCTTCAGGCCTACAGCTATAGAAATATACAACAACGCTTTGAGAAAAACCTTACAGCAGAGTTACATTTCATTTCTCTTTAGGATCAATTAAGTATTTCTGAACTGAATTGAACTGAATAAAGGTCAGCTGATCTGAAACTTCGAAAACCTCACTTGGCGAGTCACAAGTGTAACAGAGTAGGGCTGACCTCTGCCCCCCTGCTGCATCTATCCTTTCACACAACATATGAAGGAGCTAGAAAGTTGCATCAAAACCAGCTTTAAGGGTTATGTGGAAGGGAACCTATTGATGCAATAATTGATTCAAAAGAAGCACCGACAAAGTATGGTTGCTAAAGTAAAGTCCTAAAGAGCTACAGTACCATCCTGTAACTTCTCTAACACACTTGAATGTAAAGGATCAGTCCCCTCGTTTAGGTCAGTGGAATCATGGCGGCGAGCCACTCATTGGATTCAGGGGGGTTAAAATGGGTTGCATCAAAAAGTTGCAGGATAGCAGCTTGAAGACTGGACTTGAGCACCCCTGCTTTACAGTATACCAATATAAAAATATCTTTTTCAGAAAAGAACAATTGCTCCTAAGTTCACTAAAAGTACATTTGAAGTTTTCATCAACTTTAAACGACAAATATGAAAATGTAGAGAAATGGATACTTAAAATATATCAGTGTGTGTCAAAAATCGATATAATTTATTTAACTTCTGGGCTTGAATATCTCAAACATATATATAGTAATTTTTCAAGATGCACATTTCTCTTTTACCTTTGACTTTAGCATTAGTTGGAAAACATATTTTTAAATGCAGGTGATCAAATGAAGGGTCAAAAGTTGCAACTATTTGAGTTTGTAAGGGAAAGATGGAATGCCTTGCTCATGTGCTGCTGGTCATGTGTCACTCATTGGCCAGGAAGCTGCATGGATGCTGCTGAGTTACCAGCCAACTGAGGTCCAAGAACCGCCTGAAGCCTGTTACAGCCGGCTAATGCATTCTCTCCACCTCCCCCTCCACTTGTATTCACTCTCTCTCTCTCTCTCTCATGCTCTTCCTCTCAGTCTCTTTCCCATCTTCTTTCCTAAGCTCTCTCTTCCTTTTCCATGAGCTGCTGCCCTCTCCATCTCCAAACCAACCCCCCCCTCCCCCGCGTCTCTCAAGTGCTAACCACTCTCCTACAGCAAGCTAGTTTTTTTTCTACCGCTTGCTCTCACACGTGCACACCACTCGCACGCGGAGAAACACACAAAACTGTGACAGCAACCACAACAGTGTGCAACCACCCCCACACTCCAGTGAGGCTGTGAGCAAGTGCCTCTGGCTTGCCCTGACCCACATCTTGATATAGCCCTAAGTATGCTTACAGCTAAGTCCTGAAGACACTCCTGCCACTCTTAGCCTAATCAGGCCTGACCTGCTGTCGGCGCACAGGGCAGATAGACAGGCCAGGCTAGACTGACCATTATCATGTTGAAAGCCTTTCAAACTGCTGTAGGAACCGCCTAATATCCACCTTCCCCCCACTGCACCGCTGATTGCAGGTTTCCAAGCAAAGAGGCACATGTTCTACCTTGGATAGTTAAACATTACACAAATGACTGGTATCTGTGCCATGAAACACAAGGAAAATAAAAAAAAAAAATTATCTTAAGCTGATAACTTTATCCTGCTGGTTAGCTCTGCATACATGTAAGTTTAGGAAAACTGTTAGAGAGCAGTGAGCACAGGTGTTCTCAGTAAACCGAGGAACATTATCATAACAAGGTTTACCTAGGCCCTAAAAGTTTAGGGTTTTAAAACCACCAACCATTTCTGTCATCCTCTTTCTGAGGATTAAAGTCCTCTTGATGCCAGTGAAAGTGCCAGAGTTAGGGGTGACTCTGCTCCCCCACCTGTTGCTGCATACTGGTGATCAACTAGCAGAAAAAAGGCTTCTATGCATTTGAATACAAAATAAACACTTGAGCACAAATAGTAAGAATTACAAGTTTTATTTTTATAGATTTTTGTTTAAGTTTATGTACTAAAAGTAAAATAAAAAAAATATATCTAAATCAGCATTATTAAAATCGAATTACTGATATCCTATGTTACATCAGTGCTCGTTAGGCTATATGTTCTTTTGTGGTTTAAAATAAACTGTTTAATTTTGTAACATGTTTTTGACATGAGGATTTTTTTAAGATGACCAAACCTTGAGAATCTCCTGCCTGTTCATGCCTAAATAAAAAAACACCACATGATGACAATTAATAAGATACTGTAAAGCAAATCTGAACTCTTACCTTCTCATCCTTGCATTCAGTAGCTGGTGGTTTCCCGTTCTCATGTCCGTTCTGCTGACCTGACTCCAGCCAAGAACAGCTGGATTCATCCTGCTGCCTGAAAGCGTCCTCCAGCTGAGGCAGCAGGTCAGGCAGGAGGTCAGGAGGATCCAGGTCTTCCAAGTCTCCATCCTGGGCTTCTGATGGCAGGATATTGTCTCCAAAAGCTTGGTACCCATTAATGTTAATAACCCCGCAGCTCATGTGCTGCTCAGAGGGCAGGTGGTTCATCATGCCTGGATAGCAACTCACTGACTCTTCAAACATCTCTGACTTGCAGACGGTCTGGGTTTCTCCAGAACAGCGTAAGGCTCTGAAGGGACACTCGTCTGCTTGGTTCACTGCTGTTCCGGACTGCAGCTGACTCACATGTGCTGTGGATTGGAACTGGCATGCAGTTCCAGGCAGCCTAGGCACTGTAGTAGTAATTGGTGCAGTAGTGATGGGCCTACATGGAGACTGCTGACTGAGACTGGGTATTTCTGGCTCTCCAGGATAGGCAGGGAACTCAGCCGCTTGGTAAGCATGAGCTGAACTGACAGAGCATGTGGGCATGGAGTGAACTGCAGACGATGGATGTATGGGGAATGACAGGCGGGAGTCTGTTCCAGAGAAGGCTGGACCTCCCCTGACCAACTGGTAGTTCCCCTGCTGTTGACGCGGTTGCAAGCAAGTCGCGCTCAGAGAAGTGTTCTGACAATCCAAATAAGGTTTATCTGGAAGAGTCCTGGAATGGAACTGGGATTCTCTTGCAGGTGCTTGATGCTGACAATGGTGCATCTGCTGCTGGCTGCTAGCCTGACCTCCCTGGTGGAAAGAGAAAGAGTGATGCTGCTGTTGCTGCAGGCAAGAACTCGCTGTGGTAATTTGTTGGTGCTGGTTAAGCAGCTGCTGCTGATGACTGTGCTGCTGTAGAGGTTGCATTCTCTGCTGTTGCTCCACCCGTTGATGACCAGAATGGTGCTGCTGTTGAGTATGTTGTCTGCCGTGAAGTTGCTGGTTGTGCAGTGGCTGATGACAAAGTTGTTGATGCTGAGACATGTGGTGAAACACATTCCCATTTTGGTCTTGGTTGCCCCACATTGGGCTCCCAGTGCTGCAAAACAGCCCATTGGGTTGAGCTACTTGGCTAATGGTGGCATTATGGTACTGGCCATGTTGCTGAGTACCAATGTCGCAACCTGTATTCTGGGAACTAGAAAATACCTGACCAAGGGGATTCTGTGCCTTGATGCTAGTATAATGAACCATGGACTGGTTGTAACTGGGCACAGCTTGTTGGGAAGAGACTGGTGTCATCAATTCTTGATGCTTCCCTGGACCAAGTGCCTCCACTTGGAGGGGTTCGAAACCAGCACTAAGGTTGAGCTCATCCACGAGCGAAGGTGCTGAATGGAATCCATCTTCATCCAGCCCTTCCAAACCCCCAACAAAGAGGTTGGGATCGTCAAAGAAGTCCATGACTGAAATCCGAGGGTGATGGGAATCTTTGGGAGCACCCTGGATCCAAGATGGTCCCGGTGAGACAATCTTTGCTGTTAGAGCATCTCCATCTTATCGTGTTCCTGTCAAAAAGTAAAATTAGAAATATTATTTTTTTGATAAAAGCAAAACACAACTTCTTGATTAATATTCAATGAAAATTCTGATTCTCTCAGTTATCTATCAGCAATTATTTTCACGTATTGAGCAAAGCAGCTGGTGTAAACCATCCGCTAGTCAACAGCAGGTTCCTCTTCCTGTACCCCCACCCCTTTCACAAACACACGCATACACACCGATACGCACACACAAACACATGCACATCAACCCCCCACCTATGAAAGCATCAAAGCCGCCTGCTCTGCTACTGCAGAATGTGTGGGAGGTGCAGACAGCTGATAGAATTTCAGCAGCAAAGGGCAGAGCTTGAAGAGGCCTTCTGAGCACATGCATGTGAGTGCTCTGCAACCACAGACCAGCGGAAGATGACAGAAGCTTTCCCAGGTCAGTCATTACATGCTGACTTGCGCTCAGAAGCCCAAACACAGACATATTCCATTTGAAAGGTTTAACATGGGGCTTAATGAATGGCTCTGTTTGAATATGTAAACAGCCTAAATGGCTTTAGGGATCCAGTCTTAAAACTAGCTATATTGTAGCAGCAGCAAATGAAGTTAAGAAAGTAGGGGTTTTCTTTTATCTGAAACCTAGGAGGTATACCATGCTTTTATATTCAGCTCCTTTTTGCAGCTGCCCTGTGAAAGCCTTAGAGGTTTGATACAGAACAACAAACAGCATCATAGAGACCAAGGAACACACAGGAGAGGCAGATGGATGGAGCAGAAAACAGGACTAAATTTGAGGAAAGTCAAGCAATACGACAACACTTAACAAAAACAGCTAGTTACAATGAAATGGGTTCCATCAAAACGTTAGAATTAATCAGTTAAAATCCAGACTTATAGAAATAACATTTTACAGATGCTTTCCAGTGAATATGAGTTTGTCTAGATGTGTAAAGCATGTTTATCATTATGAGACCTGCAGCTCTAATTCCAGCAACCAGGTCCTGCAAAGTATTTGCCTCACTGAGGCATGCCTGCACATGTGGTTTGTTATGCAAAAAAGTTTTGAAAACCAATGTATTCCTTAATTTTCTCCTGAAGATAAATTTTCTCTTTACCGCATAAATCCTATTACAATGCATACAATTTAGTGGCGGTGATAGTACAGCCCTATAACATAACTTATTAAACATCATACATACATCATAAATATCAGTCAGTCCATGAGCTGCTTCCTGTTTGGACCTGTTCACTTCCTGTTTAGATTAACACTAGAAATACCAGGATTTTTCCGCCTACCTAGAACTTCCAGGGAGGGGTCAATTGTCCCGGCGGCTTTTCCCGAATACACTTTTCACTCATTTTGTCATGGTAATGAGGCTGTTATGGGCCGTGTGTGGGGTGAGGGGTGAGGGGGTCACACCTCACAGTGGTAACAGCCAAGACAAACAGGGACAGACAGCTTCTCCCCAGTGTGTTACAGTACAGTTTTTCTCCCTTGGTTTGGCTCATTTCTTGAAATTGAGATGTCATTCGCAAAACATGGACAAATCCCAAAACTAATTTGCAGTTCCTCACAACAGAATGGCATTTATCATAACTTTCATCAAATTTCAAATGCTTTTGTATATGTCTCAATCATTTAGTACATCCTTGCAAATGGTTATGTACAAGTAAGAGTAATAAAGATAATTGTGCAAAGAACATTCTATGAGTTGCAAAAAAATGTGCAAAAAAACATACTAGGTCAGTTGAGGCAGACAAGATTAACATGACCAGGAAAGAGTGTTGACAGATACATTTATGATATAATATAGAGATATAGAAGTAAAAGAAGTTAGACATAATTCAAGTCAGTATTTCCATAGTGTAATCAATAGTTCCATAGTGCAGTGATTGAAAGCTCAAGCCATTGTCTGAATTTTTCCAGAGTCCCTCTTGTCCCTCTTTTCAGTCTCTGAAATAAGTTACTTATGCCACAACCTTCCACACGAAAACTGGGAAAACAGTTGCTTTTGCATTCATTGTAAATATGTTTTGTTTTGTATTTTTTTAACAATAGATGTTTAGAGTTTTGATCCCAAATTCTCGTTGATCCTGATGATTCACTGCGTAAAAATCCACTAAAAACTATACTAAAAGCTTGCCTTGGCCAAGTTGAGCCTGTGTAGCCTCCCCACACAGGCTCAAGCGACTCTGTGACTCAAGTGACAGCTATGAGCTGCTAACAGCCACATTTCCACAACAAAAGGAGTGTCCGCAGGAGGTCCAAAGGGACAAATGACCCTCTTGTAGGGCTTTTAGGTAAAAAGGACAATTGACCCCTCCGTAGTAGTTCTAGTGTTAACTGAGTGTGCAGCTGTTGCAGCTGTCCAGAGGAACTCCATCTGAAGTTAAGTTATTTTCTCTGTGATATCTCTGTATCTAAGTAACTCTAACTGACTACTTTAAAACATAGCACCTTCTACTGTACTTTTCTACTGAGCACTTGTCAGTTTCACACGGTTTTATTTCTGATAGCAAGGAGTAGCTAGCCTAGGCTAGCGCTAGCTTAGCATTGCTATGGCTTCTCTCTCTCCCTCCCTTGACTCTTTTCCAACTCTTCCTTCTTCCTCTCCTCTCTCCTGCTCTCTGTGTCAAATGTTCAGTTATTCCTCTGCCTCCTTTAGTGATAATGGGATGTGTAATAAGTGCAGTATTTTTGTAGCTTTGGAGGCGAGGGTGTCAGAGTTAGAATCCAGGCTTCAGGCTGTTGAACATCCAGGAGTTAAAGTAGGCCCCCCACGTAGCTGTCCTCCAAAAGTGCCTGAGCAGCCAGGCGATTGGGTAACTGTACGCAGAAAGCGTAGTCGTGGATCTCTGCCCACTGGTCACCACCAACCCGTTCACGTTTCTAACCGGTTTTCCCCACTCAGTGACACACCCACTGAGAAGCCCACTCTGGTGATTGGCAGCTCCATAGTCAGAAACGTGGCATTAGAGACACCAGGGACCATAGTCAAATGTTTTCCGGGGGCCAGAACGGGCGACATCAAATCCTACCTGAAACTACTGGCTAAGGATAAGGTTAAATACAGTAAGATTGTTATTCACGCTGGTGGTAATGACAACCGGTTACGCCGATCGGAGGTCACTAAAATTAGTGTTGCTTCGGTGTGTAAGTTTGCCAAAAAAATGTCGGACTCCGTAATTTTCTCTGGTCCCCTCCCTGATCTGACCAGTGATGACATGTTTAGCCGCATGTTGTCATTCAACCGCTGGTTGTCTAGGTGGTGTCCTGAAAACAACGTGGGCAACATTAATAATTGGCAATCCTTTTGGGGAAAGCCTGGTCTGATTCGGAGAGACGGCATCCATCCCACTTTGGATGGGGCAGCTCTTCTTTCTAGGAATCTGGCCACATTTATTAGTCCTCCAAAACCCTGACCACCCAGGGTGCAGACCAGGAAGCAGAGTTGTAGTTTAACACACTTCTCTGCAGCTTCTCTACTGTTACCCACTCTTTACTCCATCCAGACAGTGTCTTGTCCACGACCAAAATCTAATAAATTAGCAAAGATTCCCAAAGGAGTAAATCATGATAATCTAATTAAAATCAAAATAACTCCAATTGGGGAAAAAGTTAAAACAATTAAATGCGGTCTGTTTAACATAAGATCGCTTTCCCCTAAAAGTCTACTAGTTAATGACTTGATTTGTGATAATCACATTGACTTGTTTTGCCTACTGCTGCGTTCACACCGGGGGCAGCTGGCGCGACAGAAGCAGTGACTTTACATGCAAAGTCAATGGTTGACGCGCGCCAAGGCGCAGCAAAAGGTCCCGCGGCGCGTTTTGAGCAGCAAGCGCAGCGCGTCTGAGCAGCTGAAGCAGCGCGTCGGGCGCGTTTTGGCATCTGACGCGCGTGACGCGCCGCAAACGCGTTGCTGCTCGAGATGGAAAAATTTAATTTTTGCTGCTCGACGCGCCGCGTAAACCAATCAGAGAAGCTGATCTGGGAGCTGGCTGGGAGAGAGACACAGCGCTGATGACACAGACCGCTCTGATTACTCCTCTTAAACAGTTTATTAACGCATGATTAACTTAAAATATATACATCTGCCGGCAGAATATGTTCGCTTTTATTATTGTGGTGCCTGCAGATCGGATTATTTAGATGAAAAACACCTACCAGCCGCCGCGGTAAACCGCGAGGAGGCGACCCGCCAGAGGCTGCTGATGAATGGATTCCTTCTGTCGGCGCACCGCCGGTATGTGGGGGTCTGAGCGGCTCCGACAGAAATAATATTGGGAGGCAGGATTGTAATCTGGATGAACTGACTGCACTGATGAAGTTTTCAGGTGTATTTTCTCACTTAAAAATATATTAAAACTACTTTATTCCCACTGATCACAGCAAATATAGCTGCAAGGCAGAGAAAGGATAGTGAAGCTCCGCCCAACGCGCGTCAGAGCCACTTTTGGACCGCGCAGGCAGAGCAGCAAAGTTGCTTCAGCCGCGCGTCAGAACTTACTGGTACAAGCAGCAAAAATGAAGCAGCAGACGCGATTTTGCTGCTTTTGCTGCCCCCGGTTTGAACACAGCATTACAGAAACCTGGCTGCAGCAAGAGGATTATGTGAGCATAAATGAGGCAACTCCTTCAAGCTATTTAAATTTTCACATACCCAGAAGTTCTGGGCGAGGAGGAGTAGCAACAATCTTCCAGTCTGACTTACTGATTACTCCCAAAACAGTTAATACCTACAACTCTTTTGAACATTTAACCCTTAATTTCCCTGATCCAAATTTCAAGGCAAGAAAACCTCTTCTTTTTGTAACTTTGTATCGTCCACCAGGTCCTTACTCTGAATTTTTAGATGAGTTTTCAGAGTTCCTTTCTGATTTGGTATTAAATACTGACAGGGTCATCATAGTGGGAGATTTTAACATCCATGCTGACATTGAAGGCGATAGCTTAAGAGCAGCCTTTAATGCTATCTTAGACACTATTGGCTTTGTTCAAAATGTGAATAGTCCCACACATTCTCATCTTCATACTTTGGATCTTGTGCTGACATACGGCATAGAATGTGAAGAAACAACAGTATTTTCTCACAACCCTGTCCTCTCTGACCACTTTCTAATAACCTTCAGGATTACTTTAACAGAGTTCTCCTCCCCCAAAAGAAGGTTCAATTTTAGTAGATCTTTATCAGATAGTGCAGTTATAAATTTTAAAGAATCTGCTTCACTTTCTCTCTCCTCTGTGTCGCTGAGCAGTGCTGCAGAGTGCAAAAGCATAGCTTATTCCCCTTCACAGGTTGATGATTTTGTTGATGGGGTTGCTAGTTCTCTGCGTATTGCCTTAGACAATGCAGCTCCTTTGAAAATGAAAACCGTTAAAAATAGAAAGCTTGCTCCTTGGTTTAATGCAGAGCTGCGTACTTTGAAGCAAAATGTTAGGAAACTGGAGAGAAAATATCGCTCCACAGGCCTGCGGGAGTCCTTCCTAGTCTGGAAAAATGGTTTAATGCTGTATAAGAGGACCCTTTGTAAAGCAAGAGCAGCATACTTCTCCTCATTAATAGAGGAGAATAAGAATAATCCTAGATTTCTTTTTAATACAGTTGCCAAACTCACCCAGAGCCATAGCTCTGTTGAACCGTCCATTCCACCTGTTCTTAGCAGCAATGATTTTATGGGATTCTTTATAAATAAGATTGATCTTATTAAAAATAAAATCATAAGCACTCCTCTATCCGCGATTGTACCTGAGGTAGTCATGGAATCTGAACCGGGTTTAGACTGCTTTGATCCAGTTGAACTTTCTGAATTAGCAAAATTATTGTCTTCATCTAAGCCTTCAACTTGTATGTTAGATCCAGTTCCAACCAGGTTATTTAAGGAGGTATTCCCTTTGATCTCCTCCTCCATTTTAGATGTGATTAATCTATCTCTGTTACAGGGATATGTACCTAAAGCTTTTAAGGTTGCTGTAATTAAACCTCTGCTTAAGAAACCGTCTCTTGACCCAGATGACTTGGTCAATTATAGACCTATATCCAATCTTCCTTTCTTATCCATAATTCTTGAGAAAGTAGTTGCCAAACAAGTTTGCGATCACTTACACCATAATGAACTTTTTGAAGATTTTCAGTCTGGCTTTAGAGCTCATCATAGCACTGAAACAGCTCTGGTGAAAGTCACTAATGATATTCTCATGGCCTCAGATAATGGACTTGTATCTGTGCTCGTCCTGTTGGATCTTAGTGCTGCATTTGATACAGTTGAACCATAATATTCTTTTAGAAAGACTTGAATATTTTGTTGGAATTAAAGGAACAGCACTAGACTGGTTTAAATCTTATCTATCTGATCGAATTCAGTTTGTTCATGTTAATGATAGATCTTCAACACACTCAAAGGTTACCTGTGGAGTACCACAGGGATCAGTGCTAGGACCAATTCTCTTTACTTTATACATGCTCCCAATTGGTAGAGTTATTAGACAGCATGGGATTAATTTCCACTGTTATGCTGATGATACCCAGCTATATCTGGCTATAAATCCAGATGAAGCTAACCCATTACATAGATTACAGGCATGTCTTGAAGACATAAAAACCTGGATGACTCTTAACTTTCTGCTTCTGAATGCAGATAAAACAGAAGTTATAGTCTTTGGACCAGAGTCTCTGAAAAAGAAACTGATTAGCCAGTCACTTCATTTGGATGGGATTAAACTGATTTCAGATAATAAAGTAAAAAATCTGTTGTGTTATTTGTTGTCGTGTTATTTTTGATCAGGACCTGTCATTTAAATCCCATATCAAAGAGGTTTCTAGAATTTCCTTCTTTCATCTGAGGAACATTGCAAAAATTAGAAATATCCTGTCCAGGGGTGATGCTGAGAAACTAGTCCATGCATTTGTTACTTCAAGGCTGGACTATTGTAATTCTTTACTATCAGGAAGTCCACAAACTGTAGTTAAAAGCCTTCAGCTGATCCAAAATGCTGCAGCCAGAGTTCTAATGAAAATTAAAAAGAGAGATCATATCTCGCCTATCCTGGCTTCTCTTCATTGGCTTCCTGTTAAATCAAGAATAGAATTTAAAATCCTCCTTCTCACATATAAAGTCTTAAATGGCCAAGCTCCATCTTATATCAGAGATCTGATTGTTCCTTATGTTCCTAACAGAGCACTTCGCTCTCAATCTGCAGGTTTACTAGTGGTTCCTAGAGTTTCTAAAAGTAGAATGGGAGGCAGATCTTTTAGTTATCAGGCTCCTCTCCTGTGGAACCAACTACCAGTTTTAGTCCGTGAGGCAGACACTCTGTCTACTTTTAAGGCTAGGCTTAAAACTTTCCTTTTTGATAACGCTTATAGTTAGAGTGGCTCAGGTTATCCTGAGCTATCTCTATAGTTATGCTGCTATAGGCTTAGACTTTTGGAGGACATAGGGACCCCCATTTCATCATTCTGCTTCATTCTCTCTCTGTTCTCCTAACTGCAGAATCTCTTAGTTCAATCTCTAACCTTCTGTTCTCTCTGCTTTTCCTCAGAGTAGCTTTGCCTCGTCTGTTCCTGTTTGGCTGTGACGTCATCCTGGAAAGAAACATCAGCTGTGCTGCTTCCATCAACACCCTTGTTTATAGATGTTGGAGATCGGCCTGTTTTCCAGAGTGGTCCTGTTTCTCTGACCGTGACTGGCTGGATGTGCTCTCTTCGTCCTCTGGCATGGGAGCTGCCTTGGAGCTTGTCTGCCTGGCTGTGTGTTTCCTGGACGGGGCCGCCTTTTACAGCTGCTTTTTGTATCTCTGCTTCTGTCTCCTTGAACCCCAGTCGGCCTCGGCAGATGGCCGCTCACACTGAGCCTGGTTCTGCTGGAGGTTTCTTCCTGTTAAAAGGGAGTTTTTCCTCTCCACTGTCGCTACAAGCATGCTTAGTGTGAGGGATTGTATTTGAGTCGATGCAATCAACTGGTTTTCCTTAGATAGAAAACTTTGTATCAATTTGACTGTATGATCTGGTTGAACTGTAAAGTGCCTTGAGATGACATGTGTTGTGAATTTGGCGCTATATAAATAAACTGAATTGAATTGAATTGAATTGAATCATACATATAATTATAAGGTTAGAATTTTTAAATATAAACGTTTGTTTTGAACATTTTACAATTAAAGAAAGCTGGCCCCTCTGAATATCAAAGAAAAACAACTTCATCACCAGAAGTCCTAAAAACTTGGCCTAATTTGGACTTTTCTTGTAGTTTAGGTACCCAACAGGTGTTACGACACCATCTCACAGCTTATGAATGCAGATATATTCAGTTGCAATCTTGGGCTTTGAATAATAATAGGTCTGAATTTCACAAGTTGGAGCAATTTAAAACCACTCACTCTTATGAGATTGATAGGCCCCAACAATATAAGAGGCTGAATTAGTTTAATAAGAATAGAACTGAGGGCAGCTTTGTAATTATATGAGGTTTAAAAAAAACAACATACATTCAAAGGCTAAAAGAAAAAAACAATGTACATTATATTGAAATTGCCACAGCAACCCCAGTGATAAAAGCAGATTTGGTTGCACTAGTTGACGGGAAACCAAATGTCAGGCGTGGAGCACCAACACCACAATTTCAGCAACAGATTTAAAGTGTTACATTTATAGACATCCAAAAATGTCCTCAAATTTCAGGACAAAAGCCCAACAGGTTATTGTATCCTTCAGAATAATAAAACATATTTCCAGCTGAATATTTGACCTCTATTAACAGCAACAGCGGATCTCATTTAAACTGGGGTGTTCGTTAAGCATAGAGCACTATTTGTCAACAGGTCGTGGCCTAGGACATTCCACAAGCTCAATGTTCGCCAGCTTCATCCATAACAAAGCCAGGGCTAACCTGCTGAAACCTCCAACTTTGTCCACCGCTGAAGTGGTTAAACCGAGGTCAAACTGACTAATCTGGAGCAGGGCTCTACAGTGCGAGCGTTTGTGCCTACAAATAGACTGGTACGAGTAGTAAAAAAATAAAATAAAATAGGGGCATGCGTGCAAGTACAGATTTCAGCCCTTTCATTCGCAGACGACCAGATATCTAGTCGTCTTTTAAAACATATGTAAAGAAATTTTTTTTTCCAAAAAGCCAAATGGTAAATTTGCATGGGGAAAATGCTTACGGAAGTTACAAGACTTCAATGTTTCAGGTAGCAATATCTAATGCAGCATCAAAGTGTGCACACTTTTTTCCTCCTTATTTGCACGTAAGCATGAGAGAAGCACTGCTAGAACTTGAACGCAGGACTCAACTTTGAAAAAACAACGCTCCCGCCTCAATAGTAGTTCAACTAAATTTGTTACAACTATAATAGAAATATATTAGGGATGCATGATATTGGGATTTTGGCCGATATCCGATATGCCGATATTCCGATAGCCGATAACCGATATCGATACCGATGTTAAAGCTGGACAAAAATAAGTAGTCATTGAAAATAGCAGTTTTGTTATCCATTTCTGACACTTTGTAAAATAATATACTCAAATATATTTTCATATGCTGATATCAAATAGATTTTTAAAAACGCGGTATCGATCTATTTTACTTTCAAAATCTCGTGAAATTTCATCGTTCTGTTACAAACTCTCGTGATATTTTGCAAATTCTTGTGAGATTTTGTTAGTAAAATAGATCGATACCGCGTCAATATATCAACATATTTCGTAGCATAACGAAGCATAACGATGACATATAGCAATATTTCATTAGTAAAAGAGATTGATATGGTGTTTTTAAATGGCAATATATCAGCATATGAAGATATTGTGATATTTTAATGTATCAATATTTTTTCCCTCGTCTTTAGAAGTTTTTAAGTCTGTAAAAAATCAGTTTTTGAGGAAGAAGAAGAAGTAGTATTTTTTTTTTTTTTTTAACTTTAGAAACTCAGAAGCTGATCAAATATCGGGTTAAATATCGGTGGGGTGGCCGATGTCCGATATTCAGTTTTAAGGCCGATACCGATAGGGGGCCAATTATATCGTGCATCCCTAAAATATATCGATATAATGAAATAATATTGATATAATGATATATATGAAAACTGCCAAGTTTAGGGAACAAGACCACATCACGTTACGTCACAGGGTTTAGAGCATCAAAAAATTATTTAAATAACATAATAGTTACTGTGATTTCACTCTCTTTTTCCTCTCATATTTTTTTTTACAGCATTAGTGGCTGTTTTTTGGACAATAGGCTTACAGGAAAGGGGGTACGAGAGAGGGGGAGAGACATGCGGAAAAGGACCACAGGCTGGATCCCAACCTTGATCAGCCACGTCAAGGACCAAGGACTCCATACATGGGTCGTGTATCCACGATCCATGAGGTCGTGGATGAGTCTCCTCTGTCATACATTTTTTATTTAGAGGAGGAAAGCGGGGATGAAGATGTTATGGAAGAGGACGCCAGGGCGGCAGAAGCTTCATTTGGTGTCGAAGGCTTCCAGCCGTACATGTTTGAGCCCTTGCCTCACAACGCTGCCAGTTCTGTTAGCTCTACGCCTGCCGAAGATTCAGACGTCAATCCCCGTGAACACTTCAAAGACCTCAAACACAATGGTTGAAAGTGATCAGCTGTGAATTAGGACTTTCTGGCCTCAGCAGCAGACCTGCGTTCTAACCTCAGCGTAACTAAAGTGTAACCCCGTGGGTTATATCAGCATTACCATGACAACATGAGGCATGGAACTTTGAAGTCTAAACATTTTTTTAATGGGAGATGTCAGCAAACAGGAGAGGCCTTCAGTATTATGTGTTTTAATGATTCTTAGCGACACCGCTAACGAGGTTTAGTGGGTTAAATCAGATTGGATCCAATTCTTCCCTTGGATTGACTTTGAGTACATCCTTAAATCGCAAAGGGCAGAAAATGGCAGGTAACTCAGCATTTGTGACCCATTTGAAAAAGAAAAAGACAGCCTCACGAGACATGAATTATAACCTAGGTTAATTACATTTTTTTTTTTTTTTACGGTGCTATTGAAGAAACTTCATAGCTCCTCAAAATTTTTCTGTGCTCCTAATTTTTTACATTTGAGGGCACTAGTGCTCCTGTTAAAAACCATGCATCCCTTTTTTTATTAATCTAGTCCTGTAGTGTATTACACAAATAGAACTGGTCACAGAGCAAACCATCACCATGCTTGACATTTGGTCAAATGTTGTTAGGATTACAAGTCACCTCTAGTCCTCCAACCACACTTCTTGCTACAAGGTTCCTACAGCATAAGGAAAGTTAAATTTAAGACTTTTTAAGACTTCTTAATGACACTTGAAATAGAAATTTCAGACCAAATTCACAAGAAAAACCTGCTTGCGACAACCTAACCCAAAGGTTTATATTAACCTAAACCACTGCACTAATGTTTCAAAATTTGAAAAGCTTCCCATACAGGAAGAAAGCTAAAAACACACAAATAACAGATGTATTTTAACAATTATTTAACTGAATTCACAAACTTTGTTTTAGCAGGGAACAAAACAAATCAGTTTTACAACATAACCAGTGCTAAGTCTTTTTTGCAGCTATTTTTCTTTGTATGGTTTTCTTAGTAGGTTTGATTTGGTGATAAGTGGAGGCGTTGCAGAGATAAGGGTGGAACTAAACTGAGAAATACCGGCTGTTTCTCTGTAACTCCATTTTGACGTGTTTCATGCTTCGCATGTGCGACTCCACTGCCTTAATTCCCATCGTTCCGAGCTTGAATGACTTCTTGCACAAAATCCACTGAGCCTCATGTATGTTCCCTGGTTTTAGCCATGGAGAAAACTCTTGGCTGGGTAGCTAATTTTTGATACATTTACACTTACTAATATTTTCCAGTCAAAAAGTTAATGGCGCATCTCCCAAATGTCCCGGCCGCAACAACGCTTTTATTGGTTCCGCTATTGGGACGGAACCAATAATGGCGAGACATTTTTGTCAATTTTAACGTTTTATTTATTTATTTATTTTTTCTACAGTGTCCTGTCTGGCAAGGTGGCAATAAGAATAATTGTCTTGATGCCAAAAGGAGCCCAACAGATTTTACTTTCACAAGTGTAGCGGTATGGCAATTGCCATACTGCTCCACTTGTTTCATGTACATAAATTGCTTTATTATAATTATGCAGGGAGTTTTACAGTTCATATGGACACTGCAATGTAAGTAGAGCAGAAAAACAGAAGAAGAAGAAAAAAAAAAGGACAAAAGATGAAAGAAAGAGGAGATAGGAAGGAGACAATGACAAAACATTTTCAGTCTGCTTCATCACCTGCAATGAGATGAAAAAAAGAACAGCACAAACAAAAGACATAATACGAGATATACAATAAAGCAAACACCTTGAAACTATCGCTAAAGTAATATTATTAAGTCTGACATGTACTCTGTGTTACCTGAAGATATGAATGTGGGGTTTCTGTTTGGAAGTGAATCTCTAAGTACCTGAAGCCTAGCACCTGTAGTTGTTTGTGAGGGTGAACTTGTGCATGTAAAGTTTTAACCATAGAAAAAATGCTCAATAGTGTTTGTGGAGAGCCGGAGAGGCACACCCCCCCAGAGCACTGAGTCCAGCGCCGGGAGACCCAAAGCCCCAGGCGCCTAAAGGGACCCCAGAAGCGAAGGCACCAAGGCGGGGCCAGCCCCGGAAATCAGACCCCCACCAAGGGAGGAGGAGAGACAGCCACGAAGAAGCCCCCCAGCCACCGCCCCGGGGAGCCGCGGGGACGAGTCCGCCGGCCCCGCCGGCAGCCGGCCACCCCGAAGTAGGGTCGGACACCGAACACCAGCCCCCCCACGGCACCGACCGAAACGCCCCAGCCCCACAGAGCACCGAAACACGCCCCGCCCCCCGGCACCAAGCCCCGGCGACCGGCCGCAACACCCACCGCGACCGCACCGCCCAGGAAAAACACTCAGGCGGCCCCGCCTGCGGTCGGGGCCCACGCGCATCCGCCGCGAACCGGCCGCGAGCGCCGCGGGACCCCCCCAAAACGCCCCCCCGGCCAAAAGCGCAGCCCCACCCCACCAAGACCGACGCCAACAGCGCGCAACGAAACACACCGCGCACAGAATCAGCCCGAGAGCAGAAAAGCCGCCCGGCGCAAAACCGCAAGAAGGGCAGACCGCAGCCGGCGCAACCACCCCCCCCCAGCAGCCCGAGGGGCAGCACAAAGCCAGAGCGGAGCGAACCACGCCGCCCCCCCACCGGACGAAGCCAAAGCAGCACAGCCACGTCCGCCGCCCCGTTTTATTTAGATTACAAGAATAAATCGTAATAAAAATAATCCTATTTATGATGTTTTAAAAATTAAGACCTAAGAAAGACTGATTTAAGACATTTTAATACCAATTAAGGCCTTAGTTTTATTTTGAAGAATTCAATGCCTTTTAAGACTTTTTAAGGACCCGCGAGAACCCTGTGCTATCATTGCCATATATCTCAGAGTTTAACTTTTCTACATAAAATGATTAGTTTGGGTTAGGAACTTGATACGTTTGTTTTGGAGCAATTTGTTCTTGATCAGTCGGCTCTCAGTTTGAGTTGAACTTTTTTAGGGCAGAAAGCTACACTAGTGCAGCAGCATCATCATCTGGCTTATGATCAACTTTAGCCCTTCGTGGTTACTGCCATTTTTTTTTTTAAGATCCTGTATTTTGTTTATTATTATTTTCAAATTATAGGGCGATATTTGGGCATACTAGGTTAAACTTTGACAAACTGAAGTAAAAAAAATAACTATTCCAAATATCAATTTAGAGTTACAGGTTGCTTTGAATGAATAAGCAAAATTCCATCATTAATGATAACATTCAATGCCACAATGAGAGCATGTAAACATTCAGAACACACTGTATAGTTATGTAGCTGTACATTCATGCAGACAACAACAAAATTAATTCATTTAAGAATATTACAGATCCGTCACACTGGAAAAAAACGAAATCTAGATAAGTCATGTGTTCTTGGACTGAGGAGGTAAACACATTTTGACAATGGAACAAGACAAGTTACATTTAAAATAAGAAAACACAATTGCATTGTCTTATTTCATGAGCATTTTATCTAAATTTCTTATTTTAAGAGTAAAAATACTCGTTCCATTGGCAAACTATCTCATTTACCTACTCAAATTACTGGGAAATACACTTAATTTGAGAAGTTTTTACTTATTTCTAGATCTAAAAAAAAAACAAAACAAAAAAAAACAGATTTTCCAATTCTTAATCAATCCTCTTATTAATTCCTAAATATCTTTTTATACAATCAAAGATTGAGACCTGTCCAAGGTGTACCCCGCCTCTCGCCTATGGACAGCTGAAGATAGGAACCAGCTCCCCTCGCGACCCCAGCTGGGAAAAGCGTGATGGAAAAATGGAGGGATGGACAATTAAAGATCGATTTAATAAATGCGTTTCCCATAGTCTTACAGCTGCCATCAATGACCAATGCTATATTAATTTGCTGCTGAATTTTAATAAATGTTAATATTAGTATTAGTCATGCACTTCAGGTAACAGCTAAAAGTAATGTGTTTAATAGTAGCAATCCAAGCGGAGATCACCCTGGATTGGATTAAAAAGAATACAAATCTGAATCTAAAATTGATTGTTAAATATAAAAAAAAAAAGTTTTTTTTTATACAACAGAATTCTATATTTTAAAGCAGCGATGAAAATAAATGAAAAAAATGAAAAACCTTTAAAGAAGATCATAATGAAGAGCCTCTCTATCTCAGTTGGATGAATGTCACCATCCTGTACTCCTCCCACACCTTTAGATTTCCAATAAAATACAAATCTTTATAAACAAACTGTTTTAACATTTTGTGTATTAATTTGTAAATATTCTACAATGAAAAAAATCAAAATTCCCCTTTCAAAAGAAATCAAGAAATTAACACAAAAAAATGTACCAAAACCTTGATCAACAAATCAGAATCTGAAAACTCAAAGATTTAACATTGAAAAATTGCTCTAAATAATAGAGCCAGATGAGAATTTAACCTGCTGACTTCCAACATGCCAGAAAACTTGATTAGCAGAAAGCAATGTATGTCTTCTAGGAAAGTCTGTTTCCTACCTAAAGAAAATTCAGGGGTTTCCTGTTTTTCAGAATAAAAAAAATCTGTATTTCATCACCTGAAAATGTTGCTTTCATCTTTATTAACATCAATACTGAAATAAAAGCTTGACCAAAAGCCAGAATATCTAATTAGAAACAAATCTGAGTCAATAGGTCGGATGTTTTTCTACACTGTGGGATTTCAGCAGTCTAAGAAAACTGTTCCATGACAATCTATGCTGCATGGATCTACTAAACCACTACTAAACCAAACCTACTAAACCAAAGACCACGATTTCCAGTTTGTTTAAATTGTACAATGACCGTTTACCAGGCTATAGCAGCTATAACATTTAAGATTTATATAAGATTTTGCCGTCTGCAGCCCAAAAATCGCTGTTTAAACCAGCAAAAGTAGAATTTGAAATAAAAGGCTTCCTGGATGGGAAGCGAAACATCTTCATACGTCTTTAGACTTCGAAACAAAGTCCAGTGGATTGTTTTTTACTTTTTTGGAAGCAGCCATAGGAGGTTATGTGAAGTCCAATTTGCCTGCCACTGATTCTTAAATTCAGGATATGATCTGATCCCAGTGGATTTCTGGACTCAACCTGCTTATTCACATTTATACCTCAAATTATACTAGACAGAGTCACCTAGCTTTGTTTCATCTTCCTTTTAACTGGATTTGATTACTATCAAACTAAACTTGCACTTTTAAATTCACTTTAATTGCCTTAATGTTTATTAAATGCTAATATATTTGATGATGTGTATCAATCCATCCCATTTGCACAGAGTTTGACTGAGTTAATATAATATAAATGCAATAATTATCTTTTCTCAGCTTGTTAGACAACCTTGGCCAGTACAACCCTCTGATAACACACTACACTATCTTTCCTTTAATTAATGAATGAAAAGAAGTGCACGTCTGAAGGAACTATATTTGCATAGAAACCATGTTGTTTTCAGCGTTGACGCAAACCAAAACTTTCCTATTTAAATAAAAGAACAAAAAAGTGGCATTGGAAAAGATTTATTTTAAATCTATGACCTGTGTCTCAGAGTTTTTTGGAGTCATTTAATTTATTTGCTGTCTTCTAACTCTAAGGAAATAACAAAAAGACATTTAACAAAATAAGTCTAAAAGCAAAGATCTGTTTGTAATGAGTGGAATGTCACCGAAAGGATACATTTCAGGTTCACAATCATCTCCACACCGGCAGCAAACATCAAGCTTCACCCGTTTTGATTTTGGCAGTGCTTCGTTTATAATATCAGACCAGTTTCCTCTTGCTTGGTCATCTTAGCTACGTTTACATGGATGTAAATAATCAGTGCAAAATGACCGATCAGAATATTGACTTAAATCACACTTAAATCATATTCTAATTGAAGGGGTGGTTCATGCCAATCCTTAATCCGATGAGGGTCCATGTACGTCTGATAGTGGCAGTTTCACTTCTCTGGACGTGTTTGGAAAATTTGACAACTCTGCATATGTCAGAGTGTTTCTATATCACACAAATCCTGGCGAATCCTTGTCTGTTCTTGCTCTGGGTACTTCTACTACATGATTTTTTATATAATAAACATTTTGGACCAAACGTTTCATAAATGCATATTGGCATGCATACATATGAAAATCATGAATACAAAATGATTTTACACACAAAAACAAGTTACACAAACAGTAAAGTTCACAGCCTTACAGATTTGTGCAAATATAGTTTAAATAAGGGGTGGGCAATTCCAGTTCCTGAGGGCCGCAACTTTTAGAAGTACCTTTGGTTCAACACACTTGGATCAAGTAATTCAATGATTGAGAGGACTCTAGAGAAACAGACTGCATACTGAGGAGTAGGGCTGGGTATTTTCGTCAAAGTCCTGAATCGATTCGATTTTGATTCATACAGTTCTAAATCGATAAATTTCGATTCGATCTGTTTTTACAATAATAAAACTGGTTCAACTGTGTTTCAAAACACTTATGTATTTTATTTTTTCCTGTCATATTAAACACAAAGTGCAAACTTGTAAATTGGACAGTTTAAACTTGAGCTGTGAACAAAACTGTCTCAAAAGTGCAAACTTGTTTGTGAAAAGTGAAAAAGCCTCACTCGAGCAAGCAGACGTGACACAGCGGACATGCATGAGCTGCATTATCTCCACTGCACAAACCATATTTGCAGCGTTGTCTGTAACAACTACAGGGTGTTTGCTGATCAGCCTTCAATCAACCTATTAGCTATATTTGCAGCTGTCTGGCTTGAAGTATTTTAAGTACATCTTTCCTGCTCATTTGAATGTGAACGTCACGCACGTCACTATAAAACTAATCGATCTTATTCCCTAGACATCGATTTTGCAAAAATGTAAAGGAATCGATTCGAAATCGATTAAATCAGTTTTTTTTACCCAGCCCTACTGAGGAGATAACTTAGCCATTTGATTCAGGCATGTTGGACAAAGGATGAATCTAAAAGCTGCAGGAGTCCGGCCCCCAGGAACTGGAATTGCCCATCCTAGGTTTAAATGCATGGTTCAAGATAGACCAATATATCGCCTATCTTTTCTTGAATCAGAATGTGTTGGTCAATTCATTAGTGCATCTAATAGCCATGCCCTGAGAGTCAAGCTCATGTATTGCCACTCCCCATTTTGTTATTCTTCGTTAACTTTTTGTTTGATTTGTTAATTTTTTCTTCTTTGTTTAAACTGAGGCTTGTGTAACATTTTGATCATGTAAATGGGGGAAGGAAAAGCAATGTTGAATCTAAGAATTGGCACAAACGTAGCAGCACATATCGGGAATCATTATTCATGTCAAAATAATCAATATTGGCCCTAAAAACAAATACCTTTAAGGCTTGGTCTCTACGCTGGTTCATTTAAATTTTCTTCTTATTCTGGTATTATATCGCTCAATGATTGTGCCGAAGTGGGAAAGACACTTTTTTGCAGAAAAAATTTTATAGAATTATGTCATATAAAAAAATATGTCCAAATAGCAAATGCAGTTTTGGGATTCACACACTGGCCCTCACGCGACAACTCAATCATGTTAATCAGATGCTGGTGAAGATTCTCAGTCATCCAGGTCATAGTCATTCCAAAAAAGTTATAAAACAATCCACTGGACTTCGTTTTCAAGTTTGAAGATGTTAAGGTTCCCCTCTAGGAAGCTTTTTCCAATTCAAAATGTCAGAAATAGCGTTGACTTGAAGTCTTTATAGAGCGGACCAAAAACCAAAGCCTTGTTTTGGCTTAGAAAACATGCAAATTGACCAAAAGAACAGGTCCGCCCCTTTGAAATGGGACTCGTTTGGCTTCGTTGTTAGCCTGCAATACCCGGTACCTGTCTTTATGTCTGAACGGGGGTAGTAAGGTGGAATTGTTGGCCTGGCTGAACAGGCGAGGTGTTCTGGTCCCCTGTATGGGGGTGGAGGTTGCGATGATAGCGGGAAGGATGCAACAGTTGAGTTGGTCCCCCCCTATCATCGCAACCCCCACCCCCATACAGGGGACCAGAATATCTTGCCTGTTCAGCCAGGCAAAGAATTCCCCCAACCCCCCCCCCCCCCCCCCCCTTTCAGAGACATAGACCAGCATTGGATATTGCAGGCTAACAAAGAACCCAACCAAATGTCCGTTCCTAAGGGGCGGACCCGTTTGTGCAGTTCAATTTGCATGTTTTCTAAGCCAAAACAAGGCTTTGGTTTTGGTCCCCTTAATAAAGCCTGGAACTCAATGCCATTTCTCACATTTTAGATTGAAAAAGCTTCCTGGATGGGAAGCAAACGTCTTCAAACTTGGAAACAAAGTCCAGTGGATTGTTTTTTTTTACGTTTTTTAGAATATTTAACCTAAGAAGCCCCTGGTCAGATAAGAGCCTTTGTTTTAATAAAGAAATCTGATGGGAGCTAATGGAGTAAGACACAAGCGGTGTGATTTGGCCCTTAGCATTCCACCATCTGTATGTAGCTTAGGGCCTCATCTCTTTGGCTGTTTTACTTGAATAGTGATAGAAATGGATTCATGTGCCCCGATCGTTTGTGATGACACTTCTGGGTTTGTTCAGAAACAATCAATAGAAATCCAGTATGTGTGCCCTTTTGACTGTAACCCCATAGAAGTTAATTAACACCAACAAAATAGATAGCACCTCATGGTAAGGACTTCCAATGAATATTAAACACAAATTATTTAGTCCAATTTGTTAAATAACAGCAGAGACGTTGTAAGAGTCCAGCAGAGGAGAAAAAAAAACATCCAAACTGGATTTACGAAAGAAGTGGAATTCATTTTGATTTGAAGATGCAACATAAAATGACATCAAAGGTCACAGCAGAAATAGATGTTTAGAAAAGGTCTTGAGAAAATATTCAGACTGCTTAAACTTTTTAGGATTTTGGCAGATTTGCTTTTTCTGATGAAGATCAAAACATACGCACGTGATAGAAAGGCTCAGTTAGACTCCAGATCTAAACTCTTGTGTGGTAAAAATGGAGAATTGCTGTGAGCACTCTTAGCCGAGTAAACATAAGAGAACCCAAACCCTTGAAACAGGTTAACATTTCCATTCTAAATACTTAAAGCCTATAGATGTACCTTAAAAACTGCAATAATTGCAGTAAAAGCTGGTTCTATAAAAGGAGGCGTAACATCTTCAAATGGTATGAATACTTCAGTATTCAGGGTCGCCTTGTGTGATGTGAACAGAAAAAAACAACAGAATAATGATATTCATCCTATCAATGAGTTTGATTTAAATATTAAATGATCAAATTAACCTTCTGAATAACAGCATTATTAACTAAAGTCATATTTTCCATGAACTCAGCGGACTGATTTCTGGATTAAAATGCCTCCCAGCTGTTCCTCCTTCGTGGGTTTCCATCTGTTTCCTTCTAATCGTGACGCCCACGCACGTGCAGTTACGGGATACATATCAACAAAAACTGGACGATGAGCCCTTGAATTATATATTACCTACTGTAAATTAAGTTTTTAAGTTTTTAAAAAAAGACAAGAAAAAAAAAAGGTTAAAAACAAATTGAAAAGTTAAAAAGTTAATAAGCATAGTCAAAAAATATATTTAGGTTTATAAACTACTGCCAGTATCAGCATTAATGCCTCTAAGGTTATGTTGGACCAAAACAAAATGTGTTTCTTATTCATAAATTTCTTATAGAAGCACTTTTGTTATTTTTCGTAAAATATACAGGCAAGTTGGCGTTTCTTGTTATTACATTGACATACATTTTTGCCATCGAAATATCCGTATTTTTAATGTTCCAAAGGTAATAAGGTCTTGTCCTGGATTCCAATAAAACTATTGAATATTGATTTTCTGGGTGCCCTGTAAAGGGTTAAATTAGGAAAGTTGCAAAAGCAACAGGTTTCATGTGTTTTTTTCTTTTAATTTGAAAGGAAAGCAGCCCTGCTGCCTGTGCTGAGGAGCATCCATTTGATCTCTCTGGCTTCAGCTCTCTGTCTGATGAACCAATGAAGCAACAATGTGTTGCGCTACTTTTTAAAAGCAGAAACCAAGCGATGCATGCGGGATATCTGTCCTGAAAAGGCTGAACTCCGGGCCTGGAGCTGTCCACAGGAGCGCGTCACACGTGGCCGAACCTCCAATTTGGATTCAAAAGGTGTCGTGACGTTCTTCCACGGTGGACACGCTTAAAGAGGAGGGGGGGAGGAAGATGAGGCCGAAGATGGATGGAGAGGTCGCCGGTGATGGTACCAGTGATAATAACCAACTCGACTTTCGTTTTCATTAAAAACAAACCTTATCGACATCTTTAGAGTGTTTCCATACCGTTCTGGTTCTGGCTCAGCTCGGTTTGGTCGCTGTCAGTTCAGGACCACCAGCAGCTCCAACAAGAAAGAAGTAGAATACTTTTTTTTATTTATTATTATTATTATTAGTTTCTGGTTAAACTCTTCCAGTAAGGCTTGTTTTAATGTTGTCTAACGAGGGGAAAGTGAAGTTTGGCTCTTCACCGCTGTGTCGCCTGCAGAGGAGGATAGACGCGCAGGCAGATAAGGCGGTGTGTCATCAGACAGCTGAGCCGACCCTCACCAACTGACTGGCCGATATTTGACAGCTCCGAGCCTGAATGAAACGGAACCGCTCCGAAATTCTACGTCCATTTAATTAAAATAAAAAAAATAAAATAGGGTTTATTTCTTACCTGAAAGTAACCCCGAAGCGCAACTCTAGGCGTCAGTGTTGGCGGAGTGGTGCGGGGCGAAGTTGGGGCTGTGTTGTTAGTTGTACTCCTGCTGGCGACCACGGCGCAGCGGCTCTGCTGCTGCTGACGTGACGGCGATAACAGCGCATTTGCATATTAGTGACTCTGTCTGTGATTGGACAAGACGACACTTTCTCAAACTACACCGATTTCGTGTCGAATTAAAACTCCGGTTTCCGGCGCGGGTGTAGCGATGCGCGCGGCGCGCCTCCGGCTGCCCCCCTGAGATCCGCTGATTAAATCAGGTTATCAGCTGGACGGTGGCCGCGCTGACAGAGAGCATAAGATGGCCGCGTCTGCTGCCGCAGCCAATCCGGAGAGGTTTTACTTTCGCACATGGACCGGAGCGTCTTCTGGAGGAGAATGTCACGGAGTGGGAGCGACGGTGTTCACCGTGGGTTTATAGTGACCTCTAGTGGTGTTCAGATGGAAAAGCACTGCGTGGTTTGGCAGAGCGGAAATCTAGCATTAGGAGGCAGCCATTCGTAAACAGGCCGGTAGCACTGAGTATGCTATGACCCAATAAATGTTTCTTACCTACATCAAATAAAGCCTGTACGGAAGAGGATTAGGGCCATTGAAAACAATAAAAAAAAAAGTTAACTGATTTTTAGATTTTATTTCAGTATAATATGAGAAAAAAAGTCAGAATTCTGACTTTAATCTTGGAATTCTAACTTTGATCTGAGAATTCTGACTTCAATCCGAGAATTCTGACTTTAATCTTAAAATTCTGACTTTAATCTCAGAGTTCTGACTTTAATCTTAGAATTCTGACTTTAATCGGAGAATTCTGACTTTAATCCGAGAATTCTAACTTTAATCTTAGAATTCTGACATTAATCTTAGAATTTTGACTTTAATCTTAGAATTCTGACTTCAATCAGAGAATTCTAACTTTAATCTTAGAATTCTGACTTTAATCTCAGAGTTCTGACTTTAATCTGACAATTCTGCCTTTAATCTCAGAATTCTGACTTTAATCTTAGAGTTCTGACTTTAATCTGACAATTCTGCCTTTAATCTCAGAATTCTGACTTTAATCTCAGAATTCTGACTTTAATCTCATAATTCTGACTTTTTTCTAAGAATGCTGACTGAATTCTGACTGCTAACAAACATGCTAGCATCAAGCTGTAACCATGTCTGTTTTAAAGACCAAACAATCTCTCTTGTTTTAATCACCTTCTGCTCCTCCATTAATAAAACAGCATCACCGGGACCCCTCGGGCACGTAAAAAGTTGCCTAATTCTGTAATTTTCCACCTATATGTTACTGGCCCTCCCAAACAACTCACAACTTTGTCAGTGAAGCCGAGTAATCCCACATTCCTTCCTTCATGGTCATAAGATCATTTACATTTGAAAAAATAGAAATTATCCATTAAATAAGAGAGTTCAGCTGTTATAGTTCTCTCACTGCCTCACTGTTGTTCTTTAGCTGGTACCACTTAAATGTACAACGCCAAATCCATACGTGTATACTGTAGGTCTCATTAAATGTGCATAAGTCACCTTAAATCTCTGCCTTATTCCTTTTTTCTCAATCCCCTCCATGCACCTTTTCCTCCTTTAGGCACCTTCTTTTGAATATTGAGCCGAAACGAAATCCACAACTGTGAGATCAATCAAGTCTATCTCATCTTATCTTCAGGTAGATGGTATATAATTACAATTTTTAAGGGCTAAAATAATCTCTCTTTTGGCAGATTAGATAAAGTTAAATTATGCACATTTTAAGGAAATTTTAATTTTTCAGGATTTTGAGCCACAAAATGGTACCAGAGTTAACCCATCACCTAAACAATTTGTTGAGCATAGAAACATTTCTTCAAAATCAATAAGCCACCGGTATGATTTTACAAGAGCATAAACAGCCAAAACAGTGGCTTTTTTCTTTGTTTTTTAAGTGACGATTTTGAATTTTAAACACTTTGCCAGAAGTGTTTGTTTTCTTATAAAGCTTCTTAACTCTTCTGCTTCTAACATTTATTTGAACAAGAATTTAAAAACCTTTTTTTACTTTGAAGGAGTAGTTTTACTCTACAGTACTTCATACTTTTACTTGAGTAATATTCTTGGGAAGTATGACTACTCCTTCTTCAGTACGATTTTTGGTTACATTGTTCAGTCTGAGTAACTGTATTTATTCTAAGATCTGGTGAGATGCAATAAACAGTGGACTTTCCTTATCCTTTTGTAACATATTTTGTAACATTTACCCTCAGGATTGGGTTTACAAAGATTAACATCGGAAGAAATTGATTTGGAAAGGTTTTTCCTTTATGTGAATTTGTTATTCTGTAATTATGTATTCGATTGTATTTTCATTTATTTAATTTAAAACAAATATAATTTACACATAACATCTGTCTGACTGCATCATTTACAAACCTTAAATCAAATGTGATCATTTAACAAATCTGCTGTGCTTGAGTAGTACCAGCAGTATCCTAAAATGCCCACTGCACCTTAATACTTTTATAAGCGCGTCCAAACTGTTACTCTATTGTTTAAGATCTGCCGAAGAAAGAACTTGCCAGATTTGATCATTACTTCCTAATTTGCTCAAGTTAAATTAATTTCTGATGTTCATGTATTTGAGCATTTGGACTCTGACGATCAATAAGCCACCAGGAAAATGCAGGCTGCTTATATCAACTTCATAACTATCACCTATAATTATACGTCTGTTTTCTGTTCAGTTGTTTAGGTTTTACTACAGATGCATGGGTGATGAGGTTAACGGTTCCCCATCTGCACTCGTGCAACTAAGTTTCGAAGTAAATCTAAAGGAGGAGAAGTTACTCCAGGACGACCACAGAGCAGTTGCACTCATAAAAAAAAAGTAATTTGATTAATAAATGACCCACAGGTTTTTCTAAGGATTCATTACCATTGTTTAAATGTGTGTGGGGAATTTCACTTTACGAATACCTAAAACCTTTGCTCTTTTTTAAAATGAGCTAACAGTGTTTCTTTTCTTCACTGAACATCTAAAATGAAGTTAAACTGCATTATTTGTTCTGGAATCTTCAGGAACTATGATAATATAAAGATGTGCATCATCAGACTAGCTATTAAAACACAACACTGTTAAGAAATGCACTGAAAAACTCTAAAAATCATGTATTTAAGTGTTTTTTAAATAATGACACATTAAGGGAATAATGTCCAGAAATCCTAATTCTATCTGAACCTGTCTGTTAAATTGATGGTTTGCATGATTTCCAGCCCATGTCAAACATTTCTGTGATCCCTTTTGAAACTCAACTCGATTCCAGAAGCAAGCTAAACCTTTGGAATTTTCCATTAAACCTTGATAGAGCTTTTGATCAGTCCAGTTTCCTTAAATAGAACCAATTCACAACATGTCATTTCAAGACACTCTACAGAGTCGATTCAATCAGTTCATACGGATCGGTTGAAAGTTTTCTGAGGAAACCCAGCAGATTGTCATTAACTTTGCAGAACTGGCTCGTCCTGTATGAGTATGCAGCGGCAGAGGACGCGCTTGCATAGCTCTTTTGACTTTGCAGCAATCCTTACAAGGCTGTGGATTTCCCTGATGTTTTTGCACCCTCTTCAATTTATCTTTTGCGTTAGTTTAGTTGACTTGGGCACCATAAACACCCAGCATCTTTCTAATGGTCCTGCCCTACTTTTAGGTTTACTAGAATGACAGAAATATCTGACACATCCATATTTTATTTTTATAATAGCTTCAGGTCTTTGTTTCTATCCAATAATAAAACAAAACCAATCCGCAGAACAACAAATTAACCGTAGATAAATTTTTCAGGGCACCAGTGACACGTTAAATGGAGCCTAGGCGGAAGTTCAACTGAAGAAACTTATTGCTCTCTTTCGTCCACCTGTGATACAGCAAATCAGCTTTGAACCAAACCTCCACGAAAGCCAATCGACATCCAAAGTTCATCTTAAAGGGACTCTGATCCACTCTTGTGTTCTCCGGTGGGCAGGCGGCGGATGCACTGTGACTTTATTCAGATGACCCTGTTTCAACCCACCTGCAGCCCCACCTCCACCATCGTAGCTAAAGCTTCATCAGAGGGTCATTCCTTCCTGACTCTACTGCGTTTCCAGTCTCATCTCAACCGGTCCGGCAGAAGACCGCCATGTTGAGCCTGGTTCTGCCAGAGGTTTCTTCCCAACAGGGAGTTTTTCCTCTCCACTGTCGCTTCATGCTTGCTCATCATGGACAGGTTCTCTCAACCTGTGTTATCCAACTGGACTTCCATCTTCCAGGTCCATGAGTGAAGCTCTAGTATCAGCTCACGCAATCCACTGGATCTCCCCATACCGTCTCGCTAACCAGCAGTCTACAGACTGACCAACTTCATCTATCTCCACTCCACCAGTTTCAGGCCTGGGGGAAAACGGCCCTATTCTTTGCTCTGTTCATGCAAAGAATATATCAAAATTAAGCACCATGTTTCCTGCTGAGGTCTGAGTGCCAAAGATAATTGTATCAATAAAATTCTCCTATTTGTCTTTTCTCTTAATGTGAGTTTTTCAGATTGAACTGTAATCATCAGATCATATATTGCCGTTAGAGATGTCACAACTAACACAACCAAAACGTTAATCCTTGCTTAATTAAGGTGTCAGACAACAGGACAGGTGATTTCATATTTTAGCAGAGCACTGGTCATTTCGGTTTTACAGGATGTTTTCTAAACTTCACCAATAACTGAACAGCCATGAAGAAGACGGAACGCTTTTCATGCAAATATTAACAATCATCTCCTGTGGTTACCAAGGTTGACGTTTAGGGTTTGATTAGAAAAGTTAGATTTTTGATTCTTTCCTTTAAATGCAAAAGGTCCTGCTGGGAATATGAAGCTATTAGTAAGACATGCTCCTTTTAGTGATCAGATTTCAAAAAATGTCAAAGGCTAAGAAAAGGTTTTAATGCACCGATTCTTTATTATCTAGATATCATAAAAAGCACTCCCCCCCAGGTTCATCTGGTTAAATCACAATTTAAAATGAAGACAATGGTTAAGTTAATTTGAGAGAGAGCGAGGTTTTAATGGTTTTATTGTTTTAAGATTACAGTCATTTACATCATGTTTGTTGTGGTAAAGAAACCATTCAGACCAAAACACTTCAAATGAATTTAAAAGAGACCCAAAGTCCAAACAGCAATTGGAACGATACGCCGCTTGGTCTTTACTTCTCACCCCATGAAAATCATACAGGTTTCACTGCTGCTGTTCTAATATAATAAAAATCCTTAAAGATAATTTTAGAAAGCCAGACAAATAAGAGTTGTATTTCAAAAGATAAGCAGTCTAGAAACATCCAGATCTGTCTTAAGGAAAAAACACTACGTACAATTATTTGCATTAAATTGTTGGGAGAAGAAAAAAAAAAAAAAATGTACCTACATTTTCCTTAAAATAAACTCTGTACTTCCCAGATGGTAGCAAATGAAGCTTATATAAAAATAGTTTCCCTCACATTTGGGTTTGGAATCTTAGAGTGGGGTTTGTGAGAGTTAAACCTTTTAAGGAAACCATAAGCCGTACATCTTTGAAATGAATCTATCATTTAGAAAAAAGCAAAACAAGAAAACAAAACAAAAAAACTTAACAAATAAACATGCATAAAGCATTCAAAAATAATTAAAATCCAACAAAATAAAATGAGCTTATTTATGTAGCATCTCCTTTAAAATGATATTTTGCTGCCTTGTTTTACAGAGATTAAAAGTTCTGTAAAACACAACCAAGATAAAAATAAACCGTTGGCCAATTAAAAACAAAATCTTTTCCTGGTCTTCAGCCCACAACGTCCTGCATGTATGAACATTTAGCAAACCTGACTCCAAGTTATAGTAAAACAGCAGGGTGCTTCAGAATTAAGCCCTTAAAAAGATTGAGAGCAGGGAGGCTTCCTAAACATGCAGGACAGTGTGCACCGAGGATAAGAAAGCGTAATTTGGAGGATTATGGGAAGATGTGAACATTTTCTGTCCTCCTGCTGTAACCAAAATAACTTTTGTTTGACAAATACAGTCCTACGCCAATTTCCCAAGTGGTTTCAATCAAGCAGTCCTCTAAACCTAACATATGGATACAAAGTGCATTTCTCGTCCAGAAACCTCCTTTTGGGACTAACTTCCCATCTAACTAAATGTGCATGGAGCAGAATATGAGAGACAATGCACTTTGATTGCATCACAGCCTGAACGATGTAGCTGACGTATCCATTTGTCATTTTCAATTTGCACATGACACAAAACTATGCTTCTACAGCTGTGTCATGAGCAGCCTAAGGAGCTTTTAAAGCTGAGTAATAAAGTGGAGATAGAAGTAATGTTCTCCCAACCATTCCAAGAGACCACTACACAAACGACTGAGGGGAGCCATTGGTGGAGTGGGTAATGTTCGTCTCCATCTAGTGGCAAGGCAGAGGCAGTGCACTCTCAGCTCTGAGGAGGACCGTCTTCTTTGCTGAAGGGCTGGGTGGAGCCGGGTTTCACCCAGGATAACCCTGACACATGAGTTCCTTTGTGGTGATCCTCAGGCCGTCTCTAAAGATAACAGGGGACGTCACTGCAGTTACAACAGGTCGACAAATCAAACACTAAAAGCTTATCTCTACTGTTCCCAAGCAAGGTTCAGAAGAATGCAGGGCTAGAATTTATTTTTGTGAAACTTACTTTGTGTGCGAACATCCTCTCTTTTGCCTCTTCGTGCACTGCTGGGTTCCATGGAGAGAAACTAAAGCAGGTGGATGAGAGGTGAACGAGTTTAAAATACAAACCGATTCTCCTACAAGATTCTCACAAACGAGCAGGATTACAGAGCGTCTTCCTGTGGTGAGCAGAGGAATGTGAAAAATGAGGACTAACCTTATTGCGTAGGGATCATCTATCTTAGGCGGGTCAAAAAGATGACTGTTGCATAGTCTGACACTGTCCACAACTTTGCTTTTGAACAGCTGCACATCTTTTTCATACCTGCAGAGTTAGATTTAAAAAAAGTGGCTAATTTCCATTTGAAAGCAAATGTAAAAACATTTCATCTAAAAACACCCGCTAATTTTGAACTGACTGACGTGACAAAGACCTGTTGCTTATTAATTTGTTATTCATAAAAAGTTAAATTCGAAACATGCAAATAAGGTTTTAATGTAATATGTAAAAAGCATGTGTTCTGTTCTTGACACTCACAGCACTGCAGCTTCTGGGTTAAATGGCTCCGTTGTGTTGATCTTGTAAAAAACTGTACGTGCATACATCAAGACCTGCCAGATGTGGTTGTGATTCCGTCTGAAAAAACAAAAACATTTTTGCTTTAAAGAGGAGGAAGAAGGAAAGTATGCATGATATCAGTTTGTCCCAGAGTGGGACAAACTGTAATTTTACAGGTTTTAAACAAGCTGCTCAGACAAGAAGTTGAGCAAATCTGATAAAGAAGGTAAGAGTTGTTTGCATTCCAGAGAAAAGGAAAACAACATGCCTCCATTTGGTGAAAGCTCTTCTGACATCCAGCTCTCCAGATACTGGGTCCACGAGAGGGTGGAACACTGGGGTGTCAAATACCAATTTCTGCAATTAGAAATAAGACCAATGCTAGAAAACTTGTCCCAAAGAGTTCAGAGATGGAACAGATTTACCATAATAAACATAAATCGGTTTTAAGTGCAAGAAAACTTACAGGACACTCCCCATCTGGATAGTTGTCTGGAATATACACAGTGAATTTGAAGACCCCATCCTGATATAATCCATGCCTGATGAATATGACCCCAAACCACACTGAACATTCAGAGACAGAAAAAAAACCTGTAAGAAATCTTACTTTACAAGTTCAAATAAGAAAAACAATAAAGCCAAAACTTAGAAAAGTTTACATTTCTATATTTCAAAATGTGAAAAATTGAAAGCAATGTGAAACATACTTGACAGGATTGGGGTTATTCAATCATTCAAGAAACTGGGTTCTTACTAAGTGCCGACTTGTAGGATGGCTGGACATAAATTCCAGGAAGTTTCTGCTTAATCACGAGTGTGCTGTGGGTGGCAGTGCAACAGATTTAATCAGTACACATAAAGACAAAAAAAAAAAAAAAAAAAAAAAAAACAGTTTTTACAAACTAAAACTCACAACTCTGCCAGCAGAGAGTACTCCAGGTAGAAGGGGCCATAGGAAGCATGTGTGCCATTGGCTGAGTGGGCTGCAGCGGCCATTGATGCAGGCTTGGTGATCGGGGTTGCATTCTTAGGAATGGGTGGAAGAACCTTTTTACCGAAGTGAGTCCGGGCTGGGCTGGCTCTCTGGTCCGTGTGCCCGCTCTGCTCCTCATCCGATCTCTGCTCATGTTTTAAAAACAAGAGAAGTCACAGCATCAGGAAACTGGTTGTAATTAGACCTTGTTGCTATGGACATTAAAACCATAATTCAAAGTTGTAACAATTAAGACTGGAGAGACTCTTAATAAAAAATAAAAAAAACTGGTCACATGCAGCATGTCCAGTTATAGTGTCTTTAAGACAATGCTGCAAAGGGCTACATCCTGCTGGTGTACACAGGGGGCACAAACAGGTAAACAATGGAAAACATACCAATTTAAAAAACAAAAAAAGACTAGAATCCATCCATTTGATCAAACTACAAAAGGTTTGCATGACTAAACAAAAATTATGCATAGAAATGTCCTGTCTCTGCCTGTGATCGATTAGCTACAATTTCCAACAGTAACGTCCATCTATTGACTTTGAAGAACTGAATTAAGCCAGAGGAATTTTTCTTCTTTTAAATGGAAACCAGCTGTCAATGTACTAAGAAGCACTTTTGGTTTAAACAGCCTGAGTTTTCATAAAATTATCAGTTTGGTTTAAATGCCTTTAATTAGGGGTCACAAAATGCAATTTTCCTGCATCTTGAAGAAAAGTAGCAAACCCTCCACTTTCTGACAAAAAAAAAAAAAAAAAACTCAAAGCAGGTTTTCATTTACACTGTAGAAACGTAGAAGACTACATTAAGTAGTGTCATTGCAGATGATGCCATTTTACAGCCAAAGAGTTGATACCAGCATCAACAATGACCTTAGCCTTTTGTTAACCCAGAGTTGGAAAAAGACCCTCTGGTGGTTGTCAAAGCCCTGATATTCACTTTAAAGCAGCTCATACATCTGATGGCTCGTAAACACAGATGGAAGATTGATAATAAATAAATCTTTTGATTGTAGTAACAACTAGGAAATAAATCCTATTCAATGTAATAAAAAAACAAAAACAAAAAAACAACCTCGTTGATGAAGCGTTTAACAGAGCTGTAGAATGCATTGAAAAAACAAAGACATCAAGACTATGGCAAAAAATAACCAAGTGTAAGACTTTAATGTTTGTCTATATGCGGCAATCTGGTACCCTAGAAAAGTTATGTTGAAAACAGACAATCCTTACAATGCTCACTGAAACTGCTAATGAATTAAAAATCTAGATACAAACTCACAATTCCTGACTGGGAGCTAGTCGTGAGGGGCTGATCGCCCCTCGTAACCCCCTGTACACTATATGACTCACGACACACGATCAGGCTGAAAGTTGGCCCGATTGAAAGATTCTCGCACGACTGGAAAATCGCCCCGAAAATCGCACAGTGTACGCCCGGCTTTAGACACAGTGTGAGAACTGCAAGAAGAACTGCCGTAAACTGGTGACAGAAAGTGAAATGGTGTGCTCAAAGATGACCCTGCACATTTTGTGTGTCTGGCTCAACCTACTGGTGTGAACTAAGATTCTCTCCACCATGAACATAATCAAAAATAAATATCAATCCAGTCTCAAAATGAGAACTTTGATATGTACTTGATAATGGCTTTGTCTCCATTCAAACCCAGGTTTAAAGCCTTGCGGGGCAGCCTAAAGCCCACTGCTCTCATTAAGCCATAAAAAATAACAGTCAGCTCAGATGTTTTATAAAATATGTGAATCAGGAAATTGTCTACATACAAAACTGAACGGTTTTCGTTCTCTACTTTAAAAAAGCAATGAAAATGTGTTATTTTCTTAATTTAAAAAGTCAATGTATAACATGGATGCATCAACATCTCATTTTTTATTTCAGTGTTAAACTCTGTTTAAAGTAACAGATTATAATTAAAAATGTCTCAAGACCTTTACTGGTTGTTAATTTTCTTTATTCGGACGCTGGTTTTTAATTGGTTACCCCTGGAATAAGTTATAGAGTTAGATCCAAAGAGCCTGAAATAAAAGGATTTACCTTCCGACTTGTGTTTGCAGACATGCTCCCGAATGGGTTCAGGTTCATTACTCGGTCATAGACTCAGAATGGAGGAGTTCTCACATTAGCAGGTCCCACAGTAACCACAGAGGGCCATCCGCGGCTGCTGTCAGACATCCATTAGAGAAATACTGATGTCATTAAAAACACAGAATCACATAATCAGATGTTGACAAACTGAAATGTTATAAGAAGCAGATGAACATGTCCAATGACATAATATCAGGATGAACAGGGCATTAACATGAAAACAAACTATGCAAGGATGTGAAGCAATGGTTTGACTTTATTGGAAGTTTATCTAAATTACAGCGTAGCTTCAAGTTAAGACGACACACCCGGTGGAAGACTATGAAAATAAAGCACGACTCCCCATAATCACTCTGACATTTTATAAAGGACAGCGAGTTCTGTCGTAATTTAGCGCTTGGTTAGCAAACGTTACAGAGTAGCAGCTGGTAGCTGACACCTCTATAAAAGCATAAATATAATATCATGACCTAATGATAGGGGGAAAGAAGTGCAGACATTGGCGTTTCATGGTATCAACTGTTTGTTTTCGTCGACTTAAGCTCCCATCTATAGCGTTAGCTTCACAGCTTGTTTTGACGTTGCTAACTCGACTGCTCCTTTAATTTCAGTTACCGTAAACAAAACAGCGCAGCGACGTGACTTACCGTTTTAACCTCAAACGTAAAGGTTTCCCTTTGAAGAAAATTTTTTAGAGCTTGTTCTCACTGTGAAATTTGCTGACTCTTCTTGCCACTCCTTCAGGTGTCATACCGATGCTAGTTGCTAACTTAGAGAATTGACAGACAGCAGAATTCAATCTAACTTAATGAGGGGCGGTTCTTGTTGTGCGAATCAGCATTCTGATTGGTCGGTGGGAACAACGTCTAGCATTTGATTGGCTGATGTTTCTATCACAGAATGACATCATGTTTTTGCATTAAAGGGCGAGATCCTGTTTATAAAGCGACGTTTTTGAGATGGAAATAAGGCAATCAGAAGGGCTTTTAATTTAAAACATGGCCTTAAAGGTTTTCTTTCCTGTATTAATACAGTTTTTTGTGGGAGAACATGCAAACACACAGCACCATAAAAAACTAAGAACCAATTGGGTCATTGTAGAGAAGATGAAAATAGAATAAGGGCCTGCATTGTGAAAGAATGTAAAACATTTCAAATCTGCACATCTAAGAAACATGTCCTTGTAAATCAAAGGAAACGGATGCTCAAAGATGGAGCAGCAAATATTCTTAGTCGAAGTCCAGGATGCAGCAAGAGGATTATGTGAGCATAAATGAGGCAACTCCTTCAAGCTATTTAAATTTTCACATCCCCAGAAGTTCTGGGCGAGGAGGAGGAGTAGCAACAATCTTCCAGTCTGACTTACTGATTACTCCCAAAACAATTAATACCTACAACTCTTTTGAACATTTAACCCTTAATTTCCCTGATCCAAATTTCAAGGCAAGAAAACCTCTTCTTTTTGTAACTTTGTATCGTCCACCAGGTCCTTACTCTGAATTTTTAGATGAGTTTTCAGAGTTCCTTTCTGATTTGGTATTAAATACTGACAGGGTCATCATAGTGGGAGATTTTAACATCCATGCTGACATTGAACGCGATAGCTTAAGAGCAGCCTTTAATGCTATCTTAGACACTATTGGCTTTGTTCAAAATGTGAATAGTCCCACGCATTCTCATCTTCATACTTTGGATCTTGTGCTGACATACGGCATAGAATGTGAAGAAATAACAGTATTTCCTCACAACCCTGTCCTCTCTGACCACTTTCCAATAACCTTCAGGATTACTTTAACAGAGTTCTCCTCCCCCAAAAGAAGGTTCAATTTTAGTAGATCTTTATCAGATAGTGCAGTTATAAATTTTAAAGAATCTGCTTCACTTTCTCTCTCCTCTGTGTCACTGAGCAGTGCTGCAGAGTGCAAAAGCTTAGCTTATTCCCCTTCACAGGTTGATGATTTTGTTGATGGGGTTGCTAGTTCTCTGCGTATTGCCTTAGACAACGCAGCTCCTTTGAAAATGAAAACCGTTAAAAATAGAAAGCTTGCTCCTTGGTTTAATGCAGAGCTGCATACTTTGAAGCAAAATGCTAGGAAACTGGAGAGAAAATATCGCTCCACAGGCCTGCGAGAGTCCTTCCTAGTCTGGAAAAATGGTTTACTGCTGTATAAGAGGACTCTTTGTAAAGCAAGAGCAGCATACTTCTCCTCATTAATAGAGGAGAATAAGAATAATCCTAGATTTCTTTTTAATACAGTTGCCAAACTCACCCAGAGCCATAGCTCTGTTGAACCGTCCATTCCACCTGCTCTTAGCAGCAATGATTTTATGGGATTCTTTATAAATAAGATTGATCTTATTAAAAATAAGATCATAAGCACTCCTCTATCCGCGATTGTACCTGAGGTAGTCATGGAATCTGAACCGGGTTTAGACTGCTTTGATCCAGTTGAACTCTCTGAATTAGCAAAATTATTGTCTTCATCTAAGCCTTCAACTTGTATGTTAGATCCAGTTCCAACCAGGTTATTTAAGGAGGTATTCCCTTTGATCTCCTCCTCCATTTTAGATGTGATTAATCTATCTCTGTTACAGGGATATGTACCTAAAGCTTTTAAGGTTGCAGTAATTAAACCTCTGCTTAAGAAACCGTCTCTTGACCCAGATGACTTGGTCAATTATAGACCTATATCCAATCTTCCTTTCTTATCCAAAATTCTTGAGAAAGTAGTTGCCAAACAAGTTTGCGATCACTTCCACCATAATGAACTTTTTGAAGAGTTTCAGTCTGGCTTTAGAGCTCATCATAGCACTGAAACAGCTCTGGTGAAAGTCACTAATGATATTCTCATGGCCTCAGATAATGGACTTGTATCTGTGCTCGTCCTGTTGGATCTTAGTGCTGCATTTGATACAGTTGACCATAATATTCTTTTAGAAAGACTTGAATATTTTGTTGGAATTAAAGGAGCAGCACTAGACTGGGTTAAATCTTATCTATCTGATCGAATTCAGTTTGTTCATGTTAATGATAGATCTTCAACACGCTCAAAGGTTACCTGTGGAGTACCACAGGGATCAGTGCTAGGACCAATTCTCTTTACCTTATACATGCTCCCAATTGGTAGAATTATTAGACAGCATGGGATTAATTTCCACTGTTACGCTGATGATACCCAGCTATATCTGTCTATAAATCCAGATGAAGCTAACCCATTACATAGATTACAGGCATGTCTTGAAGACATAAAAACCTGGATGACTCTTAACTTTCTGCTCCTGAATGCAGACAAAACAGAAGTTATAGTCTTTGGACCAGAGTCTCTGAAAAAGAAACTGATTAGCCAGTCACTTCATTTGGATGGGATTAAACTGATTTCAGATAATAAAGTAAAAAATCTTGGTGTTATTTTTGATCAGGACCTGTCATTTAAATTCCACATCAAAGAGGTTTCTAGAATTTCCTTCTTTCATCTGAGGAACATTGCAAAAATTAGAAATATCCTGTCCAGGGGTGATGCTGAGAAACTAGTCCATGCATTTGTTACTTCAAGGCTGGACTATTGTAATTCTTTACTATCAGGAAGTCCACAAACTGTAGTTAAAAGCCTTCAGCTGATCCAAAATGCTGCAGCCAGAGTTCTAATGAAAATTAAAAAGAGAGATCATATCTCGCCTATCCTGGCTTCTCTTCATTGGCTTCCTGTTAAATCAAGAATAGAATTTAAAATCCTCCTTCTCACATATAAAGCCTTAAATGGCCAAGCTCCATCTTATATCAGAGATCTGATTGTTCCTTATGTTCCTAACAGAGCACTTCGCTCTCAATCTGCAGGTTTACTAATGGTTCCTAGAATTTCTAAAAGTAGAATGGGAGGCAGATCTTTTAGTTCTCAGGCTCCTCTCCTGTGGAACCAACTACCAGTTTTAGTCCGTGAGACAGACACCCTGTCTACTTTTAAGGCTAGGCTTAAAACTTTCCTTTTTGATAAAGCTTATAGTTAGGGTGGCTCAGGTTATCCTGAGCTATCTCTATAGTTATGCTGCTATAGGCTTAGACTTTTGGAGGACATAGGGACCCCCATTTCATAATTCTGCTTCATTCTCTCTCTGTTCTCCTATTCTGCAGAATCTGTTAGTTCAATCTCTAACCTTCTGCTCTCTCTGCTTTTCCTCAGAGTAGCTTTGCCTCGTCTGTTCCTGTTTGGCTGTGACGTCATCCTGGAAAGAAACATCAGCTGTGCTGCTTCTATCAACACCCTTGTTTATAGATGTTGGAGATCGGCCTGTTTTCCAGTGCGGTCCTGTTTCTCTGACCGTGACTGAGTGGATGTGCTCTCTTCGTCCTCTGGCATGGGAGCTGCCTTGGAGCTCGTCTGCCTGGCTGCGTGTTTCCTGGACGGGGCCGCCTTTTACAGCTGCTTTTTGTGTCTCTGCTTCTGTCTCCTTGAACCCCAGTCGGCCTCGGCAGATGGCCGCTCACACTGAGCCTGGTTCTGCTGGAGGTTTCTTCCTGTTAAAAGGGAGTTTTTCCTCTCCACTGTCGCTACAAGCATGCTTAGTGTGGGGGATTGTGTTTGAGTCAATGAGTCAATGCAATCAACTGGTTTTCCTTAGATAGAAAACTTTGTATCAATTTGACTGTATGATCTGGTTGAACTGTAAAGTGCCTTGAGATGACATGTGTTGTGAATTTGGCGCTATATAAATAAACTGAATTGAATTGAAGAATCTGTTGCAGAAATCCCTAAATTTGACCTTCATGTAACAGTGTAAGAAAATAATCTATTAGAAATTCAGATTTTTCCACAAGCACCCCTATAGGAAACACACAATGAGCGAAAATGTGATTTTAGAGATTAAAATAACTTTGACGTACATCCTAAAAAATAAAAAAACTACAGGAAAAATACATCATGTCCACATTAAAAGATTTTCTTTACTTGAATATGTCACTTAAATAAGTAAAATTTCTTTAACACAAAACAACTCTATTCAAAAATATTTTACTCATCCCAAAGTGAAATTAAATTCTCTTACAGGGTTTCTTTTTGAATCAGCCAATATAGGTGTTAATAGCTTCTGTAAGCAGGAAGGATTTAAATTAAGTCACTAGTGGTTTAAAGGAGAATTCCGGTTTTTAACACTTTTAGCCCATTTTCTGTAGTGTCCAGGATGAAATCGATAGCCTGACGTAGTCCGACTCAATTCTAGTCAGAATATGAGTCTGATACTGCTCCATAGAGCTGTGATTATGGGGCGTGTTTCGAACGAACCAGGAAAAAAATGCCTCTGCATTCAATTGGATAGACCTACAACCAATAAGAGCAACGGAGTGCGTGACGTATGTTAAGCGAGGCATAGTTGTTGTCCACAAAAATCAAAGCGTGCAGTTGCACGCCTAGAATAAGAAGATGAGACTTGATCGCGTTTCTCTGTTCCTCTTTTAAAATTAATTTTCTGTCGATATCTTCTGGAACAGACCTAATCGGTCTCCGCCAGGTGACGTCATTGTTTACCTCGGGCGCGGTGCATCGTGGGAAAACCACCATATTAGGCGGAAAGTCGAGTTAACCCACACGCGGCTGTTCTTTCGGCACAATTATTAACCTGAAATGGCCCGATCGTGTTGTGTGAGAGGCTGCCAGTCCCGGCATGGCAGATCGGGGGACGAAGGAATCCGTTTTTTTCCGTTTTCCAACCTGGAAACGATCACACGGACCTCAATTGGAGGAAATAACAAAGAGACGTCGCATGGCCTGGCTTTCAGCAGTGAGGAGAAAGGATCTCATTTTCAACAAAACATTCCCCCACATGTGTGTTTGTTCTCGGCACTTTCATAAAGGTAACATAAACTTTTAATATTACTTAAAAAACGTCAGAAAATGCATTATTTGTGTTTTATTATTATTCATAATCACCATTATTCTAACTTATTATTTTTTATTATTTCAAAAACAAATTTAAACACCCATATTAAATTAATTAATTAATTTGATATAAGACATAGCCTTATCCAGTATGAACTTGCTTTCTAAATCAAACCTAACATGTGGTTTCAGGTGAGCCAGCTTATGAGATGATGGAGAGTGACCCAGACTGGGCCCCATCCTTACATCTTGGACACACGTTTATCAAACCAACAGACCCTGGTCGCTCTGCCAGACGAAGGGCACGGGAGCAGACACGGAAACAGACCCTTCAGTCAGCAGAGACAGGCATACACCAGGATGTAAACACTGACGGGCTACAGACCGAGGAGACATGTGATGCTGAAGAAGGAAATGGTCAGCTGGAGGTTGGAAAGGATGGAGAAAAAAACCCTCAGCAGGAGATCAGAGAGGATGGAGAAGAAAACCAAGAACACCCTCAGCAGGCGATTGGAGAAGAAAACCCTCAGCTGATCACAAACAAGGAGGTGCAGAACCCCACTGAAACTGTGACTCAGCCTGAATGTGACCTGTGTGTGCTCAGGCGTGCAGAGGTCAACCGCCTGACAGAAGAGAATATAGAACTGCGACGCAAACTTAATGAGAACATGATATCCGATAGTTTCTTTGGAGCTGATGATGAAAAAGTAAAGTATTACACTGGTCTGCCAAACCTTGCAACCTTCCTGGCGGTCTTTAATTTTTTATTGCCACTCATGTCATATCAAAAGAAATGTCTTACTCCTTTTCAGATGCTCCTATTCACACTCATGCGCTTAAGATTGGATTTGCCTCTGCAGCACCTTGCTTATCTGTTTCATATTTCTCCTAGGACTGCACAAAGAACATTTCATGATATGGTTTCATGTCTTTATGCAAATTTGAGGTGTGCTATTATATGGCCAGACAGAGACACTCTCCGCAAAGTAATGCCACATCAGTTCAAGGAGGCCTTTGGAAACAGAGTAGCAGTGATTATTGACTGCTTTGAGATATTTACAGAAAAACCATCAAACCTAAAAGCGCGTGCCCAAATGTTCTCCAGCTACAAGCACAATCACACCATGAAATATTTAATAGGTGTGACACCCAAAGGAGCCATTTGTTTTTTGTCCAAAGGCTGGGGAGGTCGTACAAGCGACAAACACATCACGCTGAACAGTGGCTTCCTTGACAATTTGTTGCCTGGGGACCTGGTCTTGGCTGACAGAGGTTTTGACATACAGGAGTGTGTGGGCATGCTGTGTGCTGAAGTTAAACTCCCAGCATTCACCAAAGGCCACTGTCAGTTAGCAGCTAGAGATGTGGAGGAAACTAGGAAAATAGCACATTTGAGAATCCATGTTGAACGGGTGATTGGAAATGTATGTCAAAAGTACAAAATCTTAAATGGAACTATTCCTATTTCAATGGTTTTACCCTGTGCTGGAGAAGAGGTCACATTCTTGGATAAGGTCGTCACTGTGTGCTGTGCCCTGACAAATCATTGTCCAACTGTGGTGTAGATACAGAAATCACCCAAGATGTAAATGCATTTCGATTTTTTTACTTGTGCATAAGGAAGGCTTGTACACACTGTAAACTTTCTTTTTTAGCACAATAAACTTTTTTCAACAAAACTTGTAAACATTAGCATAATAGAAATATCCCCACAACCTGCAAATATCAACCTGTAAACATTCTTTTGTAGCATCATAAAAAATTGTCAAACACTGAAAACTTGTAAACATTCTTTTTAGAATAATAAAAGTCTTCTAAAACCTTCTAAAAATTCCTTTTTTTTTGGTAGCATAAAGAACATGGGTCATTGAGAAAAATATTAAGTTGAACTGTTTTTATGTGTGCATTTAACTGTCAAGTGATCAGTGCAAAAGGTAAACACAAGGAATAGCTTAACATACTGGTAACATATGTAAAGTGAAGAGGTAGTAGTATGAGGTGCTCAGCTACATTTGTCTGGTGAACACAAACAACACTGCAAAAAAAACAAAAAAAAACAGTTTAAGTTTTTAAATTTGAGCACTTCCAGTGTCAAGTGATTAGTGCAAAAGTAAACACAAGCAATAGCTTAACATACTGGTAACATATGTAAACACAAAAAAATCACTGTAAAACACACTTAAAAAAAAACAGTTTAAGTTTTTAAATTTGAGCACTTCCAGTGTCAAGTGATCAGTGCAAAAGTAAACACAAGCAATAGCTTAACATACTGGTAACATATGTAAACACACAAACATCACTGCAAAACACATTTAAATTAACAAAGACAGTTTAAGTTTTTGAATTCGAGCACTGAGGGCAAAGCCAAAAATCAGACTGAGCATCTTTGAGGTGTAGGCCAACACAACTCAAATGAAACCAAACGATGGGGCAGTTTTCATTGTCACAGGCCACCATGTCATCTTTGGCCTCCGGTCCATGGCACAAACACCATAGCTTGTCAGCTGCTACAATGTTGTTTGCTTTTTCAGCCAGAGGTTTTGCAGCCTTGCAAGGTCTTTTCCTTACAGGATCAGAGCTGTCTGTCAGCGGTGCTCGTTGTGCATCACGTGTGAAGAAGTGGCTGACCAGTTCAGGGAGACACACACGCTCAAAGAACTGCTGTGCCTTTTCAAGGAGTGCATTCCACAGCTTGGGGTCAGGTGCCACACGTAACACGACAATGTCTTTCAGGGTCCACACTACAAAGTCACAATATGCTGCATTAGCAACAAAAATTTGGGTCTGCACTTGTTTGTAGTATGGATGCTCCTTCTTAAGCTGCAGCTTTACCATCCACCATTTCCAAACAGAAATTTTTATCACCACTCCTGCATGCCTCCAGAATGGTATTGTCTCGGTACTTGAATGGGCACTTTATCTCGACACAGCCTTTTCCGCAGCAGGTGCACAGTACAATTGCATCAGGTGATGCTCCAACCTGGGGAAACTTGGGGTTGATAATGAACCCAGACTGGCTTAGCTCAAAGTCACAGTGTTGGTTTTCCATTTTCTGTTTGTACTGTGTTTGCCCTCTCTGTTCATTTTGTCTCCCCCATACAGTGGCAGCACAATGATTGGTTGCACCGCTGTTTGTGCCACATACTGCTTTGACGGTTGAAACTGCAGGGTTGTCCAAATCTGACCGAAAGACTGCGTGCATGGTTGATGCTGTTACCCTTCCTGTGCGAAACCGATACCATGTTGAGGATCTGTGCTGTGATCTACTATGCAATTCTATGTAGTGGGCCTGGTCCTGTGAAATGTCTGCCTTTTTTAACAAAGTTTTGCAGTGCAACCGTAACGCAGACAAATCACTGCAATCCATTTTTTTATCACGCAGTCGGGACAATGAATCTGGTGCAGGACATGGCTGTAATGTGTCTGCAAATGAATCACAAAATCCTGGTACACAAGACAAAACAGCAGCTTTAGGTGAGGCTTTCTGCAGTTCACAAAGATATGCGCTCCACTGGTCCTGTGTGCTGGTGTTGCCTGTGCAGGTGCTTGTGACAGTTCTGAGCGCTGGCATGTGTTCGGCCTGACCATCCAAGAGTTGGTCTAGGCTTTTCCGTTTAGCTTTTGATGATGTAAAATCGATCTTGTGTCCCACCTCCGCTCCCACTTTGTTTATGTTGTTCGGTATCATCCAGTATGCAGGCTCTCCTGTAACAGTTGTTTTCTCCCTGCATCTGATAGTGGCCTCCAACTTGAACAGCATGGCAGCTACATGCGTACAGGTCTCTGCTATCCCAGCCATACATGTACAGTGAGCAGATGATATGGCTCCTGATCGGTCAATGATGGCCCAGGGTTTCAGTGGTGTGTCGTTTAGTCTTTGGGAGTGCATGACCTACAAGGAACATAACACAGATACAAACGTTTTAGTGGGATGGGAGTCTTACATATGTTCAGGCAGGGGGGGATTTAGCATTAGGCAATACTAGGCAGGTGCCTAGGGCCCCAAGTTCCTGGGGCCCCCATAAGATGTATGTTTAATACAGCTATTCCTGACTTGTGCACTTTAATTATGTTTTTGATATAAATGCTTTCGCTAAAAGGACAGCAGCAAACCATTTGAAAAAAAATGATACAATGAGCGGTTTTGTACTTGAGCGACTTTACAGGCTCTTCTAGCACTTTAATATCAAGAAAGGGCCTAGCGCCAAATCTTGCAAAATTTTTCTGCTACTGGAGACTTTGGCGACCACATTCATAGGGCCCCCTGCCTGTCTTTGCCTAGGGCCCCCATTTTTCTAAATCCGCCCCTGTTTTCAGGCTTATGTTAACTGTACAGACTTATCTTGGACAGGCTGCTATGTAAACGTGGGCATAAAAAAAAAAAATATTTTGATTACTGAGCATCATTTAGGAGCTTGCTTGAGAAGCGCTGAGGGAGGTTACCTTTGCAGTAACAACTGTGTTGTTGCACATCTGTGGTCGGTAGGAAAACAGATCCTGAACCCAGCCATTTGTGAACTGTCCGTGTGCTTCCAGTGATTTATATGCCTTGAATTCCTCGCACGTGTAGGCACTGACGCCAAACACTAGGTAAGTGGTTATGTCCACTGATGAGGTCGGAGGCAGTGAAGAGACGTCGGAGCTCCAGTCTTTGCTCCGGAGATCATAGGGATCTATGCCGTTAATATCCGACAGTTTGGCCAAGTAACGGTCCCTGGCCTCGTTGTTAAGTTTTTCCCGGTACGGTAGTTTCGCATTCTGCTTACTTTTTTCCATGTAGTCGGCGAAAAAAACTCAATCCTTTAGTCCTTTTGTTTGGCTGTGCTGCGGCTGTTTACACTACGCCTTCTCCACTCAAAATGGCGTCTTAGCAACAAATGTCACGTGACTGACGGAGACCGATAGCAGAATCTACTCACCCAAACTCTCCAGCGGCAGCCATTATTGTTGTCACCCTAGCGCGCTTTGGTCACGTGGTTGATTACGTTACTCTTGATCATCTGTCCATCATCGTGTCCGCCCTGACAATTTGATTGGATCGCCTGACAGTGGGCATTAATACTCGCGCTACTATGGAGCAGAGCCAGACCGAACTTCCCCGAACTCAAACCTTGTGGGCGGGGCTAAGTTCTGACTGGCACCCAGGCTATGAAATCGAATGATCGACACCAAAATTTTGACAATTGGTCCTGTCTCTGCTTTTTGGCTCATGCAGAATCCCCCCCTGGCTGCTTTAGAATGGCTTCCATTGTGCATGTCCGATAATGTCCTTAAAACAACCTTAAACGTTCTTTTTTTTTAAATATGCTACTCACCGGGTCGTCAGCGCTGTTCAATGACGTTCCAAAAAAAGTTTCGTAAAGAAAAAACGTTCCTGTAGTGTTTTATTTAGCATTTTGTAAATCCCATTGAGTTCTGTTGGAATAGTCAATATTCCCCTGCCACCGGAAACGGAAATGGGGCCTGTTTACACAGTTGTAGTCTTTTCGCTTCACTCTGTGTACTCCGACGTCGAGGTGCTAACGTCTCTGTTAAACACTTTAAAAAACTCTGAAAATGGAATACGAAAGGTGGATTCTTGATTCTCGACGTCGGAGTACACAGAGTGAAGCGAAAAGACTACAACTGTGTAAACAGGCCCCATTTCCGTTTCCGGTGGCAGGGGAATATTGACTATTCCAACAGAACTCAATGGGATTTACAAAATGCTAAATAAAACACTACAGGAACGTTTTTTCTTTACGAAACTTTTTTTGGAACGTCATTGAACAGCGCTGACGACCTGGTGAGTAGCATATTTTAAAAAAAGAACGTTTAAGGTTGTTTTAAGGACATTATCGGACATGCACAATGGAAGCCATTCTAAAGCAGCCAGGGGGGGATTCTGCATGAGCCAAAAAGCAGAGACAGGAGCAATTGTCAAACTTTTGGTGTCGATCATTCGATTTCATCCTGGACACTACAGAAAATGGGCTAAAAGTGTTAAAAACCGGAATTCTCCTTTAACAGTCTTCTGATAAGAATGCTCAGAGCTTTCCAAACAGTTTTTGCTTTTAATTTTGAATCACAATTTTAATTGTTTTTAATTGTTTTCTTTCCCTTTTGCTTATAATGTTTTATGTAAAGCACTTTGAATTGTTCTGTACATGAAATGGGCTATACAAATAAACTTGCCTTGCCTTGCCTTGCCTTTCCTTTATGAAGATTTTTTTTTTGTTGATTCATCTCCAGAAGTTCTAGAGGAGTCCCTACAAAAGAGACAACTTTCTTTACTACCATGTTTAGCCTGCTTAGGTTAGTTGTTCTAATGATGTTACCCCAGCAAATATGTGCAGAGAAGAACCCACTCTCCACAAAAGATTCAATAAAGATACAGAGCTTTTTACTGAAAACACTGAAGGACTTATGCTTCCTGTTTGTCCTCTCTTCCTAACAGATTAGAGCTATGTTTTTAGTTAAGTATGTTGTCCAGGGGCACACAGCGATATTTATACTCCTCCTTTTCTTCTCCCATACTTGTAATTGTTCCCTTTTTAATCTAAAATCTACAAACATCTCTCCTGTTTTGTTCCCATTAATGATAAAATACCCGCTTTCACACCACCAGCTCCCTGTACTCAGCTTGTTGTCTATCTCTGATGCACCCAATAACTGCAGATTATTTTAGCAGATGACAGGACTCGGTCTTGTACTGAAAGTCGGAGGTACACAATAAATATGAAAAAAGAAATACTGAACTACAAGACAATGGTTGGGTTCATAGCATCTTTACTTACTAAAACAAACAAGTGGCAGTGCAAAAAAAAAAAAAAAAAATCAAGAATCTGTGACAACTGATAAATCAAACTCTCATTAAATCCAACTGGAAGGGACAAGCAACCATCTTTCCAATCATTCAAGGCACAAATCGCATCCTTGTGCTTGTTTTTCAAAAAGAAATGGAGGGTATTCTAGATAAAACTGGTGTGCGTTTTGCTTCAGCCTGCTGCTTATGGTTGGCATCATACACATCAATGCATTTCCAAAAAATTGCTGTATTGAGGCTAACACATCTATTAGCTTCTGATAAGATGTATTTTCAGGAATATATGAATTGACAAATTTCACTACAATTTATCTTCCTTGCAAGGTACAGTAGGTAGGGTATGGTATTGGGGGGTAGTGCTGTGGGAACAGATAAGTTGAAGTGATATAATCACTGGGTCAACAGAACTTTGGTTTCATGCTTTTTTTCGCTATTGTATTTTTGTTCTCCACTACAGCCGCTGCTATAACCATAGCAATGACTGTTCTATGTGTTCTAAATTCAGTACAAATGAATTGCTCCATAAGCCTATCTCGCTCTGTGATGTGTCAGGTGTTGGAATGGCATTGTGAGCACTGACAGACAGTGTTTTTCTGGAGAGCATTTTATAACCTATTTGTCAGCATATTGTAGGTACATCATTCAGAATATTTAGCAATATCCAATTCAATGTCCAATTCTCCTGTCCTAACCCTCTTTATTCGTTATTACATTTGGCTGTGCCCTAGTGTCTCTTTGCACTCCCCATTTTGGCTGCATTTTTAAAAAGTCGTTTTGGGGATGGGGTAGTACTTTGATACCTGGGTTAGTTACACTTTAAAAATGGCTGGTCATAAATATTCTCCATCCAGTTTGACTGACCCTGATTATCTTTTGTTTGTTTGTTTGTTTGTTTGAAGTATATATTTACTAGACATTCAAAACTGGTACTGTGCAACCTCAAAGAAGCTGGAGCTGTGACTGCAGTGAATTGTTCTTGTTCTGGTGTTAATATTTTTCACATATCCATTACTGTAAAAATGTATATTGATTATTTATTCTCCAGATGCAAAATATTTATATTGTAAAAACACTGTACAGCATAGTATTTTATTATTATTATTATTTTTTTATCTGTCACTTATTGTGCTAATTTTATACACTTTTTTTAAGGTCCACTTTTTTTGTGACCACTTTTGCTGTAACGCCACAAATTCCCCATTGTGGGACAATAAATGGATTTCCCATTCTATTCTATTCTATTCTATTCTATTCTATTCTATTCTATTCTATTCTATTCTATACTATACTATTCTATTGTTCAGTGTTGACTTTGAGACATGGAACAAATAAATCCTACTGTTTGTGATTTTAATTTGATAATTTTAGTTGAAATAAAGTAAAACCTATTGAAATATATTATTTTCATTTCCATCTTCAATTATGCTATTGATTTATTGCAAATCATCCAGTAAGTAGTTTGAATAGCAACAAAGCAAAACACACAAGTTAATAATACATTTAACAGGATAAGGCCAATCTATTTTGCTTGTTATTGTGAGGAGTTTATTATATTTTGTATTTCTGAAGAGTGGGCAGCATGCAGCACCCAGGAAGCAAACTCAGGCTAACGGTCTTGCTCAGGGGCCCAGTGTTGTAGTCGGCAGGGTTTAAACTGGCAGATTAACTGAGATTAAAACAAATCATTCAATTTATTGCATCAATCCCTGAATCTGCGATGGTATATACTGTGAGTCAGTTCAGCTAAGCACTCCTTTGCTGCTTTTTAGGTGTGTTAAACCAAGTCCCCTGAGATTAGGGTTTCATCCAAGCCATCTGTGTCACAGATTTCTTCAGCTTTGACCATGCCTCATTGGAAGTTCATTCTGCTGATTGATTGATTTCTTAACAATTACCCCTAATTAGTTTTCTGGTGAGCAAGAGAGAAAAAACTAATTTAATGCATGGATGATTGCTCTAATTGGGAGAAATGACATTGTCCAAGTTTCCGAGTAAATACAAATTATTGACTCCATTATTTCTATCTGATTATGCATTGTCCCAAGTGCACTTCACTGACAAAGGTAATTAGAATCCAACTCCTTTATTGGCACAGCCACCAGTGCAAGGTCACCATTAGTTTTTGACATGTACAAATCAAAAATCACCTCAGAACAAATAAGTTCCTGCCTGCTTTGCCATCAGCGACATTGAGATGAACTGTCTTACCTAAGCAGGAGTGCAAGTGTCCATACCACTGCTTCTGTAATGAGATTTTTGCTTTTGCCATTGATTCTTTATCTAATCAATTATTGTGACCTTGTTTGGTTAAACAAATACAGTGATGACTGTAATTAAAGAGTGAAGATTAGATTGCCTTATTGAATATATGACCTCTGTGTACTAGACAATGTAGATTCAGCTTGAACTTTTAATTGTCAGTTTATAAATGCCAAAATAAAGGCCACATTGACCCTTTTTGATGGTTTGAAAGTGCCTCAATTAAATAAATCAATAAATCATTAAATTAAACAGTTAGTTTGTTTGTTTTTTAACCTAAACTGGATACGTTATTAGTTATATTTCATTTGTCACTTTTCATTTGCAACTATTTCACAGCTTTTTAAAACTTATAATATGAGTGTGTACTGCAGCAATGCATGGATTGAATTAATTTACAGTGCGGTAGTCACATTTAGTTGATCAACTAATTAGATGTCAGGGTCTTATTAGTCTAAAAAATGCTTCAGCTTTGCTCAGGAATAGATTGCTGACCAAGAAACTCAACTTCAGGAGAAGAGACACATTGAAGTGTGAGTAAAGTTTTTCTAAAGCTGGAGAATGATTCCTATTGGAGGCAATTCCTTTGGTGATATAGAGCAGTGTTTCCCAACCTTTATGGCTTGTGTACCCGTTTGAGCATTTTGTCTCCCAATGAGTACTGATTATCATAGTATTGTAGTATTATTGTATTATTATTGTAGTATTTATTGTCCAAAGTGGAACGTACGATACCTGAAATAAAGACTATTTTACTTAAGCTTTTGTTTGAGCATTTAATTTTGATAATTTGATGCTTTCCATCTAAATTAAAAACATACATACACTATATTGCCAAAAGTATTTGCTCACCTGCCTTGACTCACATATGAGCTTAAGTGACATCCCGTTCCTAATCCATAGGGTTCAATATGACGTCGGTCCACCCTTTGCAGCTAGAACAGCTTCAACTCTTCTGGGAAGGCTGTCCACAAGGTTTAGGAGTGTGTTTATGGGAATTTTTGACCATTCTTCCAGAAGCGCATTTGTGAGGTCGCACACTGATGTTGGACGAGAAGGCCTGGCTCTCAGTCTCCGCTCTAATTCATCCCAAAGGTGTTCTATCGGGTTGAGGTCAGGACTCTGTGCAGGCCAGTCAAGTTCATCCACACCAGACTCTATCATCCATGTCTTTATGGACCTTGCTTTGTGCACTGGTGCACAGTCATGTTGGAAGAGGAAGGGGCCAGCTCCAAACTGTTCCCACAAAGTTGGGAGCATGGAATTGTCCAAAATGTCTTGGTATGCTGAAGCATTCAGAGTTCCTTTCACTGGAACTAAGGGGCCAAGCCCAGCTCCTGAAAAACAACCCCACACCATAATCCCCCCTCCACCAAACTTTACACTTGGCACAATGCAGTCAGACAAGTACCGTTCTCCTGGCAACCGCCAAACCCAGACCCGTCCATCAGATTGCCAGATGGAGAAGCGCGATTCGTCACTCCAGAGAACGCGTCTCCACTGCTCTAGAGTCCAGTGGCGGCGTGCTTTACACCACCGCATCCGACGCTTTGCATTGCACTTGGTGATGTATGGCTTGGATGCAGCTGCTCGACCATGGAAACCCATTCCATGAAGCTCTCTGCGCACTGTTCTTGAGCTAATCTGAAGGCCACATGAAGTTTGGAGGTCTGTAGTGATTGACTCTGCAGAAAGTTGGCGACCTCTTCGCACTATGCGCGTCAGCATCCGCTGACCCCGCTCCGTCAGTTTACGTGGCCTACCACTTCGTGGCTGAGTTGCTGTCGTTCCCAAACACTTCCATTTTCTTATAATACAGCTGACAGTTGACTGTGGAATATTTAGGAGCGAGGAAATTTCACGACTGGATTTGTTGCACAGGTGGCATCCTATCACAGTTCCACGCTGGAATTCACTGAGCTCCTGAGAGCGACCCATTCTTTCACAAATGTTTGTAAAAACAGTCTGCATGCCTAGGTGCTTGAATTTATACACCTGTGGCCATGGAAGTGATTGGAACACCTGATTCCAATAATTTGGATGGGTGAGCAAATACTTTTGGCAATATAGTGTATGTTGCCTGGAAGATAGTAAGGAATCAAAATAGATAAAAAATAAAGTAATATTATAAACCTGTGTTTCTAAAATTGCAGCTCCTCTGATCGTATTTAAACTCGGCGAATTGGGAGCAAAATAAAAAACAAAAAATATAGTCTAAGTGACTTAATTAGTGTTACTTTGTTTTCATCAAAACACCTGAGCTGCTTTGATGAGCGCTGATAGCCTAGTGTGAAAAACAGCTGATAACAGGCTATTCTCTAGATACGTTCCTCTGCTTGGTTGTGATGTGTGTCAAAGCTTAGGCTTAGAGACTTAGACAGATTTATTTCGTCATTTTGTCTGCACACGTGTAAACAAAAAGACATTTCATGAAGAAGAGCTCTTTAGACAATTTAATTTTTTTATTTTTTGCTGAAAGCTAAAGGTGAACTTAAACATATAAGGAAAAACAAACTTTTTGGTCGTTAAAAGCTTGTTCAATTTTTCAATTGGGTCATCAGAAAGCAAAAAAGATCCCAGTCCCATTTTATTACCTGATAAATAAAATATTGTCATGTACCTCTTGCAATGCACTCCTGGGCCACTTGGGGTATGCATACCCCTGGCTGGAAAACACTAGCCTGACGTAGTCCGACTCAATTCTAGTCAGAATATGAGTCTGATGCTGCTCCATAGAGCTGTGATTATGGGGCGTGTTTCGAACGAACCAGGAAAAAAAATGCCTCTGCACTCAATTGGATAGACCTACAACCAATAAGAGCAACGGAGTGCGTGACGTATGTTAAGCGAGGCATAGTTGTTGTCCACAAAAATCAAAGCGTGCAGTTTCACGCCTAGAATAAGAAGATGAGACTTGATCGCGTTTCTCTGTTCCTCTTTTAAAATTAATTTGCTGTCGATATCTTCTAGAACAGACCTAATAGCAGAATCTATTCACCCAAACTCTCAAGCGGCAGCCATTATTGTTGTCACCCAAGCGCGCTTTGGTCACGTGGTTGATTACGTTACTCTTGATCATCTGTCCATCATCGTATAAAGTCCGCCCTGACAATTTGATTGGATCGCCTGACAGTGGGCGATAATACTCGCGCTACTATGGAGCAGAGCCAGACCGAACTTCCCCGAACTCAAACCTTGTGGGCGGGGCTAAGTTCTGACTGGCACCCAGGCTAGGAAAACACTGAATAAAGCATCAATTACCAAATTAGGCGTAGTGACACCTAGTATTTGGGGTCTTTGATCAAGCAGTGAGGAGCCATGATATCCATTACAGAAATTGAAATAAACAATGATTAAAATAGATACAAATAATAATAGATATAAAAGATATCACTTAAAAATAGTTTGTGATGCTAAAACATCTTATTATAAAAGGAAAAGCTATTTAACTATTTAAACAGCCCTTTTGGTATACAATAGAGATCATCAATAAAAAAGTGCTTTGCTACAGCTTGACTGTTATGATTACAGAAATGCACAGTTGCATTATGAGCCCGCTTCCAACGCTGTGATTGGTCCGGTCCGTTTTAGACCAGAGCATATATACCAGACTGACTTACGCTCCATGTAAGGCAGTCTGTTAAAATCCAGCACCTCAGAGCAGGTTCCATTGATGGTCCCTTGAACCTGCTTAGGGCCCAAACAGACAGGTCCTTTACGGCTGTTGGACAATGACTCCAGAATGATATTATGATCCTAATAATTCTCATTGCTTGACTCTGCCAATGCTTTTGAAAAGCATTTTAAGACATTCTTTTTTAAGAACTTAACCTTCATGGGTGTCTGGTCTGCTATAACTGGCTCTAAATTGTTGGATTTTCAAATGTTCTTCTAGCTGTAATATGACTGAGATGCACTTTGTGGCTACTGCCCACAAATGGTAAGGTATAAACAAATCTTACTTAATTATTTAAGTAATTATATATTGTTTTCTATTCACTTTTTGGCCTTCTATAGCTCTAAAGATCTCTTTTTTAATTTAATCAACATAGTTAATAAGATAATATTTATTTTATTTCTAATGCATATTATAAATGAACTGTAAATGTAAATAACTACTTTAGAAAGAGGCATTGCCTCTTTTACACGGTATATTTGCAGAAATATAACAGGACATTTTATTGTTTTATTGCTCTTTTATGAGAGATTTATACAGTCTGGGTTCAGCACACATTTCCAGCATCACCTGCAGCTGGTGCCAGAATTCAAATTTAAGATGAAATATGTTCCCTTCTGTCAGGCCATTTCTTCAGAGAATTTTCAGCCTGCTGATTCGGATTTACAATTTGGTTTAAATGACAGTTAAATATTATAATTGGCAGTCCCCGCTGAAATCTGTCTTGACAGCACATAGACAAAAAATAAGTGAAAACAGATGACTCCACATCCAAATAATATGTAATAACAACATTAGTTTGGATAAAGAAAGCCAAATCTAGATTCAAATGTAATTTTCATTTTAGAAATATGAACGACTTGGGAGTAAAGGTTAGAGAAAAAAAAAGACATCAAGCAGAACCTTTATATAGCAATAGCCTTTTTTATCCCTGAGGCTAAGACCTGGCCAGAAACTAATGTGAGGCAATTATTTGCTGTAATGACTGCAGTTCAAATAAGCCTGGAGATTTTATTAAACCAAATGAGAGAGTCGCTGATGTATTATCACCTTGTGATTGACAGTGACAAGTGTTGGGCCGGCTCGGATGTGAGCATGATGAAGAAGCTCTCCGCAAAGCTCTCGATAATGTTACCCCTGATAAAGTTACCTGAAAAGCCTCAGCCAACATACGGAGAAGGAAAGCTCTTCGCATATTAATTCCAAGTGTCAGATCCCACTAGTGGAGGAAGAGAAGGAGGAGGAGAAAGTGGGAGGAGAGGGGGTGGTGGTAGGGCAGGCTGAGACTGGCTGGCGGCGATGACTACCACTGACTGGGATTTTACACAACTAATGAAAAAGAAATCCACTGCGCTGATCATATGCATAGATCTCACTTTATAATAATGATGAAACTGAAAGATTCGCAATAAAAGTAAAGGTCATTCGCTGCTGGAGTTAAGCTTTCTAAGCTGCAACCTTTGTGAGCGTACTTGTTGGGTTCCAGTCATAAAAAAAGGAGACACAAGAAGTTTTAAAACCACAGAGGTCAGGAGGTCAGACGTTGCAACCAAGTTACTGTACTTTGCATATTCTACTATTCTACTATTCTACTATAATACTTTGTATTTTCTTCTCCTCCCACCATCAAATGGTGAGGATGTTTATTCAGTCTGTTCTGTGTCCATTGAGTGAGGGTGAAAGGTTGGCCACACAAATGTGATTGACACAGTCCTCCCCTGTGTGTACTAACACGGCTAGTGTATACACTGGCCAGGGATTTGTCTCGTCTAGTTAATAAAATAGCGGGAAGTATGAACACCCGCCTCTTCTCTCTCCGGCTGTATGTAGGTCACCTGTCTTCTCCAGGTATGAGTGGTGGAGTACAGACATGAAGAGAGGCATGTCTCACCTCTGAAGGACATTACGGCATTATTATTACCCTTCCACCACTTCCTCACTGAGCCCCATCTTCATATGCATCATACATTGGCATTTATTAGTGCCATGCACTAAGTACAGGCCATGTTATTGAATTTGAATATCTGCTCCAAGCCACATCCACAGGCCCTGGAAATATATTATATTAAGATGAAGCAATCTCATTTAATAACACCCAAACTAATAAAAGGAGAGCAGATTGGAAATTAAATTTATGGGTATTGCTTGGCAGCAGGAGTGATCCAAAAAAGCTTAGCTTGCTCTGTCATATGCAGATATTTCTATGTCTATAAGCCAAGGTGTTGGAGTAATTTCTAACTTTCTCCTCGTGGAGAACGTATTTGCGGAAGTGGCAGGTGTGTTTAGCTTTTATGGTGATGTAGAAAGCAATTCAGTGGGGTATCTCTACCAAAATGGGGGAATTTTGACTAGCATCTTAACGAATGTTCAAAAGATGAGGATGCTAAGCACACCTAAAGGGAGAATGGAGAGTCGTTATCAAGGGGCAGTAATTAGAGGTTGTGGTGGTTAAATAAATGACTTAACTTAAATCAAAATAAGAGAACCTAATATTCTTAAATGATCAGAAGGGAATTCAAGAAAACTTACTTACATTTTATCTTGGTTTCAATGCTCTCATCCAGAAGTAAAAGCTGCATGAAATGGAGAACAAAAAATGTTTTTAAGCAGAAAAGAAAGTAAGCACATCAGGTCCTAAAAGTAAAGTGATTAAACAGATGTGAGACAAAATATTTTAGGTTTTTCTGAGACTTTTGACTTCTTGGGAACATAAGTGAGTCATAACTCACTGATAAGGAAAAAAGAAAAAAGATAAACATTTCCCATAACAAGCCAACCAAAATTACTTCAGCCATTAGACCACTCTCTCAACATCCCATAAAAAAGGCGGAGCTACATCTGAATCATGTAGGCCTTGATGACTGCAATTATGGTCAGTGTTAATGAATAAATAAGAAAATCACTGGGTCAAAACAACCTCCCTGGGATGTTCCAACTGGTAAGCAACCGCTAAGCCGTCTAACGTTTGACAAAAACTTTTGGAAAAATATTTAATGGACAGACAATATAAAAGGGGAACTTTTTGGATGTTGTACATTTTGCCACATCAGGTGTAAAATATAGCAAAACTTAAATATTCACAATAGATGTAAGCAGCAGACTGTTCATGACCAAACAAACAAAAATAAATTAAAATGAAATAATCCAGCAAAGAAAAGAGGGCCAAATTAATTGTAGCTTTAACTGCTTAGTATTAATTGATGCTGCCAACAGCTGGCTTCCTGTTTCACATTTCTTAGTTTTAAGTTTTTTTAAAAGTTGCAACAGCTACAGTCAGGAGCGTAGCCAGAAAATCCTAATAGGGGTGGCCAGTCAATAACCAATGTACACTGAGGGTGGCCGAAAGGCACCAGAACCTCAGGGTCAATCTACACTGTTCCAACAGGAACAAGCACATCATCATTATTTTCTAAATAAAGACAAACTATACTTTCCTGCAGCCTTTCATAACAAATAGATGGATATATTTAAACATCTATGCTGTTTAAATAAAAGGTATGGTGGACAAAATTCTTTCAGGTTTGCATTCTGGGGCGAACATATTTTACATTGTCATTACCTACTTTTATCAATAATCATTCTGCATATAAATGATATTGAAATCTACTAATATCCACATTTAATGAATTTTTAAGTTATTATTAAAGTTGTTATTTATCTATGATTTCACTGTGTCATGATGGGGTCTATGAGAGTAAAGCCCACGATGCAGAACACACACGGAGAACGTTGGTAAAAAGTCCAAAGAGTTTATTGTAACACAAGCACGTAGTAAATATGCAGGAACAGTTCAGTCCGGGGGCTGGTTCACTGGGGTATGTGCGGGGAACGGAGGATGGCTGGTACTCTGAGATCATGAGGGGCTAAGCTTCTAGCTGTGAGCTTAGCAAGGCTAAGTTGGATCTGAGCTTCCAGCTCAACACAGAGAACAACAGGGGATAATCCACACGGAAACCTCTGGGGAAACTCCTCGAAGAAGTCTTCTGGTTTCATCCACGTAGGAATCTGTGGGTTGGCTCACCAGGGCAGTTTAGCAGGTTTGGCTTCCCAAGAGCTTCTGGCTTGAGACTGGTTTCCTGTGACACAGCTCTCCCAGAGCTGCGGGTCAGAGACAGGGTTCCAGTGAGGGTGCTCTCCCTAAGCTTCACCAGGAGACAGGAGGTTAAGCTCATCCAGAGCTTTCACGAAGAAACAGGTGGTTAAGCTCATCCAGAGCTTTCACGAGGGACAGGATTCCTGTGAGGCAGAGATAAGGAAGATATTAGAATCTGGTCTCGACCTAGGAACAACCAAGACTCAGTTAATAGCAGAACGTTCAGGAAGCTAACCAACTAAGATCAACACTGCGGCGTGGGATCAAGGTCAGGCAGGAGCTTATAAAGGAGAGGTCTTCTAATGAGAGGATTAGGAACAGGTGTGCAGGAAGGTTCCAGCTCCAGAAGACCCACAGCGCATCCTGCTGGAGACAGAGGGTAATCTCCAGATCCCCACAGTAACTCCAAACCTAAGGGAAAAACAAAGAGAGCAGAAGAGGATCCTCGGCGCCCTCTGGTGGGCAAGCCTGAGGATCCCAACACACTGAAGACTCCTAGATGACTTGCAGAGGCACATCATTTTATCTTTACTGAAAATAATTCAAAACTTAGTTCTGGAAAGAGCATTAATTCTGTATCTATCATCTTTAATGTTTGTATGTTGATGTTCATAATTAACTACAGTGTTTCTGTTGTCAAGTAGTTGTTAATTTATGAAAAAATTTAATGTTTAATTAGTTTGAACATTTCCCTTCAGAGTATTGCTGCTGCCACCGTCTGTATTAAGTCCGGCGTACACTGTGCGAGTTTCGGGGCGATTTTCCAGTCGTGCGAGAATCTTTTGATCTGGCCGACTTTCAGCCTGATCGTGAGTTGTGTAGTGTGCAGGGAGTTACGAGCGGCGATCAGCCTCTCACGATCACCTCCCGATCAGGAATCGTGAAGTAGGGAGAAAATCAAGCATGTTTGATTTTCTCCTGACCGTCGTGGGCAAATCGCTCAGTGCACATGCGCAAACAAGGATTGTTCTTTTTACTCTCCCTCTCAGATGTAAACACAGAAGCATGGCGGAGATGCAATAAGTGAAATGCAGTTCTGTCTGTAAAATTGACGGACTGTAATAGCCACCTCTGCTCAGCCATGTCTTTTTTCCAGATACGTCATCACCTTTTATTTTTAGGACTCTCAGCACAAAATTGCACAAATTCCCAAGGTAGCACCTTTCACTATAGTGAGCTTATTATTCCCCTTCGATTTGTTTGGCTTCAGGATAGAGAGCTACAGAGCAGCTCCATCTCACTGCGGAGCTGAGTCCGATGTGGTTTTTAGTCGTACAGTGTGAGCAGGTAGATCGCATCAGAGTGTCAGGCCGAACATAAATCGTGAGCTGTGAACTCACACTATATGACTAAACCCTGTGATTAGTTGTATAACGTGAGCAGTAGCTGCGTGCAGTGACTGAAAAAAATCGCACAGTGTATGCTGGGCTTTAGAGGGAAAAAATAGTAGGGGTAGCCACAGTGGTGGCCAATGATTGGCTAAGGTTGGCCATGGCCACCCCTGGCTCCCCATCTAGCTCTGCCCTTGCCTACAGTTTATTTTGAGTTTTTTTTTTGGAAAGTCTCTGCTCTCTGCCATGGCATTCAGCCAACATCTGCCCTATCAGTGCGTGCCAGAACTCAGAGCCTCAAATTAAGGAAATGTCACTTGTTCCCTTTACAGACTCCGCTTCACAAGAGCTGTAATTTTTACCCCTCGTGTCATTGATGGACAACATTCTGCCGGTCAGTGTTTTTTTTTTTTTTCAGCCCACTTGCACACGTGTGTGTGTGTGTTACTGACGGACCCGTTCTGTCTGAGACTAGCGTTGATTCCCAGTGGAGCTGTGACTGCCACTCACCAGCCCAGTCTGCCCCGTGCCAACCATTGATCCTTGCATATATCTTGCTATGTACTTCCCCAAACCCTTCATCAACAGATGCGGCTGCAGAATTGATTAGCACTGAGTCGATGACCAAATCTCTTTGGAAACATTTTTATTTATGTGTGTGTTTATGTGGATAGCTTAGAGGACCATTAGTGGGATTACCTTTGAGGCTTGGCTGAACAACAGATGTTCAAGAACGACTCAATCAATTTGACTTACAAGAGACCACGGTTGCCGGAAACAAGTGATAAGTCTAAGGGGGGGTGGGTTAAATAAAATTGGTGTGGTAATTAGCAGGTACAGAAGAGCTACAAACCTACTTTGATTATGTTCATCACTGCAAATGTGATGGGAGATAATGAATTTAAATATATCTTAATAGTCAGTCCTAGTTTGAGGCAAGAATCTTTTAATTCTGATTCACAAAAAGTGTAAAAACTAAATTTCCTGCTTGTTTAATTTAATAATGTAGGTCTAATCAAAGTAGGTGCATTCTCCAGAACTATTTCATCTGCTTTATGGTAAAAGATTTCATTTAGCTAAGCTCTATTGCAAGAAGGGTCCCTTTTTAGTATTCCCCATATTTCAAGTTCAACACATATTTATTAAATGATTTTCAAGCCAAACAAAATAGCAAGAGCACAATGTTTGCTCTAAAATCTAAGCCCGGCTCCACATAGTTTTAATTTGCACATTCAATTACAGCAGCATTCATGTTGAATTCAAATGAATGTTTCATGTGGATATGAAATATCAGTTCAGCTAAAAAAAAGAAACCCTCGATTATTTTAAGGGAAGATCATGTTCTTTCATTCTTTTCAATTTTCCCTTTTCCACTCTTGAATCAAGCGGTGAATAAATGTGTTGCACGATCCGCCTTTCGAGTTCATGCTTATGCTCTTCTTATCTGCAAACTTATTAAAATGAAGTCAGGACACAGAATGGTATTTAAAAAGTTTAAGTGAAACAATTTGCATCGGGAGTGTGTGAAAAGGCTAATGCGTTCTTTCACTAAGCCTCACAATCACAGTCATCCGTTCTCAGCCCTGATTGTTTTCCACATGGATGCCCTCATTCATTACTGCCAAATTATAAACATAAAGAATATCTCTGTATTAATATTTCTTCTTTTTGTAAAAGCTCAATCAACCATAATGTCCTAATTTTTTCTCTGTGAACCTCATTTTTTATTATCTTGCTACTCAAGGAATGGATGTCCCAAAAGGGATTTATTTCATTTATCAGGATTATTGAATTAAATTAAACGAGACACTTCCCACAAGCTGAGCGGAGGTACCTTATCCACTTAAAAGGAAGGCCCTGCTCCTCACTGCTATTCAGGCAAACACATTAGGCAGCAAATACCTTTTGTTGGCTGAGTCAGGGTTACTGCATTATTCATCTGTTCATTAAGGAAAAGCATTCAAAGTGCTTGAGGTAAGTGGAGAAGGTGGCGTATTGAATGGGTCTTTAATTAAGGTACTTTGGAACCACAGTTACATGACAGATGACATATGCCTTACATTTGTTTACAAGAAGAATCGAGACATTGAAGACAAAAGGTGATTTAAGAAAGAAAATAAATAAAAGTTATGAAACAAGAATATTAGATTAAATGTTTGCGGAATAGGACTGATTTTAGTTTTCATTATGCTTTTATAAAATATTTGTGCCTAAATATTTTAAATATTGCTGTGAAGAATAAGAGAAATATTTGATAGTTGCTTTTTAAAAGCTTGTTTGTTATGCTTCTATCCAGCAGCAGATGGCAGCCTGTTTCCATTGATGAACCTCAGCGCCAGTACAGCTGAACTTCTGCACCCCTGGCTGCTGTGATGTTGGCTTCTCAGACCTCAGAGCTCTTGCCTTGAAATGCATTCCTATTAAAAAGGCATTTTTAAAGCCAACACTTGTGCTATAACAATCATCTCCCTCAAAGCCAAGCCCCAACGCACACACCCGGGAGTGCGGTACTACCACACAGGCAGACATGTGGAGGCTGCCACAAACAAAAGGCCGGGCGCTCTTTTTCCTCCCCACTCCACATGGCTACAGCCCGGCTTGCCATACCCAATTACACCCACGACCCAGTGTGTGAGGTCTTGTGGAGACCCCAATCACCACTAACAAGATCAAGGCTAACTCTCTATCACATCACAGAGACGCCGAACACACATACACCTGCATCTGGGTGAGTTGTTGTGTGTGTCTGTGTGTGCAAACAGCCTGTCCCCTCTCGTCACTCACTCAGCCTCTCCCCCTCTGTCTTTCTATTTGGAACACTCTGAAATTATAACACATTTGAAATAGCTTTGGGACATATTTAGCTTTTTTAAGAGCAACGAAAAATAACAGGGTGACAATCTTGTCCACGCTCTTTTCTCAGTGTGTGTCAGAGTTCAAGCTTTTGTTGGCAACAAAAACAGATCGATTTGTTTCCCTCTGCAGAACATATTCACTAAATATTTAGGGTGTGTACTTTTTATTTTTTAGCTGTGTTCATGCCTATCATGACATTTATAAATACATATTAGGGAAATATTTTTTAAAAAAGCTTGGAAGAAAAACACGTAAAGCAGCTGAGAATGTTTGTAACCATGAGCTGGTCTATACAGGGGTCTACATGGGACAGTGGACCAGTAAAACTGGCCCTGGCCCCTGTTGTGACCTCTGTACTGAAGATGCAATCTAATTGTTATGATAATATGTGCTGATGGGTCTCTTGCACCAATTTCATGTTCACTATTATTTTACAATTATTTTACGAGTAATTTAAAAGATGAAGCTGTTGCATCACATAGTGGTAAGAGTTTTCCTCTCCTTGACAAGGAGTCTGCTACCTGTATCCCCATGATGATTCCTTGAGAATGGCAAATTCTTTTTTTTCTTTTCTTTTTTTTTTACAGTGTCTTGTCTGGCGATGTGGCTATAAGAATAATTGTCTTGATGCCAAAAAGAGCCCAACAGATTTTTGCTTTCACATTTGGAGCAGTACGGCTATCGCCATAGTGTTCCGCTTGATTTATGCGTATAAATCTTTATTATAATTCATGCAGGGAGTTTTACAGGTTATATGGAAACTGCAATGTAAGTAGAACAGGAAAGGAAAAACAGAAAAAAAGGAGAAAAGATGAAAGAAAGAGGAGATTAAAGGGATATAACGATAAAACATCTTCAGTCTGCTTCATCAGCTGCAAAGGAAGATGTAAAAAGAACAGCGCAACCAACGGATATAGTATAAGAGATACAATAAAGTAACACTTTCGCTGAAGTATAAGTAGTATTATTTAATCTGACATGTATACTGTAGTAGCTAAAGATAAGAATACGGACTTTCTGTAGGAAAGTGAATCTCTAAGTACCTGGAACCAAGCACCTGTAGTTGTTTGTGAGACTGCACCTGTGCATGTAAAGATTATCCAAAGGAAAAAGGCTCAATAGTGGTTGTGAAGAGCCGAAGACGCGCCCCCACAGAGCACAGAGAATGGTAAATTCTTTGTGTAAAAAGGTATGTATTGTTATTATTTATATATATATATTTTATATTATTATATTATTTATAGATTATTTATTATTTATTTAGTATTGCAAAGTCTATGGCTTTAGTTTGAGTTTAAATGGTGAAACCATGATGTGATTTATCCCACGAGAAAGAAGTAGGGAGTAATGTTTAAGTGAAGTAATTTAGAGGATAAACCAACCTGCACCCTACGGACAGATATGAATTACAATAAGGTGAGCCCAGGAAAAAGATTGTGAATCAAGTTGTTACTAAAACTACAATTTAAAGTGATAAAATTCTAGCAGCATTCATATTATATGTTGCAAATTTGTCTTTTCTACTTATGGCATTCATATTCTTATTTATAAAATCTTGATTGGCCCTGATATCCCTTCAAGCCCATGGTACCCTAACTTTCCTTGGTACACCTCCCTGTGACGTTGGAATAAATGTTTGTGGCCCCCTCTGAGTAATATAACAAAGAATATTCATTTCCAGATAACAGCATGGCAATGATATAAAATACAATCCCCTTTAAATCCCTAAACTACCACTTTAAAAGTGTATTTATTTCAGGTTTAACTGCAATCCCATTGCTATCGATAAATGTTAATTTCTACTATGTGCCACCTGAAACTATACAGAGCCTCCCCACCCCCCCACACACACTGGGAACCACTGTTTTAAGCTATTTGCTATCTACGGATGATTGGTAGGAAGATCACACACCCAGTTGGCAGTCAAATGTTCTCTCATTCATTTTGCTCAGACACAGAGAAAATAAATTTCAGATTAAGCGAATTTTTCTTTAAAATTAAAGAGTCGCCCCGAGATCTTGTAGATCTCTTCTGTTAAAAGTGCTTCATAACTTAAGTTACATTCTTATTTGTTGATCCGTTTTTAGAATATTGTGCTTTCTGTACTCGCCTTGCAATAACTGCGTAGTGTCCTTTTATCTCAGCTTGTGGTAATTTTTTTCAAATCCACATGTTTTAATATAGAGAGTGTTATTGTGGGGAATATGATTCCTTTCCTTCTTCCTGTGATGATATTGACAGAGTTCACCCACTTTTAACGCAAGGTTCTTCGAGAGCAAAGGTGCTCACGTCATCGTTCTTCTGTAATTTCAATAAAACATCAAACATGTATTTTATATAATCCCATTGAAAATGGTTTGTTTCTTTTTTGTCAAGAAAACAGCCCATACCAACAACATATAGAGGTTCCTTCCACTTTTTAGTGTCTGTGACTAAAAAGCACTTTTTTCGTTTAAAAGAAAACTGCTCTAAAGTCACATTTAAACCATATTTTTAAGCCTTTTTCTTTTTGATTTTCTGTCTCTCGAGATATAATGATATTTTCCCTTTAAAAAATACAGCATTTTCTCTACTTGTGCTATCTGATGTACTTCTGGGATCTGTGTCAGTTTGCCTCAAACAGGCCAGCTATCTGATCTCATGTTGTCCAAATCAGTCACTGTTGATTACAAGGGCGTACATTTCACCCTTCTTATCAAACCTGGCAGATGCAGACAGGCTGGATGGCTGACAGAAAGAGAAACTCTAGCCCGGTGCACTGATACAGCCATCAATACCCATGAGGCTGTGTGTCATGCAGCCCGCATCCTGAACAGAGGTTCACATACCTCCTGTGATAGGTGACCTCAGTGAGAGCTCATGCTTCTTGTCCTCACACCAAGCTCTGATGTGGCAGCTTGCTAAATAATTTGTGCTTTTTTACTGGGGTCATTGGATAGAAAATCTGGTCTTTGAATAATTAATTAAGACACAATCTAAGCAGCCGACTTCTATTTCCTCCACAATCCAGAGAGATTGTCTGCTCCTGTCTCCGTCTCTGACTTGCTGTCTTATTCATCTAGATTGAAGCCTCCAGTATAATTATGCTGCAGGCAGACTGGTATTAGGAGGATGTCCTGAGCATGACCCACATGATATTGAAAAAGAAAACCATATAACAACCGCAGCATCTATTTTCATTCTCTGCATAAAAATAAAACACTAGCTTATTACCTCCAAGGCTTTGTTTAGCTAGATAATTGTTTTTCATTATTCAGAGAACATTTGATACCCACAGTGTCGGCAGAAAGAGGCATCATTGTTTGAGGGAAGCTGGAAATGAGATCTTTTTTTGATACAGCTGTGTCTCAGATCTGATTTTAGCAGCTGCCGACTGATAAAACTAGAGTCTAATTGTCTGTCTGTTTGTACATATAATAGGAGAAGTTAGGCTTCTAAGTGGACTTGTAGAAGCTGCAGAGTTTAGTGAAAAAGGCATTTTCAAAAACTAACAGAAAGGAGACCTTCTTTGTATAAAAAGATGAGGCTATTTATCTCTGAAACGAGCAAACTAAAATCTAGGTTATAACCAGTTGCATTCTTCATTTCATGAATCAAATTTTATCTTCATCGAACTAACTCATTGCAACAACAGAAAAAAGTGCTTTTCAGCACAAAAGAAAAAATTGACAATTCCTCATGCTTACAAGATAGCGTTCTTCATGCTCAAGCAAGAATTCACTCAGCAGCATAGCACCATGCTGCAAGAAGTTTGAAAAGTACAGTAGCAGCCAAACCCTACAATGAGCCATTTGTTTAATGGCTGTGGGGCTGTTCGTGTTGCTTTTGGGAAGTACTGCAATATATTTAGGAGGATAAATGTAGAGCCACGGTTCCCTAAGTGTTATAAAGGAACCACTCGAGATAATGAAGATAATTTGGTTGCAGTTTTTATTTGAGGGCAACTAGTCCTTTGTTACTTGAAGATGAGATGCATAATAAGATATGAAGTCAAGCATCCTTTTTCTTAAGCACTTAGGTTTCCTAAGTATGGCTGAGAAACTACAACAGGGTATTATTATCATCTGTGTGGTAATTATTAATGAAATACCGGTGTTGCAGAGCAAATTAACAACAATAGTCAAAAACACAAGCTGTTATAGTAAAGCAGTGTCAGTCACTTCGATCCAAAGCAGCTGCCAGTGTTTTTGATCTACCTGCAAGATTTTGAGAGTTCCATTGTGTTTTATTTACTTTTGAAATTATAAGATCTGAGGGTTCACATCGATCCAAGGTGAGACCAAGCTAATCATGTACTTAAAGGAATAGTACACCCAAAACATGATTAGCCTTCATTTTCTACTCACCTCCATGCTGAACAACACTCTGGAGTACTTTTTTGATATATCAAATGCATCTGGAGATCTGGGAGGCTTCTTGCTGTCTGCTGACATTCAAATAATGGAGGTCTATTGTGCCCGAGACAGAAAGGTCCATAAAAGTCCACAAAAAACCTGTCAATATTCCTCCATACTGCTCATCCAATGTATTCCAAGTGTCCTGAGTGGGTAGCGTCCAGAATTTACTCGAAACGAAGTCATTTAGAATGTTTTTAGAGCATAAACAGTAGTGTATAGGATTTCCTAAAAGCGCGCACATGCGCGCTCACGAGCCTACGGAAGCCGGCAGAACAAACCAGCGCATTCAGCTCGGCAAAGAACTCATGCTCTTCCTCAACACTGAAGTCCTCAGACATTTTTCTTTCGTTGTTTCTTTCTTTGCACAGGTAAACAGCACATTTCTTCTGCTACGCTTGCATTATCGGCAGAGCAGACGCGAATGCGCACTTTCATCTGGTTTAGTCTGCCGGCTTCCGTAGCGTCATGAACGCGCCGGCGCGCGCTTTCAGGAAATCCTATACACTACTGTTTATGCTCTAAAAACATTCTAAATGACTTCGTTTCGAGTAAATTCTGGATGCTACCCACTCAGGACACTTGGAATACATTGGACGAGCAGTATGGAGGAATATTGACACGTTTTTGTGGACTTTTATGGACCTTTCTGTCTCGGGCGCCATAGACCTCCATTATTTGAATGTCAGCAGACAGCAAGAAGCCTCCCAGATCTCCAGATGCATTTGAGATATCAAAAAAGTACTCCAGAGTGTTGTTCAGCATGGGGGAGAGTAGAAAATGAAGGCTAATCATGTTTTGGGTGTACTATTCCTTTAATGTATGATTTTAAACCAATCAATTAATTTGGCATTGTTTTTACACAATCTATATTTGTACAGGGGCAAACGAACCAAATTAAAATTATTCACATTAAGCAAAATACTTTTTAGGTATTATTGCAACTTTCAAAAGTCCATGGTGGGTCTTAAACCCACAACCTTAGGATTGAAAGTCAAAGTCATACAGCGGACTCCACTGGTAATGATGACTTTAGATCAGAAAACAATATTACTTAACACTAATGTTACTGTAAAAAGATGCTTGCTCAGATTTTAATTATTATATTGTTTAATCGAACCAAAATTTTTTTAACCAACTAGATTGATTGTTTTCCAACAAATCTATTCTTAAAATATAATAAAGCTCTATCCAACTGCAACTCTCCTACAAACTCCCACTTCTGCTTGTCGAAGTTCGGGGCAAGCTGAACCACTTCCCAAAGCGGTCACGTGGCATGGTGGGATAGCAAGGCTTCTGACGTCATTGATTTAAGCTCCTCCCTCCTTCTACTTTGTTTTTTTTTCCCAGCTTTTTCTCATCATGGTAGCTTCACATGGCGATCCATTTGTGTCTGAGACCATCTTGGAGAGAGGTATTAGCTGGGTGGCTGTCTTTAACAATTTATATTATAGTTGACAGCGTTGAGCTTGTAATTTAATGTTTAGTTTTGTTTCTCTCCTTGGCATAACAAAGGGGCTCAGCCTTGACTGTGACTGTATGTTCTTTTTTATCCTTTTTAGTAGAAAACAACTCGGAGCTCATCTACTTAACTTTGCTTTCACAGGCAGAACCACCTGTGTAGCTAGTTTAAAGTTACCTTTTCTAAAAGAGAAAGTGCTTATAGATCAGTGCATCCTTTTCTGTGTTTGCCTCTTTTGTCTTGAACCCTCAGACAGCCTTGACAGAAGCCATTCACACTGACCAAGGTTCTGCCAGAGGTATTTTCTGTTAAAATTAGGTTTTATTCTCAACTGTGACTGAATACATGCTCTGTGTGAAGCTCAATAAGGATTAGTAAATCCTGCAAGGTCAATAAGTCAATGCAATCAAGTGGGTTGGCTTAGAAAGAAAACTTTTAACCAGGCAGTCGGATTTAAATGTCTTTGTAAAATGCCTTGAGATGACATCTGTTGAAAATTGGTCCAAAAATAAGAAAACAAATTGAATTATTAAAATGCTAAAATGTGTATCTCATATACTGTATGAGTTTCGTTCTGCCTTTCTCAGCAGATATGAAATTTAAGGTTTGCTTCTAATGTATATACTGTACTTGTTTAAAAGTAAAATAAAAAAAAAACGTTACCTCTCAAAGTTATCTAACATTAATAGAAGAAAATGTTTGCATACAAATGAAAATGCTTCTGTTTACAGTTGTCTCCATTTCATTTGTTATTTTATAATCCCTGACACCTATAACTGTATCCAGTCAGTCATTCTTCTGTTGATTGATTCTGCATATCTAAAAGTCTGACACATATTTCATACATTTCCAGTAAACCCCCCCAGAACTCAAAGTGGATATGAATAAAGACAAGTGTGACTCCAGCAGTGGCAACATACTTCTAAATCTGGAAGCTTCACTGGCCTGCAAGCAATCTCATCATTGGGAAATCAGACACCTACAGGCCCATGTCAACGAGGCTTAGCTTCATTATTTTGGTCTCCAGAACCAAGTCCCAGATTCTGTCCCTGCATTCCGCAAATGTTTTCCCATCACTGCTAATCCAACTCACGCTTTACTGCCCTTGTGCTCATCATCTGGGAGCTTTCCACTTCTATTCAAATCCTCACATTGATTTTGCTCTGATATTTTGTCCTTCTTCGGTTGTTTTAGGGATATGTGGTGAAAGACCAGGGCTGGTGGCTGCGGATAATTCTCCATCATGGTTGTCAGGATCTATGTCCTCTCATAGCAAGTGTGAGAGTCAGGGTTATACCTCTGCGTTGTGCGTTAAGGACAGAGAGAGACGGAGCTCTTTAAAAAAATACACCAAGACAGGAAGAATGACACTTAGCCCTTAATCATCTCTGTGTCTGCAGGGATCCCCTGTACCTTTGTGTCTATTGCAGATAATGGTCTTTCCTGACTTGACAGCATGTCTTTGCTGTGCTGGAGCTCTGTTTAAGTGTATCAGGGTGACAAAGCGCTGCAAGATTCGGTGGTGTCACAGCTCATCATGTAGTGACATTGCTGACAGCTGTGGTGTTAAGACAGTGAGGCGACTGAATGAAGTTAGAATAGATTCGAGTGAACTAGACCCAACTTCCATAACAATGTCTTCCCTTGGGGGGGTGCTGAAATATGCAATCCAATAACACCAGCTGGAACCACTGGACGGCAGGAAGGGGAAGTAATGGAAATCTGGGACTGCAAACCAAAATGCTGCCTCAGTTATTGGAGCACATAGCTGCTTGGGTTTCAGGAGAAAAACCAGAGGCAAAGAGAGTACAAGAATGACAATGTTGTTTGTGGGTTAGAGCTCTCACGCAGAATAGTGCCTGCGAGGCAGTCCAAATGTACTGGCTCCTTCCTAAAAGTAAAAAACAGAAAACATTAAATTGGACGGAAGTCTTATCCATCAGATGTAACCACACCATCTTGAGTCTGTCCACCCTCATCACTGCTTCTTAGAGATCCCGTCAGCGGAGAAATGCCCCTGCCAGATCCTCTGCTAGTTTTTAAGGGACTTCCTGTTTGCTGAAATGGTACAGACAAATTGTATAATGATGAATGGTGGGCCAAACATCGTGGGAGCACGCTGTCTCTGGACCTCAAACTCAGTTGCAACTAATTTTGCCTAAACCCCAAAACAAGCAGAACAACATGACAATGAACAGGCTATGTCTGTTTCCACGAAAAAGTGGTCTCTGAGGTTTGGCTGGACGGAAAAAGAACTATACTTGTTGCTATTTGCTTTCAGCTGTGAAAAGTTTTCAGTGTCGTCTCGTTTAGCATGAACTGTGATGCACTGTTTTTCAGGACTCAGTTTGTTGGCATGATATATAAGAATGACATAGGAGACTTCTTGCTGATTAAAGCCTAAAATTAGATTACTGCCATCGTCTTTTACCATCAAAACATGAAAGTAAATATTCGCATGGTTATCTGGATAATGTCAACACAAGTTGATTTAGATTGCTCTCCAAAAATGAATCCCAAATAAAAAAGACATAATTATAGGAAAATATTTGTATTGTTAATACAGTCATATATATAAAAAACAACATCTTAGTTCACCCTTGTTGCTCATATATACTTTGAGGACTGGATGATCTGGTGAACTGTAAAGTGCCTTGAGATGACATGTGTTGTTAATTGGCACTATATAAATAAACTGAATTGAATTGAATGGAGGAAAAGGAAGCGCCAAGGTTTTAGACAGTTTTCTGGTCAGAAGCATACAGCTGCGTAACAACAGTGCCAAGTTGGAAAGACATCAGCAATGACAATGAAACTATTATGGCTCTAAATTGTTAAGGGTATAAAGCCTTTGGTAAGCATTTTGAACCATTTTACAGGAAGAATAAGGGAAAACATTTTCAACAGATGTCTGGCAGACTGGGCAGACTGAGCAATGCTCAAAGACATTCATGACATTCATTTTGGACCCCACAGGCTTCAGTCGGGAGGTTAGTTTTCATTAAAGCACAATTATAGAAAGATTGAACAAGTCTGGCTTGTTTGGAAATTTTTTCCATAGGAAATACATCTTCTCTCTAAAAATGATATGGCAGCACGGATCAGGCTATTAAAGTTGTGTCTTATTGCATCACTAGACCCATGGAAAATTTTTTGACAATATCCAACGAAAGGGGTCAGAAAAAAAGCAAATCCATATGAGGAAGGAGGATTAATGATTTGGGTTTGCTTTCCAGCGGTCACACTTGGGCACCAAATAGTCTTTTAATCAATCAGGAAGGAATCTGTCATATGTGAAGCATTTTTTAAGTGCAAACCTGATTTATTTTAAAACCAAAACAGAATTATTAAGACAGAGAAGCAAGGGGCTGCAGACGGGTATGTAAAGTTCAGACTTAAGCATGTTTAAATTTGTTTTCCTTTGTTAATCTCGGGAGATCTGTGAATTTGAACTAGACTGAACACATATAGGATTTTCCTGGTCATAACTTACAGTCATATTTAGCCACTAACTTATCCTTACAAAAACTCACAGACAGGAAGGAAACATGAAATTAAAAAATCCTTTATGTTTTTCAATCAAAAGCTTGTGCTAGCTAGCATCGTTTACTTTTTCTCAGTATTATGTACATATTCATACTGAGTGCTTATAAAAAAACACACAGGGTAGTGATTTTCAGATCATTTAGAGACTTCCTTATTTACAAGACTCCATAAAATGTTAATATTTAGTCTGAAATTAGCTTTAATCTGAGAAACTATTAAAAAGCTCTGATTGCAGCAAATTTAAAAGCGATTTATTTAAATCCAGTGCACTGGTTATCCATCACAAGTCAGTCTCCAGATTTAAACAGCTCTACATAACATTGTCTAGTTAGACACAAATCAAATATGATCATTCTTTATAAATCAAATTACATGGTACCTAGCAACAGAGGGAACACTTGTTTAGTTTTAATAAGCTGACAGTATTAGAAGTGGTCAGATCATATTTCCTTTCCTGTGTATTTGCTCCATAAACAAACTGTGGTTCTTTCTGTTTTGATTAGGGTTTGACAAAATGGGATTAGATGTTTTATTGCAGGTATGATTTTGTGATATCGACTTTAAAATTTCAAGACTGTTGGTAACATAAATACACTCAGAATGTATGTTTTTCAACTGATCTACTATAACCTTTCAATTTAAATGGGTTATGGGGTTAAATCCCAGCTGCAACACTCATGAATCTGTACGTATGTGTAGCGCGTTGGAGTCCTTAGATTAACAATACACTACATTAGTACAGACTCATTTATTTAGAAATTAAAAATACTGAAAAAGTTCTTAAAGCTACAGTGTGTAATAATTACAGGCATATAAAGTCAGAAATTTAATATATTATACATAACTATGTTATTTATCATCACCTATGAGCTCAGCCTTTTAACCATAATATTTGCGTTGCCTTAGAATTCGTTATTTATAATTACATAGGAGCGGGTCTCGCAGCCATGGAGGCTGACATCTTTGTGCTACGGCAAGCGCAGAGGCAACAAACTAGCGATTGCGAGATCTCCCATGACGCTCAAAAATAACTACGGCAAGTTGAGAGAGATTAACTGAGACGGTACTGAACAGTAGATGGCAGTATTATGCCTGAGAAGCGTTTAGTCTGCCTGAAACCAAAGAAGAAGAAGAAGCAGGTATACTGCGCCTCAGTAACAAGAAAGGTGAACAAGGCGGCAGGCGTGAGTGACTTTGCAAACTGTTTGGCACTGTGTGGCCAAACATCAGACGAATGGAGGATCATGCCTACTCTGTATCACAACGAAAAGCGGCGGACACCGAACCCCCGTCATCTAAGAAGCGGAAACACGACGAGAATAAACGCAAGCGTGACAAGAAACGGCAAAAAACACGGATCAACATTGGCACGGCATTTACACGATGGAAGTCACTGATGGAGGAAAAAGGTTTTCAAAGTGACGCTCAAGTTGCCAGTTTTCTCTTGGACAGGTAATTAATCCTACACACACAATTGTCTAATATCACTGCAGTTTTTGGAGTACAGGATGCTCAGACCTGTCTAAAACAATAACATGCTGCGTGATGATGCTGTTACTCTCCAGTATACTTATTCAGCAACGTCCCTGACGTTTCACAGGTAATGATTCAGTAATTTTCTGTAAAATAATTTTCTGGATATATACCTCGGTTACTTCTCTCCGGCTCCTTTGGAGATCTTCAAGCCTTTCCTCCTCTGCTCTCACCCCGCTGGCTCCCCTCTCTCGCCTGGCCCTAGCTGCACGGCCTCCCTGCCTTCGCCCTCGTCCTCTCCCTCTCCCTCGCGTTGTAACCCCCGTGCCACCAAAATGACTTGGACTCTGTAAACGGGGGATATATATTCTTCCAGCGAACACAATCTCGCTGTTAAACTAATGACTACAATTACTTCGTCTGTTTATATCACCATGCAAAGCAGCTCACCAAGACGTCACAACGATGTAGAAAAAATAACGGGTATATTTATTATCTTAAGTCTACATGAAATCTATACCCTACACAGACTAATGAAATACTATCTGTAAAATTATGTATGTAAACAAACCTCATCACTTGAGAGGGTAGGTGATGTGGACGTCGTGGAAGACATTTTGTCCTATAACGCTCGCCGTACTGTTGGGGGGGAGAAGCGGTGGGGGGGAGATGTTCATGTTGCTGCGGTCTGTAGTCTGACCGCTAGATGTCGCTGAAAATTACACACTGTAGCTTTAAAGTTCTAGCAGGTTGAGTTTGGATGCACTGTTTATTTGATGCCATGTGATGGACTGGCAACCTGTCCAGGGAGTACCCCGCCCCGTAGACAGCTGGAGATATGCACCCCAGCACCCCTCGTGACCCCGCTTGTGATAACCATGACAGAAAATGGATGGATGTTTATTTGATCCCCCGAATAAGCTTTTAAGATGGTATTCCATGCAAAATTTCAAATACTTTACGGATCAGTTCCCTCATTAAAAACACATATTCGGACTTTGGATTAAAAATTAAAACTGTAGAGTGACTATTTTTACAGTTTAATTCTTTGATAACACCTTTTTTTTCTCCTTTAGATTATTTGATTTTTCTTACAAATAAAATGTGACTTCGTTCAGGACTCCTTCACTGGTTTTAATGTATTATGTCACACTTGAAAATGAAATAATAACAATAAAGATTAAATCTAGAAATCTCTCCTGATTGACTCCTCTAAATTTCTGATCTCCCCATAGGATGATGGTATTGATTAAAAATGGTTTGAAACCTTGACGATGTTTGTCATACATGCTTTACATCATTGGTTCTCATCTTTTTGGTTTTTAACAGGTTTTTTTTATTTATAAATTTCACTATTTTGGTGTGCAACATCTACTGTAATAGCATTTAAAATGACTTTGCACTGAAAATCATATTTCAGATAGTGACACACCACATTAGAGCTCCTCCTAATAATTTTTAGGCTACGCCTTGGAAGGCTTTGCTGCAATAATGGTCTCTCAGCTCATTTGCCAGATTATATAATAACAATCTGTGTTTATGGGGTTTTAAATTTGCCAAAAAATATTTGTCCAAATTGCAAATTTTTTTACTTAATTAAGATTCCGTGAAGAAGCATGCCAACATAGCTACTTTTTTATCTATTGTATTAAATTTGCCCCTAAAAATGTGTCTCCAGAATTGATAAATAACATTTATTCTTCAAGTATCCATCTTTTATTCAGTCTTGTACATGTTTAAACAGTCCAGTGCCATGTCTATGTTAACCACGTCTACCTGTATATTTGGCTGCTGAACTGTGCTGTTGAACTGCAGTAAATGATGCGGTAATCTATTTCATCCCTCAGCCATTAGCAGGTTGTGAACATTCTCTGATACCAGTCCAGGCCTCATTTTCCAGGTCTCTGAGCGCACCAAGCAGTGAGCACCTAATTCGCTCAATAAAATGGGGCTCGCGCTTACTGAGGCAGAGATTTAATACATCACGGAAAATTAGGTCGATTTTAATAAATTACCCCATCCCTCTGAATACTCCACATATGCTTTACAAGGGAGGAAGGGCTGCTTTTCTTGGTGTGAGGGACAGTTTTTGTTGAGAGAAGCTGTTAAAACTGCAGCTTTATGATAAGTCTTACCAATCAGCTGCTCTCACTTCCAAATCATAAAACATCTATATTTATATATATCATTGGACCTCTCACAATATTCGACTGGCCAACAGCTACTTGTAACACAATGGCTGAGTAGATAAAATATGTGTTAGTAAATTTTCACCATGTAGCACAGGGTGTATTTTACTTTTTATGACCAGCTTATTTTGCTCATGATGGAGGGTGGGTGTGAGAGGAGTTGATATGCATTCATAAATCATTCCTTGTGTTCTACCTCAAAAACAGCACTCATATGATAAATACTAGTTTACTGGAAGCATTTTTACTCTGAACAATGAGCCTGTGCACGTCTGCGTGTACATCCGTGTGTGTGTGATGAATCTGGAAGCATTTTATGGTACGCCGCAGAGGCCTCTGTGATTGGACAAGCTGTGACACTCCTTGTCTTTAAAGACTTTGCACAACAGCGAGGGCATCCACGAGTCATCCTGGCATTTGTGGGCTGAAGAATTCCACGGTGTTCACCACAAAGTTCACTTCTGTCCAAGTTGAATCTGCAGGCTCCCACTGACTCACAGTTCAACTCAGTAAATTATAACTGTGGTTCATAATCAATACCTGAGGATTGCTGGAGCTTACACCTACCAATCTTGGAATTCTCAGGGAAAGATAACTGGGAACTATCTGTAGCTTGTATGTTTTATGGAAAATTACCATGAGATGGGTTGTCACTTTTCAAAGATGAAGTAAAGTGTCCTGGCAAAGTGTTTACATCCCTTGAACCTTTTACCCCATTTTTTTATTTTACAATCTCAAATTTCTATGTGGGATGAGATACTGTATGTCCTGGAATCTAGGGATCCTGTCATAGACCAGCCAATACCTGTTGAGTGGGAGGAACATATATACAATTTTAACATTTTTCAAAACACAATTTAAAGGTGTGATTTCCATTTGCATCCAGCTGTCAGGACTTGTACACTTTTGAACCACCTTTGCTTTAGCTCTATCTTTGCACATCAAGAGTAAAAAATGCTTGCCATTATTTTTTTTTTTTACAAATTGTTCAAGTCTTGCAACATATTTCCTGTTGAATTTAGCTCTGGACTTTGACTGAGCCACTCTAACATTTTAATGTACATTAAAGGTTGACTCGAATCACAAGCTCTCACTCAAATGACAAGAATATTTGTGACTGTGATCTTAATTATCTCTGAGTTTCACAGGAGGTTTCAAATGCTTTAATTTACAATTACTCCATGTGTTTTTATTTAACTGAATTCATGCAAGGCTATTAGGAAATGTACACAGGCTCCAAGATTTTAGAGCAATAATCTATGTTTCAAAACTGAAGCCAATTTAGGAGGAAAACAAAGACACAACTATGGACCCACACTCTGAGCATTCATGATTTTACATGCAGGTATTTATACTGCATCACCATGCAATAATGCCCAGAGAAAAAACTTTATATGTAGGAAAACTATTTTAAACTCCCAACAGAAAGGTCCTTAGCTTTAGCTGTGCTTATCACTGATGTAACCCTTCAGCTTCACCCACTTCAAAAGTAGCTGATCATTTCAGATACTACTGGAGTCCGGTTTTGGGGAGCTTCTTATTCTGCACAATAGGGAATGTCAGAGTTTTCTGTGAAGTGAAGATGTTTTTCCCTATCAAAGTTAATGATAATTGGTAGGTCCCAAAAGAAGGTTGAGCATTATTGATCTATCGGTAGCTGAACTAGTCCAGGAAAAATTTAGTGATTTTGATTGAATAAGCTTTGCATTCTCCATAGATCATATTTCTCATTGGTGTTAATGGTGAGGGTCAAAAGGCAAGTTAATTATAGTATAGCAGGTAAAGTGGTGGTTTGAAACAGGGGTTAAAAAATGAACTTCAGTTCAATTCAGTATGTGTATAGTGGTAATTCACCCTTTAGCAAGATTAAACCTCCAGCAGAACCAGGGTCAGTGTGAGCAGGATTCGGTTGGGACTGACTGGGATTTCATCAAGGAGACAGATGCAGATATACAAAGGAAACATAGAAGCACGGATCCATAAATACTTTGTCAGAAAAGGTAACAGTAAATTAGCTCCATAGGTGCATCTGCCAAGGTATAAAAGAGTTAAACAGGTGAGCTATAAGCTGGATTTAATGTAGAAAGGGATGAAAGAGAACACATAAAGTTAGTCACAGTACAAGCTGAGCCCATAGTTACGTCTAGGAGTGAAACAGAAGTGAACATAAAAAACAGGCCAAACTCTATCATCATAATTGGAAACATTCAATGTGGCAGTCCAGCAAACGTTTCAATCCAAGATGATCTCACATAAAAACAGAATCGGGCCAGATTAAGCTACTAGAAAAATAAAAAACAGACAGAGCATAAAGTTAGGGGTTGAAGTAACAAATATCGCAGTATTGGAGAATAGAAGTAGAATGAAGCAAAAATGGTGAAATGTGGTCCCTACGTCCTCCAGCAGCCTGAGCCTATAGCAGCATAACTATGGAGATAGCACAGGATGCTAAGCCTCTAACTATAATGTGAAGAACAATTCAGTGGAGTGTTTTTAAATCTATTTTGTAGTGAAGACAGAAATACAGGCAATCTATAATACCAATCTCCATTGTCCTCTCACAATTTATAAAAGGAGTTATCCTCCTGAAATCTAACTTTCTCCATGATTTACGTCACCCCCCTTTCTCCATGATTTACGTCATTTATGAAAGGCTGCTATCACCACTAAATTATACCATCAAAAGGGGTGATCCCTACATTCAGGGACTGCCCTGCAGACAGTCAGAAAGTGCTGCTAGTGTAACTTTCATCTATGGTAAAAAAAAAAAAAAAAGGAAACAATGATATACAAACCATAGCAAGTTGTTTATTTTGCCAATGCTACATTTACATGAACACACATACAACCAAGTCAAATTCTTGTGTGTACTGTCCCTAAAAGTGTGTTTTCCTTTTATGTGTGCATTTTAATCCAGAATTGGTTGGATGCTGAGAAACATATTTGAAAACTAAGCTCTTGGAAAACAATTAAGAAAACAAAAACCTTCGTTAAACTTGATGTGACGGAAAAAAAGGAGGGATGGTTTTAACATTTAACGTTTAACGTTCTACAAAGTACCAATTTTTCATTGGATACTAGGGAAGCTAAACCTCCCCTGTAAATCTTGTAAAATTATTGATAAACTGTGCTAGGTCAAAGTTAATAACTGTAGTTATTAAAATAAATGAAATATGCGCTAAAAACGTGACTGATGTTATGAGTATGTTGTGCATTAATCAGCTGTTTAGCCTGCTCTCAGGCGCAATCTCCCCAATTTTTCCTCAGAGTAAGCAGAAAGAAAGTAGAGCCCTGATTGGATAGCACGGCAAAACACGTCACTTCCTGTGAGGCTAGACCTCTCAGGGGGTCTATGGAGCAGGGGCGGGTCGAGAAGCTGGCTGCTGGATGCTGACTGGCAAACATAGTTAAGGATTTTTGACTAACATTGGCCAGACAGTGAGGAGGTTTTCCTCAGGAGTCGAGAGGGAAAAGTGATCATTCAGTTAAAATCTTCAGCTGAACTCTTGCCGTGGTTTCTGGAGTTTATTATTGTAGAGCGGTTCACAACAGTAATTTTCACCCGTTGTAGTGACGTGTTTTATGTGGTTCAACATTTGTTAATGCAATAATTGACGTTTGTATTTGATTAAAACCACTGAGCCCCCCCTGTTTCAGAGAGCAGCACTGGTACCAACTACCTTAATAGTAATGCAAACCATGTTTTTAGATTGCGACTTCATAAGATATTCTTCAAACCTTGTATCTTCTTCATTCTACTTCCTAATTCTGCACTATTGGGTGTTGGATGATCAAAAATATTTCCCAAAAGTTGAATTTGACTTTGTAATTTTGTAACATTATGTGAAAAGGTTCTAGAGTAAGTTACCTTGTAAGGCATGGCACCTATTGCCAGTGTAGCTGTTATTCCCCCTCATCCCCACAGAAAATTCAAGGAGGTCAAAATAAGTTTATTTCTTCAGATTTAATACTGCGTTTACACATACACCCTTTCTGTTGTTTAGATGTGTGCTTTAAGCTCTACGAATGATGCAGAGCTTTCAGGATGCTTCATATCATTACAGTCGTCTTTCCATACTTCACAAACCCATTCCAAACCACTTCACCCTCTTCCCTGCTGATTCCAGATAAATATGTAACCAAAAGGAGAAATTCATGCTTGAAGCAGGGAACTAATCTCTCTCCTGCCTGTTTCACTCTTCTGTGTTTAATTGATAGAAATTGCACGCATCAAAGACAACGCACACTGAGATTTAATGGGCATAAAATGGACATTAGCATTTTAAAGAGGCGGATTAAAACATTAATCCAGGCAATTTTCATCCAGCACTTCCAATGAGATCGTCACAGCGCGCAGGCTCCTAATGGGGCTTAACTGGCTTTCAGCTTTAGTGCCGCTCTCAGGGATAACAACGAAACTTTTAGTTTTTGGAGAAGGAGGGGGGAATGAAGGAGCTTAATTTTGTGGCAAAGCTTTTTCATGAGTGAGTTTTTTCTCTCAAGGCTGCACGACGCATTACACAAGTTGCAATAGTGCCAATAGTGCACTCCTTTGTCTCTCAAAAGAAAAAGCATCCTAAAGAGAACTGTTTTAAATTGGGAAACTTCCCATGCCTATATATAAAGCAGCTTTCAAAGAAGCCGTTGCTGGATGAACATCTTGGAGTTGACTTTTTCTCCATGCCTAACATATGTGGCTTTGGTCGGAGGTTCAAGCTGGATTGCTAAGCACAACAACCATGCATACAATAGAGCTAAGTATAACGCACCACAATATGGTCTTACTTTACGATCAAAGGATATCCAATATGCTCACTGTCCAGCCAGATGAAACCCATTTGAGCTCATTTTCTTTGAATCACTTCTACAGATGCGCCTCGGTTGGAGATTTCCATGCACAGCCTGGAAGGTAGAAGATGCCCTGTGCAGCTCTGGGTTGCTTTGACATGCAGCTCATCAAAATCCGGAGGAAGGAAGTGAAGGAAGTGCCATTTGATCCCCGAGGAGCATTGCACAAAGTATCTTATGCGACAGGCAAATTCGTGAGAAGATGTGTCCAGTTTGCATGCAGAAGTCATGTTCACAAACATTTAGTAAATCAGTGATAATAACCCTCAGCGGTGGTGTTTAGATTACACAGAGCTGTCTCTATCCAGTGCAGCCTCTTTACACAATTTCATTTTCATCTGAACACAGTTGCTGCTCCCTTTTGTCTGATTCCCTTACACTGTAGTTTATATGCGCACAACATCTCAGGCCGCTGTACTTTCATGCAAAGAGAATGTAATGTAGGACATCAAACAGAGTCAACTGGGAGAGTATTGTTGTTTTTGAGCAGTGAGGCAGCCTCCCGAGGAATAGACTGATTTGAAGGGAGAAAAAAAAATCAAGGGAACAAACAAAAGCCCCTTCTACAAACTGTTAAAACGTAGAGCGCGCCTGTTTTGGGTGTTGTCAGCGGTGAATGGAGGCTGGGAAATGCAAAAACACTGTTTCCTCTCATTCCCTTTCCACCTGTCTTATGCTCTCCTGTGAATACTTTATGCTACAGAGCTTCTATCTACCTCTCCTGTACTTTACGTCCCATTATCGCCCCGACATGAGATTGCACTCAAGATGATGTTGGAATTTTTGATAACACAGATTGTGAAAATGAAACACTGTTCTGAATTAATAAACAACGCAGTCTGGAGCTTTCAGACTAGAACCCATCTTTATTCCTACCATCAGTTGTATTATTAGTAATACATTCTCTGCTGAATGTCCGGCACCGTCTGAGATTTATCACAGAATGCTCTCAGCCCTCTGGTTAGGAAAAGAGGGAAGGGTGCCCTAAAACATGATTTGCCAGATGCTGTGATTTTAAAACCCCCTGAATTTGCAAAGTAAATGACATCTAAAAAGGAAGAGCACACGTAAAGCATGTCTTGGTATTCCTTCAGATATAACTGTCTGAAAGCCCTTGACATCTGCATATGCAGGTGCTGTGCTTTCAGTACTCCAGCCAAACTTTGCCCCACATTGGGAACTTTGTAAATATGCATCTCCTTTTCGTGCAGACGACGAGTTATAGCTTATCTTTCAGTCTTTTGTTCTTAACATATTAGGAAAAGTCACATTCCTGTGGCTGCTGCGCTTTCTTGCTCCACGTTTCTTTTCCAGACTATTAAAAAAACTGCTTCCTGTATGCTGAGCCTAAATGCACAACTGTAAAAATCTCGAATGGCTCCTTTGACTGAAAGGTCAACAACAACATGCAAGTGGTTATTTGCTATACTTTCCACTTAAAGAGCATGCACGAGCCCAATTCTACTTGTGCACGCTCTGTTTACAATTTGGTGTTTGCATCGCTTATAACTTTCCTAAAGAGATCTGCAATTTTTTCATCATGTCAGACTCACCACTGGTAAGTGAAAATGGGGAGGAGCACGTATGACCCCTTACGTAAACATATAACCAGAATGATTGGCATTTAGGAGGACCACTTATTTTAATAAGTTTTAATAAGTGATATTTTATTTTATTTCATTTTAATAATGATTCAACCGGAACAAAAAAAACATCCTCCAGTATACCTTTAAAGATAATAAAATTCAAATGCAAACAAAATTGGTGAAAAAATTATCCTTTCATTTTCTGCAGGTGTGTTGCCCTGTTGAAAATAACCAGACAAGAATAAATAAATCTATGCAATAAAATTGTATTTTTGCTTCACTTATTACCACTCAAAATGATTCCTATATGAAAGATCTAAATAAAACCTTATCTTTCCTTATATGCATATGCACTGTATATATGTAATAATACACAGAATCAAACCCACATTATAATTGAGAACTCTGATCCACAATTCAACACTCGGTTCTCGGTGCTAATATGACTAAAGTGGGAGAGGTTTGTTAAGACCAGGCAAATAATGAGGAAAAAAATATTTTTCATAGCAGGAAACTGTAATGAGGTGGCTGAAATCTTAAGATAGAGCTATTATTTCTTTGTGTTCAAAGATCTTTTATTTTACATCTTTATTTTTTAATATTATAGTTCCACGTCAACACTACAATTGGTTGATTTTTGCTTATTTGATTTAGATTTGGCTTTGCTGTCTTGTCTTTTTTAATCAGGTCTATAGATCAGTAGAAATATCTGATAGAAAATATTATCAATGTTTCTGTCACATATTTGAATGGCATTATGAGGAGTACTGGAACTTTTTATTCCAGTTGAAGGACTGTTCTGGATGACTTTTAATGTGTCTATATGATTAGATTGTAGCAGACTGATTGATTTGAATATATATTTTTGGGCGCTTGATCTTGATCACATGATCTTGTCATGTGATTGACATGATGCGTCCAGGTTGTGCCCTGCCTCTTGCCAAAATGAGCGCTGGAGACTCTCTGCAACCCAGTACAGATCAAAGATGCATTGATATATCTAATCGATACATCAATTAGACATAGACTGAACCTCTTTTTACTTGTAATGTCCCTTGGGATGATAGCAGTCTTGAATTGGGCTTATATAAATAAAGTGAAGTGAATTTAATCAAAGTAGCATGCTCTTCTCTCATTCCTAAAGGAATAAGCTCTCATACTGTATCTGGCAGTCTGTCTGATCTGTGTTAGCAGCTTGAGAGACAACCAAGGAGGACATTTGGACAAAAAGGACAAAAATTTATAGCGCTATGCTTGTCTTTCCATTCCCCTCTGCCAGCCTTTAGACAGCCTCAGAAAGCGGGTTGTCTTAGATATTTTTGAACTTTGTGATAAGGATCCACTCAGTTCAGACAGATGTTAGACTGAGAAAGATCCATATTTTGTTGACGGCCTTCAAAGATGCACAGCATCTGTAATTGAATAAATAGTACACAGATAAAGTGATCAAAGCAAAGAGGTTAAAGAGTTAATGAAAATAAATAAAGCTGGAAGAGCATTTCTGTTGCCTGTCAGAAAGGTTTAAATGTATGCTGTTTAATCCTCGTATGTCGTAATTGGGATCATGATTAGGGGTTTCCCTTTTTCCTCAAAAAATGAAAGTAAATAAATAATAATAAAAGCATGTTAACACGACAGAATTTGATTAGGACAGCTCACTGTGTTTAATGTGTATGTGTGCACGTGTATGGATGTGCGGGAATAGATCCATCCTTCCCTGATGTGGCTCCCAGCAGTCGACAGCTCTGCCAACCGTTGTCATTTTCTGGCAGCCAGATTACTCTTGGGGTGGCATTTTCACAGTTGTCAAGTGAGGATTTAATGGCCAATTATCCTTGGATAAATATATCTCTGCTGAGGAGAGGGAGACATTGTAGGAGCGGGAGACTATCGCTTCTAATTGAGGGCTAAAGAAACAGGAAAACGTGTCTGGTCAGAGCCTCAGGAGACGGGCCGACTTCCTGTAACTCCACTCTGCCACTTCATCACAGCCCGAAGAAGCCAGTCGGATCCCTTAAAATAAAATCTGCTGCACTGAGAAATCATGTGTTACGCTTACAGCACAAAGTACGCTGTCATCGTTAAACAGGGTGTTGCCATGCTCACTTTGACCAAAGCCATGCTGGCGATTGCTTTTTCTCTCCACACTAGGATTCATGACTGCAAAAGAAATTGCTCAGAGACTGTTTAGGTCAGATGAGGTACTGAAATATGGGAGTGATGGGATTGTGGAAAGAAAACATTGAGGAAATTTAAACTTTGGTAGAGTTGGTTCCTTCCTTTGGATTTATTTACCATATAGTAGCAACTAGTTTGAATGTTTTTTGTTTTTTTATGCAGAGTAACACCAAAAAGGAGGGGGAAAAAATCACTTATGTGTGCTTTAATCCCCTATTATCTTGGTTAATTGTATTTTTTGTTATAGAAAAACACAAAATATCGAATCATTCTAAACTGTTGGGAAAAGAAAACATGGTTTTCTGAACTGATCATATTTAGACAAGTCTGCCTATAACAGGTTTTCTCCACGAATGATCTGTTATTCAATTCTCACACTGGGCGTGAGGGATTGCTGTCGAGTCAATGCTTCGATACAATCGGCTGATTTTCCTTAGACAGAAAACTTTAAACTAATCTGATTCTATGACCGGGTTAAATTGTAAAGTGCCTTGAGATGGCATGATTTGGCGCTATATAAATAAACGAAAATGAATTGAACTCCATCCATCTTTCTACCAACTCTTGCCACTTTGTCTGTCTGAAGAAAATAATCTACACAGCATGATGCATTCACCACAATTATCCTCACAGGGAATTTCCTTAAAGAGCTGGTTTCGAGTGGATTTTACTGAGGAGTGTCAGACCATAGCAGGTGTATATTTCTGCAGCTAATTTCAGAAAAATGCTATTCCAATTTCATTTTATGATGAAAACATAACTATATAATAATAATAATAATAATAATAATAATAATAATGAATTTTATTTATAACGCTCTTTACATTTGACTTCAAATCTCAAAGTGCTACATTAAAAAGGGAAAATTAAAACAAGTTTAAAAGACCATAACATTAAAAACAGAGTAAAAAGACAGTCAATAAAATCAATACATTAAAAGGCATACGTAGCCTAATTAAAAAAATCTAAAATCAACAATTGTAGGCATTTCTAAAAAGGAAAGTTTTTAGTCCTTTCCTAAAACAATCCACCGTCTGTGGGGCCCTAAGGTGGTCTGGGAGGGCATTCCACAGACGGGGAGCTGCGACTTCGAAGGCCCTATCGCCCATTGTTTTTAGCCGTGTCCTGGGTGGTGCCAGACGGTGCTGTTGGCCTGACCGGGTCCGGGAAGAGGTGTCTGGTGTGAGTAGTTCAGTGAGATACGTGGGGGCCGCACCGTGCACACAGTGATGGGTGTGCAGAAGAATCTTGTACTCTATACGGGCGTGAATGGGGAGCCAGTGTAAAGTGTGAAGATGGGAGTGATGTGCTATTGTTTCCTCACCCTCATCAGGACCCTGGCAGCGCTGTTCAGTGAGATATTTCAGTGGTATAATTAAAAAAAAGTAGTTCCGGTAGGTATACACATAATGCTTGAATCTTGAACCATAATACAAGCTAGTGGGAGCATTTAAAAAAAAAAGAGGTGCCCTAACATGGAACTGTGTGTTTTTTAGTTTTTCTTGCAAACTATAAAGTTACCTATCGGAACTAAAAAATCCTTGTCATTCTAGAAAGACTCATACCAGTCATTTAAGTCAGCTTAATTTACTTTATTTATAAAGATCCAATTCACAACAAATGGTATTTCTTCTTATGGCAGTTTAGGTAGTCCTATCTCTAAGAAACCCACCAAATGACATAGAGTCACTAACAGAATTCACTCCTTTTTATGAGCATGAAGCCACAGTGGACAGACGCACTCAACCCCTGTGTCACCACTGCACCCCCTGAGAAGTATCATTCTTAAATTATATTCTGGATTCAACAGGGAGCAGATGAAGGGAGCTAAGAGAGGAGACACATGTCTGTATTCTCCCATTCTGCAGTATTTGTTAGTTCAATCTCTAACGTTTGCTCTCTCTGCTTTTTCTCATATAAGCTTCATCTGGTCTGTTCCTGTTTGGCTGTGACTCCATCCTGGAGAGAAATATCAGCTGTGCTGCTGCCATCAACACCTTTGTCAATAGATGTTGGAGCTTGGCCACTTTTTCAGTGTAGTCCTGTTTCTCTGACTGTGACTAATTGTATGTGCTCTCTATCATGGGAGATGGCTCGGAGCTCGTCTTCCTGGCTCTGTGTGTTGATTGACAGTTGCCTTTTGTATCTTGTATGCTTCTTTTTCTATATCTGCTTCTGTCTTCTTGAACCCAGTTGGCCTCGGCAGGCGCCCGCTCACACTGAGCCTGGTCCTGCTGGAGGTTTCTTTATGTTTAAAGGGAGTTTTTCCTCTCCACCGTCGCTACAAGTATGCTTGGTGTGAGGGATTGCTTACGAGTCAGTGAGTCGATGTAATCAGCTGGTTTTCCTTAGATAGAAACTTGGGACCAATTTGACTGTATGATCTGGTTGAATTGTCTCTGTAAAGTGCCTAGAGATGACACGTGTTGTGAACTGGCACTATATAAATGACCTGATTGATTTGAAATGAAATGATTTGAACCATAGCCAACCATGATGAATGCTATGCTTAGGTCAAATAATACTAGCACTGTAGTTCTTCCACAGTATACATGTATGACGATGACATTCATCACTTTAACAAGGGCAGTGTTCCTGTAAAGTAATGAGGGTGGAATGCAGACTTGGGGAAAAGATTTGATACGAGGGATTGGTTTATTGTTTTCATTAAAAGTGATGTTAAAATAGACAAACAATATCTTGGGGAAAGCTGTGTGTAAAATATTAAGATGATAGAAGGGGAACTTGGTTGATGTCTCATCTTTTCTAAGATTTTGTTTTTTGTGTGTCATTTTTCTCAAATGATTTGATTAGACACAACATAGTCACTTGGCTTGATATAAATGTATAGAAAATCCTGCCTCTTGTCTTTTTGGTAAAACATGCAAATTAATTGCAGGTTCTGGTAGAGTAAAGTTCAGATGCTACAGAAACATGGTTTGTCAATCTGCTGACCGTAGCAAACAAGAAATGTGTGTGTTATCAATGCTTTGTGCTGGGTTTCATAAAATAAGGACTCTCTAGCATTCTTCAATGGTGAGGTATTTCTGTGAAGTCTCTCCTTGAATGCAGTTTTTCACCATCTCCAGTCGACTTTTCAACACCCCCTTTTTTAACTTTTTACTGGTGAATGGTTTCTTTAAGAAGGTTTATCTTACCAGAGAAAAGCTTTTCCCGATTTGGAGCAATGGAGTCAATGATGTCTGAAATTTTAGAATGGGAGTTATCTTATAACATTTACTTAGTTGGAAAAGAATATGTGGGGGTTAAATTCTCCTTAAAAAAAGAGGTTTATTCTACTTTCAAATTTGCAGACTAAGCCAGTGTAATTGACACTTGTGAATAGAACAAAAATTGATCACATATGGCAACATCATAAGACCTTTCATTGCTTTCGTTTCACTTCAAAACAAAGAAGTAGTTGTCAGTGCTGTGCATGAACACGTTAAATGAACGACGTTCACCGAAAACGTTGATATTTTTAGTGAACCATGAACTATATGGATCAATTCTGAAGTAATGACCTTGAACGAGAGTGACGTTCACTCTGAGAGTAATGACCAACAGGTAGTGTTGCACCGATAGCGATACCAGTATCGGGCGGGGCTCAGATCCAGCAATAAGTTGTGGTATCGGTATCGTAGAGTACCAACAAATAGGGCACCGATACCATTTTTAGAGCCAAACGTTTATTCAACTATTGTCCCCCAATTGAGGTAGGCAATTAAAATTTCTACTGGATTAACTTTGTATTAGTCTTTCCTGTTTCAAATAGGTAGAAAGCAGCTTAGCAAAGCCATGAAACCACACACACATCAATTTTAAATATATGTTATCGGTATGGTATCGTTATTGGCCAATACTGCACAGCCAGGTATCGGGGCCAAAAAATGGCATCGGCACAACACTACCCACAAGTTCGCATTCAATTTATAACAACTCTTTTCATTGATAACGTCAGGTTTGACTGCACTTATTACGGCAAACAGCATGACAGACCAGCATGTCTACTGCCAGTACTAGTCTGCACAATTCAGACTCATCTACGGGTATTTCTGATGCCAGCTTTGCAGAGCAATTGGTAGAGTTTTATGAAATAACAAAGGAAGACTGGGACTTAACTAACAAGTCTGTTTGTTAAGTCACTCATGCTTAAAGGAGAAAACTTTCACAAACCTAAAATGCATTACTTTAAAATAGCCAGCAGGTTATTCTGAAGGTTGAAAATTTTTTCATAAATAGCCCATTTTACATTGTAGGCACTGTATATTGTATACACTGATACAGTATGTTAAATTAATAACAAAAAAATAATTTTAGGTATCCAAAACAGTTTTAGGACCTTTCAACTTAGAGGTTCCACTATTAACAAGTAATAATATAAAAAAAAGTGCAATTAGCCTCGTTACACGTGTCATAGTCTCAGCATGTCAAACCAGAAATTGGACATGTTCTTTAAATGTAATTCATTATTTCCACATTGTAACACATATTTCAGTGGCATATATAAAAAACTTATCATTAGTCAAATGTCTGATGCCACAGCAAGCATCAGCTATAGGTATGATGGCATAATGAGGTACTTCCCCCATCAGTAATTGGACAAAATCCAGTTCAGGTTACGACCAATCCCAATTAATGATGATGATTTGATCTCTTGGTAAAGCCATCCTAATGATGTACCTAAAACTTGACTTGTTTGCAAAATGAGTGACTGGAAGAACATTATATGATTTACACTGTATTTTTATCCCTTCTGCATTTATTGTCTGTGGCTGCTTACTCCATGAAGCATGAGATCTTGGCTTAGATGTATAGCAGTTGTGATGGGTGTTTTCTTCCTACCAACAGGTGTAAAGTAACCTTGGTGCAGCTGATCAAAATTAAACTGAACACTTTCGCTCCCTGTCATTACATTGTTGTAAATCATGACACTGACAGTGCAAGTTGAACCATTGCCGGATACACTCAATTTCCTCCTCTTTGCTGCCTCCACTCTTTATATTTGCATTATCTTCATTGACACTGTAATGATCGGTGTGATTATGCATGCAGACGGGGCTGTGAACGGGTGTGTTGACACGGTGTTGACAGGCTGGTGTGGTCACATCTCTTCCACTGTCTCAGGTGGGAGCTCTGGTTATGCACAGTCTTCATTTAGATTCGATTACAGTGATGCACGCCTTATGGGTGTCACTTCTCTTCCGCTTCACAATTTATGGAGATAGAATGGGCAGTAATTGTGCTACCTGGGTGCAGAAGCCCTGGTGGCGTATCAAGCAAAGGGGCTATACAATGGCACACTGTCTGACTTGCCTCTCTCCAGCTCATTTAGTTTCCTCCAGTTGACAACGCAGGAATATCAGTGTGTGCAAATTAGCTGGCTGAGCCTTCAAGATCCACGCTGCCTCCTCCCGTCCATTCTGCCAGAGTGAAGCCTGTTATGTCCAATTACACACCCACTAGCTCTGATTAGCTTGTATAACTTGCAGGTCCGTCACAAGCACCAAAGTGCATGCACATATTGAGTCCAAATCTGCACAAGAAAACAAAAAAAAGACATTCAAAAGATACCAAACATCACTCGCATCTACATCATTACCCTTGATACCGCTCCCTGCAAATGTGGAGCATTGCCTCCTCTGGGTTTTCATTTTCTTTAAGCTTCCTGGGGGCTCTGACACAAGTGCAATAATAAGCTGTAAGAAGCCATAAGCTAATAAGGGAAGAACTATGTTTTCCACATAAAATTTGCATCACATTTATTGTGCATCACCTTATCATGAAGGCGCTGCAGGTGAGCACAGGCCTCACTCTTACCAACAGCACTATTATGTGACACATGCGATAGTGACACTTATTCCCAAAGTAAGGGATCATGCTGGTAAAAGTGAGATCACAGTCTCTTCTCTAGTCAACAGAACAAATACTCATCTTCCCAGCTCCAAAGCCTTTGGGTATTGCATGCTGCAAATAGCCCACAGCAGTGTAGTTGTATAGGAGTGAATGGAAAAGAAGACCGGTACGGGTTAAAAATGAAATTTTAGATCTGTTGCATTTACTTTTGTTCAGTTCTTGTAATTTCGGTTCAAGGATATTTGTGGCAAATCCCTTCACATGGCCTGACCGAAGTAGTGGTGCAATGCTCAGCCTCTGGCCACATGTAAGCCACATATAATGCCAAAATGCGTTTGTCTTTGACCACCCGGACTCGCAATCTGTAGAGAAAACAAAAGCAGGCAGGGAGTTCAAAGCAGCGGCTGTTTTGTGTGTAGTCATGGTGGCCTGCCATTGGCTTCTTTCATCATATCTGTTAGTGATGCCACAGTGCCCAGAGGGGTGATGTCACAGCGAGGTCAATGTCAAATATAAAAGAGGGCGTCGCAGCTGCCAAGAAATTGTGGGGAGAGACAAATTTAAACCGAAGTGTCCTGAGATTACAGGCAAGAAGGCAGCATGTGGCAAATTTGCTTCAGTGCCTCCACATCAGGCACAGCGTACAGTCAGCCAACTGCAGGCCCCAAGGTCTGAGGATGTAGATATTCCCAACCACATGCTTCCGTTTATGTCTCTGTCAGTCTTTGTCTCTTCTCTCCGACTGTCTGGAACGCAGTCAAATGGACAAAAAGCTCTATGAACAAAGGGAGCACTGGTATCCTCAGTACAACGCTTACTGCTCGGAGCAGCTGTGGAAATGTCAAACAGAGCTGAGATGAGAGAAGTGTTGCGAGTGGGATGAAACTGCTGACACCTCATTTCCTTTCATTCCCAGTTCTGAAGCTACTTTTGTCGCAGAATGTTTTATACGTGTGTAGGCCCGATCTCTCGTCACTTGTGCCTTTCACCCGACATCAACCAGGGAAACACAACACATGCCATCACGCAAACGGCACCTCGTGAGCCATTTGTTCTGCCTCGGAAGCGTGCTCTTTGTTTGAACCTGTGCCGTTTGGATCTCTCCAAATTTACTTTTTAGAAGCTGTGCAGAGGAAGACTGTTATTCAGATTGGCTGAAGGTTTCTCTATGTGAGTGTGTTGTGATTGCCGCCTCTGCTATCACTTTTCTTTTCTTTCTGAAACGCAAATCTCATGTTTTAAAGATTCCTTTAATGGGAATCAAAGTCTAAATATTTCAATACTGCTATTTTATTATTCAGTAGACTCACAGGCATTTCCAGGCATCTGACTCGGAGAAATCCTTGTGCCTCTCGTCTTAGCGATGCAGGTACACGGCTTCAGCTGGCAATATTACAAGGATTAGCATGGCATATGAAATATTTAGTGGATTTCTTCTCTCCACCCTCTAAAACCTAATAAATCAAATGTCTGCCAAATGTCATTAAAGTGATGGTCTTTGACTGGGTAAGAGAGACCCTTTTCATATTCAAATTTGGGCTGGAAGAAATGAAAGAGCAGAAAGGTTACTTGGTTTAACTGACAACCCCCAGAGCCCCATACATTGGTGAGTGAGGACTTGGAGAGGGGCAGATGGAAAGAGGAAGAAGGAGTAGCGGGGTGCTGTGACAGAAAAGGTATTGTCTGATGTGCCAGCCGGGTGTCCATGTGGCACTGGTCTCCTGTTGGCACAGGCAGGGTGTCTGGCCTACTGTTTTGATTAGAATACAATGTCTCTTCATTTTTTGGCCATGGCGTCACCTCCTCCTTGATGGCGGGCAGGGACGAGCGGGGCAACCAGCTGTCTCCATCACCAACTGTCACCTACATTGTCTCTCCTCGTTCACTGGCTGAACACATGATGGACATTTGAATGGCAGCCACCATTCCACCCCCTTCTCCACTGCCTCACAGCTCGCCCCAAACCAAGCATGCAGAAAGAATCAGCGATATTTATCCCTTTGCCCATCTTCAGCCTCCTTTGCTGAGTATAGACTCATTCATATGTAAACTTATGGATAAAACATATGGTGCTAATTTGCAACAAATCAACAACTACCCAAACTAACTTTCACACAGGATATTCATAGTGAGAGATGCTAGACACCCAGCACCTGTCTGTGTTTGAAGCCTGGCCTTTATTATTATCAAAGTGTGCTATCAAAGAGCGTCAACAATGGCACAGTGGGCATGTAATTTGCATTCCTCCTACAAGGTGACACAATGATGTAAATGATAAAAGAAAACAGATTTTGTGTTCAACACCAAGGTGGTTGTAATGCCACTGGTTTTGGTCTCACAAGACGATTTGAAAAGAAAATTATCATAGATACACAAAGTTCTGTGTATTACTTTAACTCCAATGGGAAATCAGCTTTAGTATCAGCATTAGCTCAGTGATTGGCAGCTGTCACCACACCAACACCTCAACAGGAATCTTAGAGAGACACATGGTGTCAAACAACCTTTGATTTCACTTCACTTACATCATTGTTATCACTTATAAGGTCACCGATTAAGGAATGCAATGAAAAACATCGCTGGATTTAAAGGAAACACAGTTGACAAAGTTGATATTCATTAAACATCAAATTGATCATGTTAATTTTGAATAAGGCAGAGGTGTGAAATATTCATGTGAAGCTGTCCAAAGTTTTTTTTTTCAAAGTTCCCTTTCTTTCCTTCTTCCTCTTCTTCATATTCTTCATGTTGACTTGACTTTCTTCTCCATTAATTATCATGCCCAGGAGGTTTTTCAGGGAGAAGAGGAGCCATCAGGCTGAATCATCTTGACAAGGCGGCATGGCCCAATTACACCAGTGCTCCGCTGGGCTTTGATGTGGCGGAAAAGAAGAGAGATAGGGGCAAATTGCACAGCCATATTATGGTAATGATCTGATTTAATCCTGCCACTAAACTTTATGTAGCTTGTTTAAAGAAGATGCTAATGCTAATTACAGAGGTACGCAGAGGTGCTGGGTGGGATTGAATGAAGAGTGCTCATCTGAGGGGCTTGTGGTGGCGCTGCTCTAGCTACAGAGTGCAAGTTCATGAATGTTGTAAGTGAAAATGAGACAAAGTGGACTTATTTCTGTTTAATTATAGATCCAGCACAGGTGAAAAGGTCAGGGGTACAGGGGGAGCATGTGTGCAAGCTCAAAACCTATTGGCCGACCATTGTTAATTAACACATCCAAAGATAGGGGATAGGGGGGTTTAAGAGAATCAGAGAAAGACTGAGACATGTGGGGAGGGAGACACAGGGAGGGGGTACAGAGGGGTGTTACAAGGAACGCACGATAATATCAGCCTGTAATTAACTTGTCACTTCAATTACAGCCCCTTAGATTGGAATTGTCTTGGGTTATGGCGCCAGGCCCTGTCTGTTTAGTTAATTAGTCTGACGAGTAGCCACTATGCTCCTCTACGCTCACCATGCTGTCACGCCTGCAGCAACTTATTTTATTGTTCCTGGTGATAGAGTAGAATAGTGTGCAGCACACATCAAAGTCAGCTGGGAGACACAAGTGATCAGCAGTGAAAGGTAAACTCCAGCCTCACTGCAATCTATTTTATTTCTTTGCTTGTCATCCAGACCTTTAAAAAAGAGCATCTATCTTCACACTTTTTCACATTCCAGCTGCTATTTTAAAAAATATTTTTCTTTCCAAGTGTGAAGTAGAGGCCTAGGAGAGAAGTAGAAAAATGCCTCCTTTTCTTTCCAAAACCTACATAAAATATAGCATTACAACTGCAGAAAAGAAGACACCTGAGTTGTAAATTGTAGAATAGAATAGAATAGAATAGAATATCCCTTTATTGTCACACAATGGAGGAAATCTGGTGTCTATGTTCACACAAATGTCAAAGAGTAAAAAACAAAAAACAAAAAAAACATACAATACTGTACTGTAAAGTGTTTAAACAATATAAAAACTGTGCATCTCAGCAAGCTCGGACTGGTAATCTGTGATACATTTGCTCGGTGGGCCGGTCCTAATTTCAGCGTGCGAGGGCCGGCCCTCCTTAAATCATACTGGCCCCAACACTTACTCTCTGGCCGAAGCACCTACCTGTGACAGTAAATAACTCAAAGGGGCTCGAGAAGTAATACAACATAAGTGGGCCGGTGTAGATGGAAAAATGCCAGGGCAGAAAATCGTTCCCAGTCCGAGCCTGATCTGGAGAATAAATAACCAATATACAGCTATGGACATTTTTAAAGTAATGGATATTTGAAAATAGCAACAGCATCAGAGATGTGCAAAATGACAACAGCATGTTATTCAACTGACTAAGATAGAAACTGTGCAAAATCAGCATAAATGTAGCAACTTATTGAGGTTGTTGGGAACAGTGGTGGAGTCTTACAGTTGGTGGGAGGAAGGATCTGTGATGACGCTCCCTGGTGCATTTAGGATGCAGCAGTCTGTCACTGAAGGAGCTCTGTTGTTGTGCAACAGCTTCATGCATTGTGTTGGGAGACATTATCCAACAGAGATGTTAATTTTGTTAGTGTCCTTTTGTTTCCTACCTCCTGCACTGATTCTAGAGGGCATCCAATCACAGAGCTGGCCTTCCTGATCAGCTTATCCACCTACAGATGAGCCACTGCTCCAACAGACAGCTCCATAGAAGATGGCTGATGCCAGCTTGTGGGTAAATTATTCTCATTGCAATTGTTTTATAAAGGCCAAAGAGAGTAAAAACAATTTTTTTTTAAAGAAAACCATTAAAAATAATGCATGCAGTTTGCAAATAAAAAAAAAAAAAACCTATACAAGTTATTACAAGCCAGTTCCAATACTGACTACTTTGATCTAAATGATCCCCGATATGTGCTGATGATTTATTTGGGCCCATATGGCTTTCTCTTCCTCTGTTACATGATAAAAATTGCACAATGATATCATAAGTTCCACAAGCGGTCTCTCTCTGCTTTCCCCATTGTAATGGTGGCATCAGCAAGATCCTTAACCCCCGATTGCGCCCCAGGCACCGCACAGTGGCAGCCCACTGAGCAAAACTCATAAAGAATATAGATGAAAACCTGTTAGAAGCTGCAGAATTAGGAAAGAGTTATCCTTCTAGCTGGACAACACAAAAGAAACTTTAGATGAAAGTATATTCTTCCCCTATAATAAACGTGGGTTCTTAAAATGACTGACTCAAAACTGTTTTACACAAAACAGACAAAAGAAAGCAGCACAAAACTTTCAGCTGCTCATTGTGTAAAGGTGGCTGGTTAATAGGAAGCTTAAGGGGGAAAAAAGCTCTATAACCTCCAGTCTAATGCAGAAAAATGTGAAACAAAGTCCAAGAGGTGAATGTTTTATCAATCCATCTATCTTTAAGATATTTGCAATTTTATTATCATCAGTTATAAAATGTAATGCCCCCAAAGAACCTGAAATAATCAAAATGTGGTATTGCCCTAAGTATGATTAAACAGGTAAATGGCAAGTTGTCTACTTGAAATGCAGAGATGGCAAAAGTACTCACTTTCCGTACTTGAGTAAAAGTACAGATACTTGTGTTAAAAAATACTCTGGTAAAAGTGAAAGTTCTGATTAAACTTCTTTACTCAAGTAAAAGTAACAAAGTACAGGCTTGTAAATTTACTTAAAGTATAAAAGTAAAAGTAGAAACCACTTTTTTCATGCCGTTGCCTACATTTTAAATGGATGTCTGCCAATAGGACTAGATCTCCGTTGTGTTCATTTTCAATCATCTCGTCGTCCATAGTACTATGCTAACACCACCGCCACCGCCACCAAGCTGCAATGATTTGCCGCCAATGAATACCGCCGAATCTGTCGATTCATCTTGTAGTGGTGCGTCAAATGCAACGTAGATTCCCATCCAATTAGATTGAATTTGGTATTGATGACGTGAAAAATAATAACGGTAACTCCATTGAAATGATTCAAAACTAAAGTAACGAGCCAATTTTTAAAAATGTAAGGAGTAGAAAGTACAGAAATTTATGTAAAAATGTAAGGAGTAGAAGTAAAAAGTCACCATAAAAATAAGTAGTAAAGTTAAGTAAAAATATCAGAAAAATCTACTTGAGTACAGTAACGAAGTATTTGTACTTCGTTACTTCCCATCTCTGTTGAAATGTTTGCTTCTGTTTATATGAACTCACCTGTGGTTAACATCTAGATTTCTTGAGAGAGACAGAGAGACAAAGTTTAAAAGAACTGAGGGAGAATATTACATACAAGGCAAAGTTAATGCATTAAAATGTTGTGTTTTTATTGTGTACTTCTGCATTCATATATCACAAATTACTGGTGACCACTGAGATATAAAAGCAAATATAGATATTACTCTGACAGAATGTAGACTAAAGCACTTTTAGTGGGTTTTTTTGAAGAAAACACGCTCTTTGATACCGACTATAATGTTCATAAGGAAACAGTGGTACATTTGAATAGATAATTATCTCTGCATTATCTTCAGGTGATCAAAGATATTTATCCATCCTTCGATGGGTCTTTAAACTTTCTAATGGAACAGAACGACTATAAATTTAGAATAGAGAGATAGATACAGACACTGATTTGGTTTGTCCTCTGTGTTACCTCACTCTCCTCGAACACGAGGACATCTCCTGGGATGTGAGGGGCTTCTTTGTAAAGATTCATCATTTACACAGGCAGTTGTGTCTACGATCACAGCTTGTGGTGTAACTATTTGAAATCTCGCTGTTATGTAGAAGTTGTACTTGCAAAGAACTTCTGAAGATGTGTCAGGCATTTTGACACAGGGATCATCCACACTGGGCCAAGGTGGGTTGGAGTGTCGTCTCAAAGTCTCAGAGGAAACTTTGACAGCTCTTGTTCTACCAGTTACTAAATGTATTCATTTATTCCACAGAAACAAAGCTAGATGTTCAAAGTGGGAAATGATGAAATATTTAAATTCAATCACTGAGCTATACTGAATGCAGAGAAAGCTTTTACAGCAGAGGAATCATTCCACTCACAAAAGTAGCAGTTTTATCATTTCTTGCTCCTGGTATCCATGTTCTGTTGGATTTAGGATATTATACAGGTAGAACAGCAGCACCAAAGTCAAAGATATAAGTATATATTCAAAAGATGTGTGTTTATAAAGAATTTTGCTAACTGAGTGCAAAATTGACATACAAACTAGGTGAAATTCAATTTTGATGTTTTAGATAAGATGAAAAGGAGGCAAAAACGTTTTAGCTTGTCTGCCATCATTAACCCTTTAAAGCCCGATCCAAGAATAAAACAAAACAGAAAATTACTTCTTTTTGGTTTGAAGTCCTTAGTTTGCCTTTTAACAAAATATGTAAAAAGAAAAAACAGAAATACATTTTTGATATTAATAATTTATTACTATGCGATGAGTCAAGAATATTTTTTGTGTAGTCTTCTGCCCTCTGTTATCAGGTATATCTGATTGTGTGCAATAGGATTTTGAGCAAAGGTTTTACCATTAAATTATGCAAAAGGTGTCAGACGCAAAACATTTCAGAAACCGTATGTATCAAATATGATACATTTGGCATTATAGGGTTAAAGAACATATGCTGCTGGCTTAAACTGGCTATTTTATGGGAGAGGATATACAAAATGAAATACCAAACACAAAGCGGTTTATAAAATCTGAAAATCATATCAGGTAATTTTTTTGCATCTATATTTAACACGCCTTTAAGTATGGTGCAAATGTGCAAAAATATCTGCTGTCGTTATGGTAAGAATAGAAGCGCTAGTACAATGATGATGTAGAGAGTGTAAGGTCGTGGGAATATATTTTGATTCTCTTATTGGTAGAATGAAAAAATCTTTATGCAATTCAAACAGGACTAGAAACGACATGACTTAACTGAAATATTGTGGGATGTTTACTGTATCAACAAGAAAAAACATCCATGAATATAGGAAGCACAGCTTTTACGAACCCATCCTGGGTTTTGGATATTTTGGGTCAGGCGTGTGTTGTGAGAAGTTGGGCTGCAATCTGTCAGCTTTTATTTAATTTTTCTACTTTTATTTTATTACCTTATTTTTTGCTCTTCTTTTACAATTGTTTGTGTCACTTTGCGATATTTTTGCATAAAATGTACTTTATATAACATTCACAACTATAGTTACTATTATAACTAAATAACATTACTAACTATTATCATTTTATAACAATCATTATCTGACATTATCAGACAATTTCTTCATTTAAAGAAAAAGGTCCAAATCAGTTGTCCACCTTTTTTTCAATTCAAAATATCCCTTTCTTTAAAAACAAAAACAAACAATCAAGAAGAAAAACAGCAACTCACACTATCTCCATGAGGAGAGATGGTGGGATTCCGTTTCATAGCAAGGTGTTAGGATTATTTTTCTTGGTGATCTGTGAGGCTGTAAAGCACTGATATACAATTATTGTGTACAATATGTACACAATAGAGATCTGGAAATGAAATAAAATATACAGACAGAGTGGATGATCTCTCACAGGGCATTCAGAATGGCCTTGATCTAAGAACACAGTATTGTGTGATATGGCTGGAAGATGTCTCCACATTTACAAACATGTATGATGTGATGATGCGGCATACTGGAGTGGCGGCCTAGTGGTTAGGGCATAGGGCTTTGAATCCTGAGGTTGTGAGTTTGATCCCCCACTCCCACAGACTGCCACTCTGGCTCCCTGAGCAAGACCCTTAACCCCACACTGCTCCCCAGGCGCCTCACAATGGCAGCCCTCTGCTCCTCAAGGGCATGGGTTAAATGCAGAGAAGTAATTTCCCTCTGGGATTGTTAGAGTATATAAAATACAAAAAAAAAATACTGGAGTTGTATAAAATGTTTCTTTAACTGTGATTTGGGTCTGACTTCAGGGAGAAGCAAGCCCGGTTGGTAAGCGTTGCCTTCTGTAACACTACGCTATACTTTTGGTCTGATCTGTCAAAATATGTTGTCATGTCTAATGGTTATTTAATACATTTACATTATGAAGTGTTATTTAAAGAGTTTTTGACAAGTGATCTCTTCTCAGGAAAGGATCGGGGAGAGAAAGCTTCAAGGTGTAAACACAGAGGTTTCCTTCTAACAAAAGCCAAGGAAGCTGGTTGAGGTATTGACCTAAATACTACTAATAATGTTAATAATAACAAAAAGAACATAATTTAAAGCTGAGAGAGGGTGCTCTCCTTAAAATCCTAGAGAAATAGGTATTTTTTTTTTACAATATACTACCTTTAGTACAGATATGCAACACAGGTAGAAACACATGTACACATTCTTTATGTGCGTTTTCAGTACATTGAAAAAACAGATGAGTGCAGTGATGGAAGAAAAAGCAACGACTTAAATCACCAGCTCAAATTGGGTATATTTCTTATGTAAATATGTTCATTTTGCTCAGGGTTGTTTCTCTTCTTCCATTCTGGCATTTAAACTACTCGAGTATGTGATGCCAAATTGTGACAGTTTTAAAAACTAAATTTAAAGAAACTGGAGAGTTGAGGCTGGTTCCATGTTTAGCTTCTACAAAGCCAAAAGCTTAAAACAGATATCCATAGATTCACATTAACTTTATTTTATTAGAATAGCTTTTTGTGCCCTTGTAATGCATGTGTATTTGTTCTACGGAATTAGCAGCATGACTAAAACGACTATTAAAGAGAAAAACATAACTCTTAAATTCAAAGAGCTCACACATGGTTTTGCATTTCACCATGCTTTATCAATTTAGAGTCACTGCAAAAGATTCAGAGATTGATGGACTGAGGGTCCCAGCAGAGTTGCTGCTCGTAAAAAATAGAAGTTACACCCTTGTACGAAAATATTGTTTTTTCTCTGAGTGTCTGCCATCAGAATATGTCATCCACTTGAGGTTATGTTACCCCGGTCAGTGCGGAAGTCTTGGCTATGAGTGGGAGGGGTGGCGGTTGCAGAAAGGCATGATGAGGCCAGGTCTCTGCCTTGTTCCTCTGCATGTATCTGTCAGCTTGTGGCCTTCAAAACGCAAGCCCAGAAGGCCCTTTGAGACCCATTCAGCCTGACACTGTCATTACTGGACAATATACAAATATCCTGGTTTACAAGACCAAAAAACCCCAAAATGTGTGTCTTTTATTCTAATGTCTGGCTAAAGAAAACAGTTTGTGTGCACATATTTATTCAAAATGAAATGATCCATATCCACACGGCTGGCAAATCAATCAAACCTGACGTTAGCGAGTGAAAATCTTTTTTCTTTTTTTTAAGTCTCTGTCTGCCTTTGTTTTTCCTTATTTTCTACTTTCCTTTTCTAAAAACAGCACAGCTTATTAGTGAGGAAGGGATAATTTTCTGACAGGTCTGGTTCTGATAAAGTGGCAGCTTATCCCTGTTAGATACAACCGCAGGATTACACCAGCAGTAAAAAATGCACAATTGAAGAAAAAGCTGTTGTGAAAGTGATCTGAAAATAAAATAAGCAGCGTTACCAGCCCCTCTGGAGTGTGACTTGCCAATGGCTGGATTGCATCATGGCCACCTTCCAATACAACAAACACTTTGATCATTTTCAAACCAAACCTGCCGCAGCGATGTGGGCCTGACTGGGCTCATATGGTTCCTCTCCCCTTTCCATCTCATTGACAACTTTTTGAAGAAGTTCGCTCCCTATTTGAAGAGGATTTTATTTGACACAGCTCATTTAATGTAACATGCCTGTGAAATCTGTTGACAAGACTCAGGAATACGAACAAATTAAAAGGTTTGGTTTAATTTACAAACAGTGGATGGTAATTGCATTCCCTGTGTGGAAGATTCAAGAATGTTTTAAAAGTGGTAACATTCCTTTACAGCCCACTTTTCATTACTTTACAGTATAAAAAAAAAAAAAAACAATTTTAGGGAAGCATATGAAACTTGTTTTCTTTTTGACTCTGGGGTTCATTAGTATGTCCAGTGGTTTTTGACAAATTTTTCTGTATCCTAATTTTTGATGCGTCGATTTTAACAGGTTGTTTAAGGCAACGACAGAATGAAAACGCCATGTGCTATCTGCACAGAACATCATTATTTTGGCTCTTCTGCTTTAATAAAAGTAAATTTTGTCAGGGTTTGGTTGTGGTTTGGAGGACCCAAATGCAGAGGCAGAGAGGCTGAGTTTATGTCTTGCAATTTTAATGATGATAAAACAGAAAACAAAGGCAGGAATCCAAAAATCCAATTAATATCAAACCAGAATCTGGGGAAACCAAACACGAGGAGCCAGGGAGAGACGAGGGAGGTAGAAAACAGCATAGGAAGACAGCAATGACAAGGAACCAACAAGGAGTGACAGAAGAGGGAGAGAATATATAGCTGAGACAAAGGTAGGGCTAACGAGCAGATGAGGAGCAGGTGTGAGAGGAGACAACGAGGGAGCCAAGGGGAAAGGAACACACACACACACAATTTCAATTCAATTCAATTCAGTTTATTTATATAGCGCCAAATTCACAACACATGTCATCTCAAGGCACTTTACAGTTCAACCAGATCAAATTGATACAAAGTTTTCTATCTAAGGAAAACCAGTTGATTGCATTGACTCATTGACTCAAATACAATCCCCCACACTAAGCATGCTTGTAGCGACAGTGGAGAGGAAAAACTCCCTTTTAACAGGAAGAAACCTCCAGCAGAACCAGGCTCAGTGTGAGCGGCCATCTGCCGAGGCCGACTGGGGTTCAAGGAGACAGAAGCAGAGATACAAAAAGCAGCTGTAAAAGGCGGCCCCGTCCAGGAAACACACAGCCAGGCAGACGAGCTCCAAGGCAGCTCCCATGCCAGAGGACGAAGAAAGCACATCCACTCAGTCACGGTCAGAGAAACAGGACCACACTGGAAAACAGGCCGATCTCCAACATCTATAAACAAGGGTGTTGATAGAAGCAGCACAGCTGATGTTTCTTTCCAGGATGACGTCACAGCCAAACAGGAACAGACGAGGCAAAGCTACTCTGAGGAAAAGCAGAGAGAGCAGAAGGTTAGAGATTGAACTAACAGATTCTGCAGAATAGGAGAACAGAGAGAGAATGAAGCAGAATGATGAAATGGGGGTCCCTATGTCCTCCAAAAGTCTAAGCCTATAGCAGCATAACTATAGAGATAGCTCAGGATAACCTGAGCCACTCTAACTATAAGCTTAATCAAAAAGGAAAGTTTTAAGCCTAGCCTTAAAAGTAGACAGGGTGTCTGCCTCACGGACTAAAACTGGTAGTTGGTTCCACAGGAGAGGAGCCTGATAACTAAAAGATCTGCCTCCCATTCTACTTTTAGAAATTCTAGGAACCACTAGTAAACCTGCAGATTGAGAGCGAAGTGCTCTGTTAGGAACATAAGGAACAATCAGATCTCTGATATAAGATGGAGCTTGGCCATTTAAGGCTTTATATGTGAGAAGGAGGATTTTAAATTCTATTCTTGATTTAACAGGAAGCCAATGAAGAGAAGCCAGGACAGGCGAGATATGATCTCTCTTTTTAATTTTCATTAGAACTCTGGCTGCAGCATTTTGGATCAGCTGAAGGCTTTTAACTACAGTTTGTGGACTTCCTGATAGTAAAGAATTACAATAGTCCAGCCTTGAAGTAACAAATGCATGGACTAGTTTCTCAGCATCACCCCTGGACAGGATATTTCTAATTTTTGCAATGTTCCTCAGATGAAAGAAGGAAATTCTAGAAACCTCTTTGATGTGGGATTTAAATGACAGGTCCTGATCAAAAACAACACCAAGATTTTTTACTTTATTATCTGAAATCAGTTTAATCCCATCCAAATGAAGTGACTGGCTAATCAGTTTCTTTTTCAGAGACTCTGGTCCAAAGACTATAACTTCTGTTTTGTCTGCATTCAGAAGCAGAAAGTTAAGAGTCATCCAGGTTTTTATGTCTTCAAGACATGCCTGTAATCTATGTAATGGGTTAGCTTCATCTGGATTTATAGACAGATATAGCTGGGTATCATCAGCATAACAGTGGAAATTAATCCCATGCTGTCTAATAATTCTACCAATTGGGAGCATGTATAAAGTAAAGAGAATTGGTCCTAGCACTGATCCCTGTGGTACTCCACAGGTAACCTTTGAGCGTGTTGAAGATCTATCATTAACATGAACAAACTGAATTCGATCAGATAGATAAGATTTAAACCAGTCTAGTGCTGTTCCTTTAATTCCAACAAAATATTCAAGTCTTTCTAAAAGAATATTATGGTCAACTGTATCAAATGCAGCACTAAGATCCAACAGGACGAGCACAGATACAAGTCCATTATCTGAGGCCATGAGAATATCATTAGTGACTTTCACCAGAGCTGTTTCAGTGCTATGATGAGCTCTAAAGCCAGACTGAAACTCTTCAAAAAGTTCATTATGGTGGAAGTGATCGCAAACTTGTTTGGCAACTACTTTCTCAAGAATTTTGGATAAGAAAGGAAGATTGGATATAGGTCTATAATTGACCAAGTCATCTGGGTCAAGAGACGGTTTCTTAAGCAGAGGTTTAATTACAGCAACCTTAAAAGCTTTAGGTACATATCCCTGTAACAGAGATAGATTAATCACATCTAAAATGGAGGAGGAGATCAAAGGGAATACCTCCTTAAATAACCTGGTTGGAACTGGATCTAACATACAAGTTGAAGGCTTAGATGAAGACAATAATTTTGCTAATTCAGAGAGTTCAACTGGATCAAAGCAGTCTAAACCCAGTTCAGATTCCATGACTACCTCAGGTACAATCGCGGATAGAGGAGTGCTTATGATCTTATTTTTAATAAGATCAATCTTATTTATAAAGAATCCCATAAAGTCATTGCTGCTAAGAGCAGGTGGAATGGACGGTTCAACAGAGCTATGGCTCTGGGTGAGTTTGGCAACTGTATTAAAAAGAAATCTAGGATTATTCTTATTCTCCTCTATTAATGAGGAGAAGTATGCTGCTCTTGCTTTACAAAGGGTCCTCTTATACAGCAGTAAACCATTTTTCCAGACTAGGAAGGACTCTCGCAGGCCTGTGGAGCGATATTTTCTCTCCAGTTTCCTAGCATTTTGCTTCAAAGTACGCAGCTCTGCATTAAACCAAGGAGCAAGCTTTCTATTTTTAACGGTTTTCATTTTCAAAGGAGCTGCGTTGTCTAAGGCAATACGCAGAGAACTAGCAACCCCATCAACAAAATCATCAACCTGTGAAGGGGAATAAGCTAAACTTTTGCACTCTGCAGCACTGCTCAGTGACACAGAGGAGAGAGAAAGTGAAGCAGATTCTTTAAAATTTATAACTGCACTATCTGATAAAGATCTACTAAAATTGAACCTTCTTTTGGGGGAGGAGAACTCTGTTAAAGTAATCCTGAAGGTTATTAGAAAGTGGTCAGAGAGGACAGGGTTGTGAGGAAATACTGTTATTTCTTCACATTCTATGCCGTATGTCAGCACAAGATCCAAAGTATGAAGATGAGAATGCGTGGGACTATTCACATTTTGAACAAAGCCAATAGTGTCTAAGATAGCATTAAAGGCTGCTCTTAAGCTATCGCCTTCAATGTCAGCATGGATGTTAAAATCTCCCACTATGATGACCCTGTCAGTATTTAATACCCACAAGAGGGCAACAGAAGACAACAGAGAGACAACATGAGAACTAACATAAATCTAGAAACAAATACAAATTAGGAATTAAACTAATAAAACTAGGAAACATGGAGCAAAGTAAAGCACAACAGAAACAAGACCATGACAAATTTTACATATTGTTGCATTGCCAGTGTTTCCATACCATTCAATAAATGTTGCATTATATAGCTCTTTCTCTGACTTTAAACCATGGTAATTTAATGAGGGAAAGTTTTGAAAATGATCAAACTTTATCAATATTTTACTTCAGTGTCATTAGATCGTAATGATTAACGTGCAGGTTTAAGTATTGATATTAATAATCTAAAACAGCCCAAACAAAAGGTTTTAAGTACCTTAGGTTTGCCAATTTCTGCTGGTTTTCTTTGGTAAGGCCACACAGAAAGATGAGCTACTGTATGTTTAGTTAGATGGAGCCAATGGTTCAGGTAATTATTACTTTTATGCTCTGTTGAAGGCTTAAAGTACAAGCAAACCAACTTAATTCACAAGATTTTGTCTTACTATTATCAATAATTACACTCACCGGCCACTTTATTAGGTACACCTGTCCAACTGCTCGTTAACACTTCATTTCTAAGCAGCCAATCACATGGCAGCAACTCAGTGCATTTAGGCATGTAGACATGGTCAAGACAATCTCCTGCAGTTCAAACCGAGCATCAGTATGGGGAAGAAAGGTGATTTGAGTGACTTTGAACGTGGCATGATTGTTGATGCCAGAAGGGCTGGTCTGAGTATTTCAGAAACTGCTGATCTACTGGGATTTTCACGCACAACCATCTCTAGGGTTTACAGAGAATGGTCCGAAAAAGAAAAATCATCCAGTGAGCGGCAGTTCTGTGGGCGGAAATGCCTTGTTGATGCCAAAGGTCAGAGGAGAATGGCCAGACTGGTTCGAGCTGATAGAAGGGCAACAGTGACTCAAATAACCACCCGTTACAACCAAGGTGGGCAGAAGAGCATCTCTGAATGCACAGTACGTCGAACTTTGAGGCAGATGGGCTACAGCAGCAGAAGACCACACCGGGTGCCACTCCTTTCAGCTAAGAACAGGAAACTGAGGCTACAATTTGCACAAGCTCATCGAAATTGGACAATAGAAGATTGGAAAAACGTTGCCTGGTCTGATGAGTCTCGATTTCTGCTGCTACATTCGGATGGTAGGGTCAGAATTTGGCGTCTACAACATGAAAGCATGGATCCATCCTGCCTTGTATCAACGGTTCAGGCTGGTGGTGGTGGTGTCATGGTGTGGGGAATATTTTCTTGGCACTCCTTGGTACCAATTGAGCATCGTTGCAACGCCACAGCCTACCTGAATATTGTTGCTGACCATGTCCATCCCTTTATGACCACAATATACCCAACTTCTGATGGCTACTTTCAGCAGGATAATGCGCCATGTCATAAAGCTGGAATCATCTCAGACTGGTTTCTTGAACATGACAATGAGTTCACTGTACTCAAATGGCCTCCACAGTCACCAGATCTCAATCCAATAGAGCATCTTTGGGATGTGGTGGAACGGGAGATTCGCATCATGGATGTGCAGCCGACAAATCTGCGGCAACTGTGTGATGCCATCATGTCAATATGGACCAAACTCCCTGAGGAATGCTTCAAGCACCTTGTTGAATCTATGCCACCAAGAATTGAGGCAGTTCTGAAGGCAAAAGGGTACCTAATAAAGTGGCCGGTGAGTGTATATGACAAATGGACCGCTATATTGCCAGACCCAAAAGTCTACTGCTTTACATATTTCCATAGCAGATGCTCTGTGGGGTAGAACCATGTCTCCAAAACGGCCTCTTCTCTCCTTATTACAGCTCAAGCCACATAGTGAATGAGTTCAAAAGGATAAGCAACATGATTTAAACGCTTCATTGTCCTTTCAGCTTCATCTTCCATCATACATAATGTTTTAAATGTTTTATTGTTACGATCTATTGCCGGTATATCCAATATATAAAATTGCAACAGCTGACCAACTCCGTGACATCACTGTTTGAGATACTGCAAAAATAGTGGCACCCTTACCAAAAGATTATAAAACAAAGCATTTGTTTTTCTTTTATGTTAATATTTTTCACATTTGTAGTATAGTTATTGATAATAGTAAGACATAATCTTGTGAATTAAGTTAATGTGGTTGAATGTTTAATTTCCCCTCAAAGTAAACTTAAGGTAGGTACTTTAAGGGACAGAAAAAAATGCTTTTTAGGATAAGCTCTTAAAAAATACCTGGAACATAGGATAGAACTGCAGAGCAGAGCCAAGAGGAAGAATCTGGCACCTCTGTGGATTCCTGGTGGTTCGTGGGTTTTATGGGTTGTCATGTCGCCCCTTCATCATGCATTCTGTCTCTGTTCCTACATCTATTTCTTTCCTGTGAAGAGAACATTTCTCATGTTTGAACTGCAGCTGGTACATACTGGTTTATCTTTCTCAGTAGATCTGTATGATCACAAAGTTTTGACATAAATAATAATAAGTGAGTTCATACAGGAGGAACATATTGATTCTGGTTTAAAACATGAATGTTTCAAATATCGCAGGAAAAAACATAACTTGGGGAGGATACTTGATCATTGACTACCTGAAGATGATTCTTAGTCTCAGGCTGATAGAATTACCCCGACAGACATTCATTCATACATATATAGCACAAAAAAGAAGATTTTCTGAACTCATGAAACTATAATTCAGTCAATTACCAGAAAAACAGCTAAATCAGGACTGCATATAACACGTCGTAATCTAGAAAGAAGTTCTGCTCTCATTGAAGTCCATCGGTTTCCCGGTTCTTTGTAATAACTTGGTGTTGTGTGCTGATAAAGAGAGGTTCTTCTAAACGCAGTAATAGGTAATCATAAAAGTTGTTACGGTTCACAAACTGTGCTGCATCGCTTTATGAGATGATGCCACAAAATACCGAATCTTCCTGTTATTGCAAGTGACATTGTCATTATGGAGTGACACAGCATCACTGCTCTAGCTCGGCATAAAAATGTCCTACTAAACTGGCAACATAAACACACTGATAAATCACATTTATATGTCATCAAGCTGCGACATTTGCTGACACTAAAAATGTTTCTCCAGATCCACCGAAGCGATGGTTCTCATTATCACGCTGGGGAGTGAGCTGCGCTGGTTTGTTAATGAAAAATACACAGACAGTGACCTTTGTAAAGTCTCCCTGCAAATGACAGCCTTATCAAACTGCAGTCACCCAGCAGGGAAAGCTGAAGCAGACTCAGAGCACCTTGTTGCAGAGAACACTCCAAAAGAGCTCTGTCTCAATTCGCAGGTTGTTCTCTTGGATGGACTCTGACGGGGTCACAAAGGCTGCCATGGTCACAGGCTCGCATCTGCTTGAGAAATTACAGCTGCAGGAGGAGAAACCTCAGGCCTCAACTCAGCCCAGACAGTGGAAGAGTCAGAACAAGTCTCAGGACAAGCTCCAAAGCTTGTGGGGAGGAATTTCTTTAATGTCAAACGTCTTAATTAGCCCATAAGAAATAATAGAGCCGAACATTAAAACTCAGCACGACGGATCATGATAAAATAGCAGTAACCACTGACTTGGACTCATTAAACACAAGGGCAAAAGGCTAATTTCCTATTTTGCAGACATGTTTTATGGAATAAAATCAAATGCAAAATTTTAATAAACTTAGGTGTGTCCAGCAGACAGCACATAAAAATAACATTTTATTTCCTTTTATGTATTCAGATATGCAAGCTGGTGTTATTGTGGTATTACTGTACAACTGTAAAGGGATCCTGGAAAACAATTAGGGAATTTACTGCCAAGTGTCAAATTAAACTGACTATGACCCCTGGGTTCACTTACTTATTTTCATAAATCCTTTCTTGGACTGATTTATTAAAGGACCTTTAGACTGGCTACCAGACCAACAGTGAATTTGCTGAGTTGATGACGGCACCTTATTTTTTTTTCTATACCCTGGTCCATTACGCTCGTTTGAAATTCAGCTGCTCACAGCTGATAAAAAGGTCAATACAATGACAGTTTCTGCATGAGAAGCAATGATCCGTTAATATTTAGGACTCAAAGATGCACATATAGCGTTGCTTCTATTATGTGTACTATTTATTATTACGTCCACTTCATTTAGACAACGTATAAATGTTTATTATATTCAGATAATTTAGTGACTGGTGAGGCATTCGTCTCCTGCAGTGTATTCAGTTTGCTTTAAAAGTGTTGTGGCTTTGACATATTAAGCCATTGGTTTTCAAATTGGGGGGCATGGTTTTCTGGAGGGCCCCAGGTGGAATTCAGAGGGGCCTCCGAAAAATGGCAAAACACAAATGCAACCAAAGCATGTTGAAAACATAGATGCTTTTATTATGATGATGAAATATATAATGTTCTACATTTTATTAAAGGGAAAGTTGAAATGTCAGCTAGTAATGGTGATGTTGCTTTCAGCCATGTCTAATGCTGAGTTCTAATTCAGTGGCTGCATCCTCAGAAGGCCAGATTTTTCAGCCGATTACATCATGGTGCTGCAGCGAGACCTGTTTGGATTGGAAGATTCTTGGTTATGCGGCTGACGAATGCAGCCTTCGTTTTGCCCGTTTTGAAGGATGGGTCCAGTGTATCCTCCTTAGCCTTGGGTATCTCATGAATAATTGCGAGTCCAAGCAAGCCGGCTGCCCCGTGCTCAGTGGAAAAAGGCAAATGGCGCCAAACAGTGGTGAATATTGTAAATGTGGTTTTAATATAATACAAATATGTGAATAGTTCCATCTGAAATTGATAAAAATAGTGTTTTAAAATGATTATTGTGTCAGATATGTGACAGGTAATGTTTGGTTTATTTAAAAGGTTTTATCTGTCCCTGTGTAAATGGGTTTGTCTGACATTTAACCTAAGATTGTAATATCAGTGCAGATATGCTAATTGTCCCATTGTGGGGACTATAAATATGATATTGGTGACAGTGGTACTGCTGCTGAAGCTCTTCAGAAATGTTTACTTGCACCCAGGACAGTAGTGAGAAGTTGCGCATCCTTTCTTTGCCTGCTTTGTCTGTCAACTATTTGATCATTGAAGGATCAGTGACCTAATGGAGCATTCTGGCATCAGGGAAGGGAAATCTTCAGTTCTACACTGCTTTGTGTTTCAACTAGGCCACAGAGTGTATGGGCAGTGAAAGCCGTAGAAGGCTGGACCAGTTTGAATCCATAACTAAAACTCTCCTGGTCTCCTTATTTTCACAGACCTCGAAGGACCCAGTCCAAATAGACCGGGTCCTTGGAGGATGCAGCCTGTGAAATCAAACACACCCTACACGTACAAGAGGAACATCAGAAACAGCTAATCAGTCATGTGAGGTCAAAGTTTGTAACATCAGAGCTGATTTGAAAAAAGTTTTCCATCTATTGTTTTGCGCAGCAACTGTTTTTTGCAAAAGCCAAAAACTACTTCAAGCAAGCGTAAAAACTTTTTTGCAAATTCGAGTTTTCGTTTTGAAATGTTGCTGGTTCCATCAACATTTTTTACGCAATACTTCCGTATAATCAGTACTAGAAAAAGCTGAGAGAAATGCACCTATTACCTGTTTGTTCATGGCTAAGCACTTTCTGTTTCGGAGAAAGGTTTAGGAACCCCTGGCTTAATTTATTCCATCCATTTGTGCAGATAAGATGCTCCATTCACACAATAGAAAGGGATTTTCAGATCCTACCTTACCAGATCATGCACTATAATAAAGCTTCAGAGGTAATAATTTTTTTTAGAGAGGGGGATATTCAACACTTTTTGGGCCTGTTCTTGTTTTGCTGCACTGCAGGTGCCCTTTCTCACGCTCCTACTGAGACCATATGGTCCCGTCCAGCCTAAGCATCGGCCTGCAACAGGCTCAGGTTCTGCCAAAGCCTTGTCACACCTGAGTACAGCAGATCAGAGAACCCTACAGCGCCTAAAACCACACAACTGCTGCACGTGCCAAACTTCTCTTGCTGCTTTGCCTTCTTTGCTCTCTGCACATGTGTTTCCAAGGTTGACCACTAATCCTCTATTTATGTGTATTACCAGGTCTCTAAATTTTACAAGAGAGAAGGGTCTGGGAATCCTCATTCATGTCACTGTACCTTTAGCAATGTCTTTACTGGTTCGGCTTTTGTTCTTTTCTTTTCTTTCTTCATTCTTGTTTATTTCTCTAACCCTAACAAAGGAGGTTACATTTTGAGACGAGAGTCAATGAAAGAGAACTTCTATGACCCTGTGTAGCCAAACCATAGCCTAAATGTTGTTGGGTTTTCCACTTGTAAAACAATTTATTTGGCATGTGATAGAAGCAGTTTTCCATACATGCCACACTAAAAGCGAGTGTTTGTGGTTCAGCAATGAATTAAAGCTCCAAATTGGTTACTGTCATTAGAACATTCCAGAGAGTGCTGACAAAGCTGAGTTAAACCAAGAAGGAAAAACAAAATCTCAGTAGCATATAAATTCATATCAGAATACAAACAGACAATCTATCAGTAATATTACTGACATTCTCAGATGATTTCATTCAAAGTCATTTCTAGTTGAGACTAGGCTTGAGAAGAATTACCAGAGATTAATTTTCTACAGAGGGAAATATGGATTTAATTCATACAAATGACTCAGACCTGTTGTCAAATTGTTTTTATGTGAAATTGACGTGTTTTGCATGAGCATGGCTTCTTCGGCTATTCCAATTTCCTCCCACAGCCTGAAAATATTCTCCCCACTCTCCGATGTCCTTATGTCTTCACAGAATAGCTGTTAGGTATTTTGTGTGAGGGTCCTAGCAACCTCGGTTGCCTTTAAGAGCTTTCCAGTCAGTGTCTACCAAGAGCAAGAGCTGCGTTCTCATTCTTAAGAAAAAATCAAGCCTGTTTTCCAGAGCAGGACCGACTCAGCCTAATTATGAAAACATAATGTGTCTTGTTCAGAAGCCTCAGGGTCTTTGCTTTTGGCACATGTGTTTCTGTTTGTATCTCCAGGTCACGACCTTTCATGTGTACTGAAGTGGTCTGTAAACAGGTGTGGAGCGGCTTTGTGAGCCAGGTCCTCTTCATCTGAAGCCACCTTGGTCTGTTCAAATACTTTGTTGTGTTCAAACCATTTCTGTTGTGGTGCAGAAAGAGCTGAGTCAAAAAATCAAAGCGCTCGATTCATCAGTCTGTCTACAGTTCAATGCTCAACTCTTCTCATGATATGAATCAGTAAAGAACATGATTTCACATAGCTGAGAAGTAGGGATGGCAAGACTCTTATCAGTATATACCGTCTGGTCACTTCTCTTTAGAGATTCTCTGGGCAGAGTTAACTAGATGGATGGATGGATGGATGGATGGATGGATGGATGGATGGATGGATGGATGGATGGATGGATGGATGGATGGATGGATGGATGCATGGATGGATGGATGGATGGATGGATGGATGGATGGATGGATGCATGGGGGGAGGGTGGTTGGATGGATGGATGGATGGATGGATGGGTGGGTGGATGGAGGGATGTATGGACAATGGAGGGATGGATGAATGGATGGATGCATGGGGGGAGGGTGGGTGGGTGATTAGATGGATGGATGGAAGGATAATGGATGAATGGGTGGATAGAGGGATGTATGGACAATGGAGGGATGGATGAATGGATGGATGGATTGGTGGAGGGATGTATGGATGATGGATGGAGGGATGGATGGATGGATGGATGGATAATGGATGGATGGATGGATGGATGGATGGATGGATGGAAATTAATATAAAAAAAAATAATGTCATAAATTCCTCCAAAGTTCCATTCTAACTATTGGCAATAAAGTGTATTAAACTCAGTAGGAAAGATATTCAGCACTGATTTTGATCATTTTCCAGTCTTCTTGTCTTAAAATAAGAAAAATCATGACATAGTTGTCACAATCTGTGCCCAATATATTCTATCAGATACAGATGTACTCCTTGAATAAACTGTAATTCAGTCAAAAAAGAGCAGTTCTTGCTCGCATAACTGATATTCACTGTACCATTACGGAGACACAAGCAAGGCCACGCTTTTATTTTATGATGCAGATGTTTATCAGAAATGAGTCACAGCTCTCTGGAACTAGAAAGCTGCGCTGTAATGTTCCGGCGATTTCTTCTCAGAAGCCAGATGCAGCGCTCCTCAATTTAAAGTTTTCATGACAACTGTTAAATCTCGATGAAGCCACAGCATTAGCATATCTGTAAGGTCAGATGCGGTCCAGAGTTTTCCGTGAGGAGTCACGTTCAAGACGTTGCAGTTTTGGTCTGACATGATAAATCAAGCTGTTAAAATGATGCTTTAACTTGATCTACTCACACAAAAGTCTGACAACAGGATGTGGAGGGTGAAGGTCTTAAAAATGACAGATTAAAAAGGAAAATTAAAGCAGTATGCTATCATTAACAAACACCAGGTTCAGAAAATGCAGTGCACTGCAAAAATAATTCACACTCTGTAAACTTGAACAAATCTGGTTGTGTCACAATTATGAACTTTATCCTATTGAGATTTTTAAGTGGAGGAGAAAAAATGCATTGTTTCCTTTTTTTAATTTTATAAATAAAACAAACTGAAAAGTGTGCCGTTTATTTATAAATATCCCCAGTTTTACCTGTTGACTCCAAATTAAATGTAACTAACTGCATTTTTAAATAGCAAGCATGATAGGATGTAATTTAATTAGATAAAAAAACTATATTAATTATGCTATAATGATGATAAAACCCTAATGTAACTAATATGGATTTATCTGCTGAAATAACCCAGTAAAAAGCAAAACTTTAATTCAGCTAAAAAAAACTGTTGCACTATTTTAATTGCTTCTCACCCTGAAAATCCCATTTTAAGACCAGAACTTGTGGAAATATCTTTAAAAACATATTAGCTGTGGCAGCCCAAAATTAATTCAAACCGCTTTTTTAAAGACCTTATTTCCATTATCCTTCTCTTAGAGTTATACTCTAACGTTGTGTTGCTGCATCACATAAAATCTCCAAATAATAAATTGCATTTTGTGTTTTTAAGGTGTCAAAATGTGATAAAGTTCAAGGTTATTGGGGATTCCTGCCCAGTATTCCTTAAAGATTCAAAACTTGGAAAAATAACTTAATAGACTAGAATTAACATTCAATTTGTGGAAGGATTCCAAAGACCAAATCATTTCAAACTATAGAAAGTAAAGAGTTAACTGAATAAGAGAAAATGTACTGCTTGTAAAAGGTGGAGAAGGACATTGTGTTCAGTTCTGTTTATTTAGAAATTCTTGAACCAAATCTAAAGAAAAGAGAAATTATGATTAAGAATTAAAACGATTATACAGGATTTGGAATCAACTTTTATTGCCTTGTGTGGCTTTTTTACATGAACAATGTTCACATTTTGGTTTTTTCGATTCCACAAAATACAAGCAATCAATTCAAGCTTTTGGTTAAGTTTTTAGCGTGTGAAAACACTATAAACTCAAACTCTTACGGCTCTGTTTTGCCCCAAAAACTCAGGCATGTGTTGACAATAAACTTGCACTAAAAGTACAAGGAGTTAAAAGGAGCTGTTGAGGAGTTTAGCAAACACGATCATGTTGGTTGTCAAGCGACATTTTGTCTACAATCCCTGATGATGTGGGCTGTCAGCTAAGCGGTGAAGAGGTGGGATAGTGAATAAGAACCAGAAGGTTCCTTGGTCATCTTGGAAGCAGTTGATTTCAGTCAAGTAATCGGCTGATGTCTTGGCTTCAGTATAAATTAATCTGTTTGGATTTAAAAGTGACAAAACGACACTACTTTGCAGCACTTCATTGGAAATTCAGAGCATCCTGGCATCAGGGAAGGGAAATCTTCAGTTCTACACGCTGCAGAGTTCAAATGCTGAGTCTCGCCGAACGTTTTGGATTTCTTTCCTCATGTGGTCCGTGTTAGACTAGGGTTGAGAGGCATTTGGTCTGTCGCTTAATGTGTTCATGTTGGCACTCGCCTTCTCACACGAATGGGGGCCAGATGTCTTTTTTTTTTATTTTGGAGCTGGAGACCTTCAGCAAAGCGACTCATGGAGTGCTTGTGCTGCACCGACAACCACAGTCAGCGTCCACGCAAACTGGCACCACTTAATGAGGCACACAATTGCTTCAAAGCAAAATTACATCCATTTAAACCTTTCGTACACATCAGACGAGGAGGTGTAAAAAAAAAAAGAAAGAAGAAGAGGATGGGGGGGTCTACATTCAATTTACAGCCGAATGAAAACCGCAAAGACAAAAAGTGAGACATGTGCAAGTTATTATGTGTACACTTTATTCGCAGTGATGAGAGCAGCATGTACATGAGGAGGGGTTGGAATAGTCTCTGCCTGGCATATTTGTATGATACCAGACTTTGAAAGGGAAAATCAAAGCAAAGCCATTTAGAACAAAATGCGAACTTTCTAGCTGCACCTTCATGACCAGGCATGGTAAATAATCCTCATTTCTGCTGGTTCAGCCCATCAAAGGCAGCGTTACGCTTTTGCAGGTGATCACAGTAAAATCAGGAGACAGGCTCGGTGAAAAAATAAAAAATACAGCCTGAGCTGCTGACAGAGGGGGAAGAGGGCAGATTGTTTTGGCATGTAAAAACCTGCACTCACATATAAGTGAATATAAGGCTATAAAACCTTAATACAACACTTGGGAACCATAGAGGACGGTGGTGCGGTGCCTGTAGTAGCAGGCGGAGGGCCACCGTGTCCTCCAACCTGTCCACAGCAGCATGGGTGGCTGAAACTGTGGCAATAAGCAGAGAATGAGACACAAAAGTCATTATTTTGACTTTCATGGTGAACTTTTATTTTGATATTATATTTATTTATTTTAAATGAACCAATTTTCCATACATGGTTTTAATGGTTGTTTGGATTAAACATTGATTATTTATTTATTTTGCTGAACTTTCTGAGATTATTTAAAGTGCCCCATGAATAAAACTCATTTCTATCCTTCTGTGCACAACAGAAAATTATGCTTTTTCAAAAAGTGTCTTCAATAAAAGTCCAAAAAACTAAAAAAAAAAACTGCTCCAGAACCATTTCCCCAGTCCTTCAAATATTGTTTTCCCTTCCCAATCATTATTATTCTTAATTTATTTTCCTTTTTTTTGGTCTTTATTGTTCTACTTCCTGTTTCTGTCATACGTACTATAAAATGTCCTGTATCAGGTCCAGTCACACTTGAAAGATTAACTAAATTATTTTAATGATCTATTCTATACTCTATTCTATAGTTTCACAAATATGTAAAAGAATGAAAAAGCTGTCAGTGATTAAATGGACTACGTGGCTCTTTCCTACAAAGGAGACAGGCTAATAAATGTACTTGTATGCTTTGATAAATCCTCTGGTTTCCTGAATCTTGCCACGCTCTCATGTCTTGCAGCTGGGTAAAAAAGAGTTGACTTAAAGGCTGTAGCCGGACCTTAATGTCTTCCATGCCTGTGGCGAGCGGCGCGGCCTGCATTTCAATGGAAAGAAGAGAAATAACTGGAGGAAATAACACCTGGTTCCTTGGAGACTCGTTGAGGCCCCCTCACATGGATAGCCTTCACAGTGCCACTCTGAGCGGACCGCACTGCAGTCAGCTGCACCTTGAAGGTAGTTGATGTGCGTTATCATAATGACCAGCTGGGCGAATGATCTGAGTCAACAGGCGCTTAGTGGTGACATTTACACATTTATGTGAGACGAGAGCCAGGACAGGGTAATAGGAGCAAGTACGAGGGCATGTGAGTGATAGAATGTGTTTTGATTGCGTGCCGACCCGCAGGGTCAAGTAAGGTAACCTGTCACTTAGAAATCCTTTTGTCTTTAGCATGTGCTTTACAGACAGGCCGTCTTTCTCTGGCAGTTCTTGTAAAAATATCAGTCACAAGACAAGAGAACCGCAGCCAGCACATTCTCTAAAACGCACTCATATGACATGCAAGTTGAAATATTTCTTTGCGAAGGTGGTACAATCAAACACACACGTACAAGCACATGCTGGACGTGGCGCATCAACTTCGAAGGCCGCCCTTCTCTCCCACCGTGTTTAAAGTGAAACCACACATCTGGAGACCCGGCTGCAACAAAGGCCACTGTCGCCTCCTTCTCCTGAGCAGTCTTCATCATCCTTAGCCCCATTATAAATCCACTTCACTCTGTTTTGCAATTATTCCACACATGCTTCTGCAACAAAGCAGTAGCCAAGCCAAATGACAAGCAGAACAGAGCAATAAATTAAGACCTGATTCTTATTTTAATGGTTTGCTCACTCATAATTCTTGCCACTAATTTTGTGCTGGAAAATGTGGCAACAGTGCTCTTTTCCATGTGCATCATTCTCATTAACACTAAGTTTCTAAGCAACCAAAGCAAACACAGTGTGCATTGGGTTTAAAAACAAAACATCAGTTTGCTTTTTTGTAAATCTTTTTCATTGCGAGGGGAATAAATCGTGCAGCAGCTTTTTAAATCATGGTTATCCATGCAGCTTTCTTACACAACCATCCCTGTTTTGCCTAGAATTTAAAAAAGGATATAAACTTCCTTTTAGAACAGTGATTTCAAAAAACCCACTGTATCTATGAGGCATTTTAACTTTCTTTTATGTAGCACTTTTGGTAAGGTTAGGGGAAAAAAAGCTTTCTGCAGTAGTATTGTGGAGGAGTATCAAATTTAACTTATCAAATTAATTCAGTATTATTTTTTGTGTTTCAGTCAAAGTTTTTTCTAACTTAAAGAGAAAATCTTCTGTATATTGAGACTGATGTTTACAAATCGATCATACTTGTTTATCACTAAAACAACTAAACCATAATCAAGGTTTCTATTTAATCAGAAACTGATCTAAGGTCTATATCTCGTGCTAGTTTAATTTAGTAAAAGATAATCAAGACAATTTCTGGTTTTAAAAGCAAAGCTTCCTGATTCTTTTTGTGCCTGAGGGCATAAAAGGTCATCTGTTGGTAGCTAGAGCTTCCAGAAGGGGAGGACTGATTATATGTTTTGGTGTCTAACAAACAATCCTCATAATTTAATAGACAAAGTGCATATTTGATAACTTATACCATTCAATTTGAGCTAATCATAACAGTTTTTTTTACATTTCTAAACATAAAAGTAGCTTAATTCACTGGGTGTTTTCACAGCGGCATCTAAAGGAAGGATATTTATTTTGTTTCCGTACGATGAGCAAGTTCTTCTCCTTCAGGAGTGAAAGAAACGATGAAGGATGCTGTGATTTTAATGCACAGACCAGAATATAATTAAAAGCAGTGAAACTAGAACAGAAGGGCAGTCAGTTTGTTTCACAGTGCTTATAGTTTAAAAGACAAGTGCTGTGGCCCCAGAATTGGTGGAAAGCTTCAACAAATTTTTTGGACGCACAGTTACCGTATTTTCACGACCATGAGGCGCACAGGTGAAGAGGAGGAGACGCGCCCAGAGGCTGCTGTTGAATTAAGTTTTCAGGTAGAAAAATAGAGCGGGAGCAAAACTGAGTATGATTGTGCTTTATTCATGTATTTATTACAAAGTATTAATCAAACCCATCAAAGTCATCATCCTCTGTTTCTGAATTAAACAGCTGCGCTAAATCAGACATGCCAATTTCCCCTTCTTCACTGTCAGAGTCACTTTCTGTGCCGGGCGGCTCCTCAGAAATAATGCCGGCTTTTGCGAAAGCTCGAACAACAGAGCCAGCAGACACGTTAGTCCAAGCATCAACAATCCATCTGCAAACGGTGGCGTAACTTGCCCGGCGCTGCCTTCCACTTATCCTGAAACTGTGGTCTCCGTCTGTCATCCATCGCTCCCACGCCGCTCGCAGCCTTACTTTGAACGGCCGCTTCACACCGATGTTGAGCGGTTGAAGTTCCTTTGTCAGACCCCCGAGATAACGGCGAGCACAGCGTTCATTTGATTCACCTTTTTTTTCCACATCGGCTGTGAGATGGGCACGCAGCGATGGTGATGCGTGGAAAAAAGCACCTGGTCTCCTCACATACACCTGCCTCAGCCACGCTTTCATCATCTCCTCATCCATCCAGCCCTTTTTCATTTGCGTTAATATCATATGTCATCAGAGCGATGTGTCTGTCTCGCTGTCAGCTCCCAGATCAGCTTCTCTGATTGGTTGATGCGGCGCGTCCAGCAGCAAAACTTCAATTTTTCCATCTCGAGCAGCAGCAGCGCGTTGGCGGCGCGCTCCCGACGCGCTGCACCTGCTGCTCAAAACGCGCTGCGGGACCTTTTGCTGCGCCTATACGCGCATCAACCATTGACTTTGCATGTAAACTCGCTGCTTCTGCTGCACCTGCTGGGTCCGGTTCACACCGATGTCGAGCGGTTGAACAGCGAGCACAGCGTTAATTTGTTTCCCCATGTTTTTCACATCAGCTGTGAGATGGGCACGCATGGAGTTACATATTAACAGCGATGGTGATGAGTGGAAAAAAAAACACCTGGTCTCCTTACATTCAGCCACTCTTTCATCATCTCCTCAATGAGGTGGTCTCAAAAGTCGCAGTTACAACACACATAAGGCGAACCGCACCAAAGGGCGCACCGCACATTTTGAGGGGGAAAAAAAGACGTTTAAGTGCGCCTTATAGTCGTGAAAACACGGTATGTTTATATCTCAAATTTGCAAAATATACAAGACATACATCTTTAAAAGGTAAAACTAGTATCTGAAATGTTAAAGTCACTTTACCAATATTAAATAGTTTAATAAATCATAAAATAATTATATTCACTTTATACATTTTTTTTATGTATTTATTTTTTAATTATGGCTCATATAATCAATGATTATTAAATAACTTCTGTACTTATCTCCAGTTTCATTCAAACAATTATTAAGTTATTTACTAATTGTATTGTGGCACTTGTCTGCCTCCAATGGATGCAACCTACTATTTAAATTAAAAATAAAGAACTATTAGAAAACTTTAGAAAATAAAACAAACATAAATAAAAATATCTGCAAAGTTTAATTAAAGTAGCTGCTGCCACTACAACAGCAGCAGATTTTTGAAAAATGAAAACCAATTCATGATCCAACACTAAAAACGATTTTTAAATTTGTATTTCAAATGATAAAAACTGCTATGTTCCTGATTTAAATAAACAGATTGCTCCTTGAAATTAGTACTAAATTCCTATCTCCGTTATTAATGTCTTACTTTATTTTATTTCAATCACAATTGGGATTAAGATGTTTGGTATGAGTGTCTGTGCTTGGGCACATATATAACACATGCATACATTTTTGTTTATCAGTAAACCTGAGCTGCAGAGGAAGTGACTGATACAAAGCGAGTGGAATATTTATACAGTAAATTAATTACAAATAATTACCTTCCAAACAAAACTTTTTGCAAAGAGTCCTACATTTATATTGCTGCTGTTTTTTTATGGTAGACTAGACCTTTATGCTTTTTAGGTGGAAGGAAAGTCCTGAGGTGAAAACACAACCTTAACGCAGCACATTTTCCACCTGTTGGCTGTTCATTTGACCAGGAAGAGCTTTGATTTCACAGAATGAGCCACTTTGCTGTATGAAAAGCCACACAATGACACTGATATCGGCTTCTTTGGGTCGACCAGATCTGCTCCTGGTTCTACCAGTACTACCAGGTCCAGGTAAGGTTGGTGGAGATGGGGGAAGGATCAACCTCAGGTGAGTTTTTGAATGAAAAAAGATTAGTCAGCCTACATCACTTCTAGGCAAATTAAAAGAAAAATTCTGACATTTGCACACTAGTAAAATTTTCTTCGCTCATCCGTCCACCAACTGGGCCTATAGCCTTTCCACTTCAGTCTGCCTCTTTGCAACAGTTGCTTTGCTCTTAATGTGTCCTTAGCATCATCAACCAGTAATTAGTTCCTGAATGCACCTTTACAGTACATGCTTGCCCCGCTCAATGCATTTGTGTTTGCTGCAAATAAAATTAAGAGCTCAACTAGGGCTGCTTTTCATGCCTCTGTGAAAGCAGCTTTGTTGTCAGAGCCACGCTAAACTCAGATTGCTGCAAAGAACAAGTTTTGACATAGAATGTCAGCATCTTTGTAATCTGTGTAATTTTATTTCTCTATAATCAGCACATGTGAACAGAAACAACAGAAGAGATGGCACAAGGATAGGATAGGAAGAGAGAGTTGGAGCCCCAGCCCCGCCCGCTGCTTGTCACTCAGCTGTACCCAGCACTCGCTTAATCAAGCAGGCATGTGGCATGGTGGGGCAACTGCCTGGCTGCATAAGCAGCTCCGCGTCCTGTGGTTTGTGCTGGGTTAAGACAGGACGGATGTAGCATCGGTGGCAGCCTGTCTCAACTTGTTCCTGGTATGTTTGTTTTGATAGTCAGCAAAGACCCCATGGGCAGGCCCTGTTTGCCCTGGCTGATCCGAAAACATAATATATTTGGTTTTCAGAGACAAAAAAGGAAACCACAGCATGCTTCAAAAATGGAAAGTTGTTCCAAAGAATTTTAAAAAGGCTTTCTGTCCTCTAAAAAAAAACTACTCATGCATTTTTAGCCCAGCACACTATGTTCCTGGGTCTTGCCTTGAGTACCTGATACACAATATAGCAAATGTTCCCCCAAGCAACACATCTGTAGAGGATGTCAATACCAGGCTTTGAAATGTACACCAACACTTGGTAGACAAGTAAAGGCTTCTTTGAAACAGCTCCCTTTGGAGGCTTCCCCTGAAAGGAAGACCGGCGGGGTATTGAAAAGCTGCCCGTGTTCCCAACTTTTTCCATATGTAAATCCACGATCCCTCCGGGTTCCATTTCTCAACGAGGTTTCTATATATGGAGCCACTTTATTATGAACAAATCCTCTTTAATGTTCTTGTCAGTGGAGGAACAGCTGGAGTGGAGATAAAAATGAGGAAGCAATCTGCACCAGCTGTTGAAGTATTAATACAAAAATTAACTACTGTGTGTTGGTTAATTGCTTTCTGCTTAATGTGCTTTCAAAAGCCTTGATTCCTCTTTTCAGTTACACAATCACAACTGCGGGGGGATATCAGGAGGCCTGTGAAATTAAAGATTCCATTTAAAGGAGCAGCCCTCCTTCCCCCATTCTTCTCACGGCTCAGCGGTCATAATGGACTCATGTGTTGAATAACCAAAATGGTCACATTAGACACCTGCTACTGTGCTCTTCGTAGGCACCGATAGGAAACTCTGTCAGCCTGGAGCAAACACAAGTGCCGCTCATCCGTCAAGAGCTCATGCAAACATTTCCATAAGTGGGACCGTAAGTTTATAACGCAGTACTCCGTCCCATTCCAGCAATCGCACGCCCCCACACAGCCGGGCCAGAGTGACGACGAGTGATTTCAAACAGCACAGCTGGTACATTCCCTTTAACTGCCATGCGTTTTATTTGCATTATTATCTGTTGCCACCTTACTCCTCAGATCCACACTGACGGGGGCCACATGGAAACAATTTAGAACGACGTGTCCCTTTACAGAAAACAAAGAGGACCCCCACCCACTCCATTTTCTTAAAGAGTCACAGCTCCCTTCCTCTGAACCCCATACATGCACGGGTCGTCTCTCCAGCATATTTAATTCCATGCCGTAAAAACTGTAATCAGAGCCAGATGAAGTGGGAAGAATTGTTACCCTTTATGTTTTTATGGGTAATTTGAGGTTAGTTATGCAAGATAAATAAGAAAATAATGAGCCACAGGCAGAAGCAGCAAGGGAGGTGTTTGCCATTTGGATAGTTTGCCACAATTACTAACAGAGCACTAATCTTTAAATTCGATAAGAGAGAGAAAGATTAACAGAATGGAGTTTTTCACTGCTGTCCGTTAGATGGCACCTGTAGCACAAAATTTCAACAGACTTTGGAGATTAAAGACCACAGATGATATTCAGGCCTCACTTGCCCTTTTTTTTAACAGACAGGGCTGCATAAGGATAGACTCCTGTGGGACGTGTTTAAGGGCTGCAACTGCATCCTCTGTTCCCATCTGACATTATATTTCACCCTCTTTGCAAATTTGTATAAAATTTTAAATTCTTCACATTTTGTCCGATTATGATTGCAGTAACAAAACTTTTTTTCACTGGAAAAAATAACAACTATAACAAATATTCTTAAGTGTGATCGAATTTGGTCTGAGAAACCATTGCTAAACCATTGCAATAACCTGTAACTGACAAGTACGAGCTAAAATATCTGATTAAGAAAGTGGTAGACCTAATTATGTTCACAGAATGCTAAGAAGCTCTTTTTAGATTACATAAATTTCACCAATAGTTTTTTTTTTTACTTTTTCTTTTTCTTCAAGGAACAAAGAAAATCCAGCTGCAGTATTTCTGTGGCCAAAAAGTGAGTAAAACATAGAGGAGCAAAAAACATTTAGTTTGATTCAGTTTTAGTTGAATCAAAAATAAGATCCCCGTCGGATCATGACCTCATCATACAGCAGGAGGTTTTTCCAAAAAAAAAAAAGCGTCCTCCCCATTTCTTTGATATGCATGTGTTAAGAACATGGAGTCTGTATCTCTGCTCCAGCGGCACCACCTCGAACTGTCATTAAAGCGCATGTCCTCAGGTGGAAAATCACTTCTGTGGGGGAGCCTCTCCAATCATAACATGGATTTGCTCTAAAATGCTCTGCTTTTCTCAGAAAGTCATGAATAAGTAAACGTTGAAGAAAACCTTTCTTATTTCTTTTCTTTGGCTATCATTCCTAATGCTTGTGCTCTTAAGATGCATATTGTGGCATGCATAAAACATCCCCTTTTCTCCCATACCTGCCCCAACCGTAAAAAAAAGTTATGCTCACAAAAGCCCGTTTGACATAGAAAGAAAAGCAGATGAATAAGCACAACAAGTGAGTCTAAAAGTGTCTAAGGCGCAGAGCTGCGGGCTAATATTACGCACCTCCAGGTTTCATTTAGCCCATGTCCCTGCCCTGGCGTCACTGGGGTTTACATTGGTTCAATGATCTTCATGTGATCTTTTAATTCATCCAATTGTCATTGCTGCCCTACAAGCTCTACATTTCAGCCGTGGCATTGATAGGTTTTTCACTTTCCATTCAGAGGATTAAATCAATTATGTTGATTCTGTATTTACTGCCTGCATGCCCACGGTCATTTGTAATTAGCTTATTGCTTTTGATCTGATGTAATGTGATGAAATGCCTGCAAGCAGCTCTGGGAGCCTCCTTGGCTGAGGCGACTGGGGTGGGCGCACCTTCCAGGTCCCCACTGAAGCACATCCCATTGTCCGAGCGAGCAGAGAGGAGGGGAGGGGACCTGGACGACTCGCGCCACCGGGCTCAGACAGAGGGGCAATGGGATCCCTGTCAGAGCAGAGGGAGGGACCACCCGCTGAGATGGCAGCGTCCTATAAACCTCATTACCCTCAGAAGCTTTCCCCTCACATGCATGTGTAATTACACCCAGTCCTGCCCCACCCCCACGAAAGCTCTCACAACACCTGATACCCACAGGTAGAGCAGCGTTCAACAGTCTCTGGCTAGGTTTGTAATGATAGGGCTCCAATGCTCCAGGGTCTGCTTAAAGTGAGTACCATTCTAGTCTGGCCACCCACATCAATCAAAGACCCCATAACACAGAAACTGATCATCTGTTTCAGAGAGAAAGAGCTGTTTATTCATGGAAAGTTAATTGTTGTGCCCAGCCACTGTTGTGCATCCAAGTCTGCACAACAAAGCACAAAGGATGCGGGAGGAATTTGGAGTTGCCTGAAGGACTGGATGCCCGACAGTGCGGGGACAGGGAGTCCTTTTCAAGTTAATTCTGACAACCTTCTGTTGAACAGACGGATGGAGTCTTTGGCTCAACTAATACAAGAATGATATTGTCCTCAGTTACATAAAGTCTCAAGTCCAGCCCACTTTTTTCCCTCAAAGAAAAACGGCTCCAACCAGTACCCCAATGGAACCCCACCCAAAGCATCCCTTTAATGCCCCCTTCTTTTCCTACCCCAAAACTGGTGGAACACGCCTTCAGCGCTTTGTAGACTGCTCTGTTTTTGAAAGAGGTCATGGTGCCACATATGGCCAGAGCGTTAGAAAACACACAGCCTCTGCCGTGGCTGCTAAAAATGTATTGCGGCTGTCTGAACATGCGAGGGGGGGGAATAAAAATAAACTGAGTGTTTCAGCGAACGGTGCTGAGAATTTAATGATTGAGTGTTTGAAACTATGGTCAGATTTGTACATGAACAAGCTGGTAAAAACACACAGATCTTTAAAGCCTAACGATATTGGGTAGGACGTCAGCAATATACAAACGATGTTTGACTTGGCAGGACAGGCTGCGTAGATTTGCCCAGGATAAGTGTGTGTCACACACCATATGAGAGGATATCAGGGCCGCAGTAAGCCGAAGGAAACTCGCGGTAAAACTAAACACATGCAATGACAGCCACAGGCAGCTGATGTGATCCAAGGAGTCTTAACTTCCAAAAGACTGGCCTGAGGGGAGGGAAAGCTGCACGACTGATAAGTCGAATAAAGAGAAGGAAATATGAATACCTTCCCCATCAAAGCCCACCATTATACAGCACTAAGGTCTGAATAATTTTAGTGCGACTTTAGTGCTTATTTCTCTTGGCCCCTCAGAACTTGGCTTTGGCTCTGAGAGAGATTTGCAGCTTTCTGCCTCACTCACCTCAGCAGCAAACAGACTCTGTTTAATAAGACAGGGGTTAGAGATTATGGTGTAGATTGTGTGGGCATTAAGCGCAATTCCTCCTTTGGGTTTAGTTATCACAACGCAATCAATAACACCTCTTCTGACACCAAGACAAAATCTTTGCAACACAAAAACGCACAACCACAAAAGTCACCCGCAACAGCAAGGTCAAGGTTATCAAGGAAACATGGGGTGTCTTAAGGCATTAACCTTGGGTTTTTGAACATTGTGAAAAAATAATTTAAGAGGGAATTAAGCTTAATCCATAATATTTTTATTAAATCAATAACATCTAATGTTGTTTTCATCGTCGGTAATGTTTCAGTCACATTTCTAGCCATTTCTCTGGGAAACAGAGGGCAAACTTTTTGGGTGATTTTTTGAAGGAACAGTGAACTTTCTTATATCTATTTTTTTTATTCAGCATAGGTCTCTGTGCATATGAAGAACCCCACTGCATCTTTAATACCAATTTGTTTGCATCTGATTGTGATCCCTACAGCCGCCAAAGCTGACTGGAACCCAAAATGAAACCACACTTCAATAGTTGAATAGATGAACAGTCTGAGTGAGAGGTCAATCCCTCTTGACGCCCCCCTGCTGGCTCATTGGCTTAGCGCAGCCACTCAGTTTCCCTCGAGCCATCTGTCTGTATCCGTTATCATGCTTATATGGTGTTTATTGACTCCGAGACTGTTGTTTTGAAATGCTAAAATGAACAACATTATTCTGGATCTAACCTTTATGCTGTTGTCCACAAATACTGCTGGTTTGTCATGACAGTTGGAACCTAATCACGTAAACGGTGTAAAAAATAAATAAATAACCAGAATTGATATCAAGCTCATTTTAAACAGTGGTGGGAAATGAAAAAAATATAGGTGCATCTCATAAGGTTAACCTTAAATAGTTTCTAGTCCAAATCACTGAGTGAAAAAAAACAACCCATGTAAATTTTTGCAGCAGTTTTTTAATTTGATAAACGCTAACAGGCTGATTTATCAGAGCTCGGCATGTTAGGACATTACAACAAGAGCCAAACAAAGAATGCAAGCCTGATTCCAGAAAACGACTGTTCACTCAGTGCTGAAGAGACCCGTTGATTGCCAGCTGGCTACTACCTCCACCCACGTCAGTGGAAATTCATATTTCTTATTACATTCTGAGGTTGAACTTTATTCCAAATAATGAAAATGAAAAGAAACAAACAAAAAAGAAACAATAACAACGTAAAACAATAAAAGCAAATAAAGCCTGAGGGCCCAGGAAAGAGAGACGCCTGTCGATGTGAGCTGAAGTTCAAGGGTGTTGCTCTCCAGTGCCCTGTCTTTACAACCCTGGGCCGGTTTTATTGTAATCGTCTGTGACCTAAGACAGTAAAACTGTGTCCACCTTTCACCGCTGTGATTCTTCCTAACACCTAGCAATTGCGGGCAATAACCGACCATAATTCCCTCTCCTGCTGGGCGATGCAGAAACCTCCCCCGCTGCACTGTTTTTTTTCCAGTCATAAGGTCACAGGGCTAGGAAATCTTTGTGGAAGGAGAGGATTGACAGAAGAGGAGGAGGAGTGGGAGGAAAAAATTAGGAGTGTGGGGGACTGCTTGTTAAAAAAAAAGAGAAGAAAATAGAATAAAAACATGTGTAATGAGAAAACATGTGGTGTGTAACTATTGGAAGTCATCAACAGCAACAAAAAATAATAATAATTAAAGTACAGGGTGAAGTAAAAAAAAACGAAGCTGTCTTTTTGTGGCTTGCAGACCACTGTCATCATGTCTTAGGAATTAGGCAAACATATGCTGGTCTGCTGCTGTTGAAACCAAGGCGCCTTGCTCAGGCTGCGGTTTAGGAACATAAAAGGCTTTGTGGGATGAGCAGGAGGACTGGCCCTAATTCAGGGCCTCATTGCCAGGGAAGCTGGCAGCAAACTTCGATTGTGGGACAGGGAAAGGAATTTGGTTACATATTCCAGCAAGGACCGCAGCTCCAAACAAACCAAAGCAACAGGCTGCTGAGCAAACCATTCTGTCTGCATTCAAACCTTCCTCCCTCCCTTTTAGCTGCTGTTTCTGTGTTCGGACACTCTCTGCCACCTGAGTGAACCCCAGAGGAGGCTGAGGGGGGCAACCACAGAATACAGGAATGCAAAGGGTCAGGCTGAAAACTGAAAATGAAGCTCTGCTATCCTGCAGAGATCCAGCCTCACACAGGGCTCAGGATGCTGCTAGTCGCTCTCTCTCATTTGGAATGAGAGTTCAGCAAACAAAGCAGGCTTTGTGTTGTTTTATTGCAGCCACTTAAACTCCTAAAACCCTCTATATATCTCTGATGGGACGTACAGAGGTCATCTCGGTGAAAGGAAAACACAGACGGGGCAGCAATTAACAGGTTTCGAATCATCCCCCAGACGGCAGCTTTCACTGTGTTTAACACAGCGTGCCATCAGCGTAACATGATCAGTTCAAGATATTGCTGAAAAATCTTCCTTTTCCACCTCCATCACGTAGTGCAAGCCCCTGTTTGGACCGCTTTCTAATAAGGAAATGTTTCCTGGCATTTTCAGACAGGCAGGGAATGTATTAATCATGTCTCTGTTGGGGCTACATGTGATTATGGTTGACTGTTTACAAGTTTTCTTAGATGTGTTCTGTGTGCCAGGACATGGTGGTAGAGCCTGAAACTCATTCCCGCATGCAGCGGTTATGATTTATAAAGGGCTCCAGTGAAAATGCAGTCATTTTATTTCTAGGGAAAATATAGATAAGAGACAGCAGTGTTTTTTGTGTGTGTGTTTTAGTTTATTGAAAGCAATTTAAATCCATTTTCAAGTTTAGCATTTGGATTGATGGTACTTTGATGATTCCAACCACTAAAGATAAGTAGGTTTTATTTAATTGGTGTAAACTAACTAGCTACTATATACAGAATACCTGTCCATTTCTGGGACTGCCTTAAATTAACAAGGTGTTGAAAATATTTCCTTTATTTTCAACAGTTTATTTTTAATGGTACAATATTATATAAGGCCCCTTTCCATCGGCGTCCGTTTTCTTTTTACTTATTTTATTGTTTCAGAAACTAAATCTTTTCCAATTCTTTTAATTTAAAAGTTTTTCTACTTTGATTTTTTTAATCCTGGTTTATATTTCTATATTGTTTTTAGATTTTCCTTTTATATTTCTGCAACTTTTAAACTTTATTGTAGTGTAATGCAATCGCTGAAGGGTTTTTACTGATGATGAAGGATCGCTTGTTAATTCAGCATCTAAAGGGAAAGCACAACAGTAGCGTACACCACAGGCCACAATGACGTTGTTGAAGACCAAGCTTGGCTGCAGAGCATTGGTCAGCACTGATTTTATTGTTACCACCATGTAACATAATTACATTTTAAATAGTTTTTTTGTTGAGTCTATAGTGTGCTTTTTTACCCAAGCAAGAAGCTTTATACATGATCCAAAGAAGCCAACCTACCATTAGATTGTTGCACCTAAAACCCCAGACTCACTGGACCAGCTAGTGGCCTCCTGATGTTGCTTTAAGCTTCAGCATGTGTTCAGATGGGCTTCTGCATACCTTTGTTGGATTCTGACTACCAGTCTATCATCTAGAACAGTCTGCTGCTTCCCGGATTTTTCCTCTTTCTACATTCTCTGTAAATCCCAGCAGATAAAAAGCTTCTTAAATCTTCAGACTAACCTCTCATGTGTTCAGAACCATGTCATGTTCAATCTCATTTAAATCCTCCCTTTTTCCTCTTTTTGATGCTTGGTTTGATCTTCAACAGAATCGGTCTAGATACCAAAATGCTACCACGTGGTTTACAGGTGCATCTAATACAGCAGCCAGTGAGTTTATGTGTCCTATAAGTGAGGATGGAGTTTGAGGTGTCACTGCCGGTATCAAGCCCAACCAGTGGGAGGCAGCACAGACTGAAGGATAATAAGATTATACATGGACACACACACACATTTATATACACACACTTGCATGAAAGTTTATGAGAGCGGGTGAGTCATTGAAGTAGTTAAAGATGACCGTATCACACATCTGGGGTGCAGCCCCAAATGGCCGGTGGCAGAGGAAAGCGAGCCAAGACTGGTGGCCTGAGAATCAGCTACATGTGGTATGCCGAGTAGAGTGCAGACCACATTCAGTTTGTGCCTGTAATCCTCTTCCTGAGAGGAACGTTTGGTTATGGTTAAAAACACTGTTGTCCCACATTTTCATCCACTTCTAATTACAACATAGCTGAGGCTCGGCTGCAGCCAGTGTAACTGTTGTTGTTGTTGTTGTTAGTTGACATTGTGTACCCCTCCCACAGTGCACACACATTCAGAATGGTTTACACACTAACTATCAAGTCCCTTTACATGATGTTTTGCATATGCCCGCATATTGGAGTGTGCAAAGTGTATTTAGGGACTCTTAAAATCACACACATAATGAATTCAACATTCAAACATGCACACACAAGAAAAAAAAAGAGCATCCATCCATAAAGTGATTAACATAGTTGAGCTGTAACCATCTCTTAGCTTGATATAAATGCAAAGATCTGTTTAGGGTCAGTGGGAGATTAACGGGAGGCGTGTCAAAAACAAAATAAAACTCCCAAAACCCTGCGTAGACGTTTAGATGCACCAAATATAACAGGTTTCACAAATGTGTTATAAGGGTCAACGAGTTTGTTGTGAATCATGACAGAAATAGCTAAATGTGATCATTTGAGAAAGTTAAACACCAAAGAGTAGAGAAAAAAGAAAACATTTTAAAGGAAAACCCAAAATCATCACCTCTATAAAACTAAATCTTCCTACTTGAGGGCTTTAACACACTTAATGCTCCAAAAGCAACAAAACAAATACTAAGCACTGCGTTGCTTTTTTGGAAAAAAGTGTAACATTCAAAGAGTTTTATATTAGAGATACACATTGCAAAAATAACTAATAGATATCCTGGTGATGCAGACATTTCGAAGGACCAGAGCATCACCGGGTTCATCTCCATGCATGCCTCACTGTGCGCGCCATCATTTCTTAGCCTGTAATTTAATGCTTGTAATTAAAAATGCCTGTGCTGTCTCACACAACGAGCAATTTGACTGAATCAACGCCTTTAAATCAAGAGCTCCCTTCTTTGACAGACTTGTGTCTCCCAAAGGAATCTGCCTCTCCAAACCACAGTCTGCGATCCCCACGTTGTTTTCATTCCTAATCACACGCTTTATCTCCAATTGCCGACTAATTACCAAGAGCTGGGGAATATGGGATGGGGCCCAAAAATGGCAATGTGATGTTTTTGTGGCTCGGGTTTTTTGGATTAGTCCTCTCCAACTATTTTTTTTGCTTTGTTTTATTGTGTGTCAAACATGTGAGAGAGGTCAACACAGGGTCAGCTGTTTGTGTCTTCTTCCTGGCAAAAAAAAAACCTCTTAGAATTTACGGGCATTTTGAGACTGCATGAATGCATACAGATGTAGATAGAAAATGTTAAAAGCTGGCTGGTTTTAATTATTTATATTTACCTAAACTAACTGACCATATAAGCATGGAGAGTATTAAAAATAAAAAAAGAATTAGTAACATCTGGCAACTATGGCGGAGCTACAGAGACCCACAACTCAAATGGGAAACAATATGCTTGAGGCTGTCAATCTATAAAGGAAACGCTTTTCTTTAGCAGAGATGTGGGATCTGGAAAAAGTTAATGTGAATGATGTAGCAAAGTACAGGGGATACAATGCAATCCCTAAATGTTATCTGATGAAGTAGGCTTAATTACAAAGAGTTTCAACCAATTAATTGAAAATATGTAAAAATCAGTTCAAAGAATTGTTGTGAACCAGGTATCAGTGAGACAAAATGTGTGAATCGCCTTTACTATGGAGAGAATTTACCTATTACTACTTTTTCAGTAATTTAGCAGTAAAAAAACTTCCACAACTCAATGACAGAACAAAACCATTTAGATAACATTTGTGATTTGACACATTTATCACACTGTTCTTTCCACGATTTCCAGTGCTATGAAAGAAGGAATCTGATGGCGCACCGTGTGTGCGTTGAAATGAGTGCGGAACACCTGAGGTGACTGACTCATATAGAGACACTGTACAGTGTGACATGTACGATTCACCAGAGAGAGGGAGGGAAAAAGAAGAGTGTCTCTTAATGCCTCTGTTCACGATAAAGCAGCGAATTAAGGAGACAGGGTGTGTCATCTCATTCTCTGCTTCTCTCATCATAATCTCCCCCACTATGTTCAGTGAAAAGCTCACTGGAGGCCATCAGAGCAGAACCGCCGCCTGGGACACCACACAGAGGTCTACCTATGGCCTATTTTAACAATTCACAATGCATTCGGCTTATGGATTAACAGCCTCGGTCTTAAAGCTGTGGAAGTGCAAATGAAATCGGTGGTTGAAATAGATGGACGCCCGCAGAAATATTCCTTTACTTATTTGGAATATATTTTAATAATAAGCATGACTCAAAATTCAAGAGAGTTGAAGATATGATTACAAAAACCCTTCTGTAGATAAAAGCACTGACAAATGGAAAAAAGTATGACTAAAAGATAGAATAAAAAAGAAATTATGCAATATAGATTGGTTTCTCATTTTATTTTCATTTAGGTTTGCACCTTTATTTCTGTGGTACAGCTAATCATATAAACTTTTAGTAAATAATCACAGCACATAAATCTACAAGGATTATTATTACAGAGTAAAAGTAAAGGTAGAGTTAAAAGAACAGATCAAACATGCTTCAGCAACAGATTAAATGTGAATGTTTTATATAGTTAAATATACTCATATAAAACTGCTGGGTTCCTTCTTCTTTGGCTGATAGGACACAAGTTGATCCATTAAATTTTTTAATTTTTTTTTTATCTTTTATCTGTTAGCTGAATAATTTCTTCATTTTAGGGGTTTAACCAAAGCTCCAAAGAGGAGAACCAACTGAAAAGTGAATCATTATGTTATACAATTTGAATCTTTTACTAATAAAGTTGTCTTTTATTCAGTTTGTATCTTTTCATATACATAATATATGACCTTTTTATTAGTTTAGCAGTCCAGATAGGTTGGTTTTAGTGTTTTCTACTGGCTCTTTGGAAGTCTTAACATTAAACAGTAGTCACTTTGATCCACTTTTTGGGCTGGAAACATTAACCAGTATGTTCGGTCTAACCCATAACCCACTCCCACTGTGTTAAATCAACCTGGGCCTGGATTGCTTCAAATTTAACCCGAGGCTTTGTTAGCCAGAATACAGAAATTGGTTGGATTTAAACACAGTTATTTTTTAAAGTATATCTCTGTCTTGGTATATGATATATGGATTTGCTTTATATATGAAATTCCAGTGTTCTTGATTATAGGTGATATAATTGATACAGTCAGAAAGTGAGTCTTACAGTGAACCACTTAAAGCCAACATACTGTTTTTCCCATTTGTTTTTTCTTTTTCTTGTTATTTGTGAGTGGCCTTATCACTGCATAGCGCCTGAAACTTGGCCACCTTCCATTACAACAAAATTGTTGCCGGCTTTTAAGATAATTATATTTCTGATGCTTTGATTCCCGTCCGAAGTAATAAAACACTTCTAACCCAAACCCCAAAATCCATCCAAAACTACAATTAAAGTTAAAAGTGGAGTTGTTTTACGATAAGAGCGTTAGGGTTTGCAGCCACCAAGCCCTGCGCCACCTGCTTCTGATTGGCTAGCGGCATGTTATTTTCCCTCACACATAGCCCAGCATGCATTGGGGTTTATTTATTAGAAATTTAAAAAAAAAGAAAAACGGAGTCACTAATCTGTGCTCGGTTCAGACAGCGGGCTCCCCCCGTACACTTGCACACACATACACATCTGTGCACCAGCTGAGCAGGGAGCAGTCCCTCTGTTAGAATTTCACAAATCAAAGAGCTTGGAGTGCTTTGGCACTACTGGGATGGTTGTCCTTTTTTACAAAAGATAAACAAGCTAAGAGCTTGGGATGAGGTCCAAAGCTGCCTTTGACATGGTGTTGAAATGAAAATTTGGCTCTGTGACACACAGTATGGGCTGCATGTGTTAAAAAGCTGTGGCATGCTGGTTTTTAGACATTGCCAGTTGTCCATGGCCTTCAGAGAGACACTTCACTTTTTTTTTTTTTTTTACTTTACAGGATCCTTTTAAGAGTTGGTCAGAGACTTTAGACTACCTTTTGTGAAAATTTGTGGGCCAGAGAACAATGGGAAATATTTGCCCTGCTGGGTAGAAAGCAATTGGTACTTCTGTTTTGTGTGTCAAACAGATTTCAGAAGCCATAATGTCCCCTACTGACATCACCCAAACATCAATGAGTACACAAACAGGGTGCAGCAGGATATGATGACTTGACAGGCACTCTGAATGATTTCCTGACTTTCAGAGCCCCTTTTAAAAAAGCTCAAAAGCATGTATTAATTAACTTATCGTGCTGAAGAACCCAAATTAATCATTGATGATAGTAACAGGGAATGTTGGGACGCAAAAAAAGATGATAAAATAAAGGCCTTCATGTGCCTCTTGAAAGCCATTATAAACAACACACACAGAAACAAATCACAGACATTCAATCTGTACACCGCAACACAAATACAAAGTTTCAGCAAATGGAAACAAGACCTATTTGGGATCAAAGCTTCTTATAGCTGCTGAATAACCAGAAGCTGTTTCCAATGTCGGCCAAACCAAACAGACATGCAAACATATGTGGCACAGAGGAAAACTTCAATAGTTGCATCAAGACTTATTGCAACATTTCATCCATTGTGAGGATCCCCCCCCTTCATAACCCTGTGGTACGACCAGCGAGCATCCCAGTTTAGACAGCAATGGGTTTGTTGAAACATTTGTATATGCAAATGCAATCAGTTCATGTTATTTTGTCGTGATCAGGTCTACTTTTCTGAATTTTTTTGCAGGTAATTGTGAATTTTATCCCAGATATAATCTGAACTGTTATTGGAAAAGCAAGGTAACCTCTCAAAACTTTGTAAAAGGTGCACAAGCAAGAGTAAAGTTACTTTTAAACACTCCCTCTCAGGAGAACAAAACCCTCTGGCTTTTCTGTTAACCAGTCTGTCTTTCAACTGAATGTGCCGTAATTAAACATGAAGGCAGCCTCCGAGAGAAGGCTATGTATACAGGAGGGTGGGTGTGATTTAAATCTTCCAGCCGATGTTAAATGTACCTGTCACCATCAGCATGCTCCATAACATCAACTAATTTAGAAATGAGGAAAAATGTGAACAGATAAATAAACACCCTTCAGTGTTCATGTCAGTGGTCAGACGGGTGGGTTTGGGTATGCTTGAGGCTGTCAAATAAACACCTGACTCCTTGTCAAACTTAAAGCCACCTCACGTTCATCAGTCTCACATGCATTACCAACAAATGGTTAAACTATATGTTGACATGAACCCAGTAATGATTTCAAAGAACATTTTTTTTCTCCCTTAAGTACGACCAGTAAACTGAATATCCTCAGAGTAGAAATTGCTGTTGTATGCAGACCGCATGTGGCTCTTCTTCAGAGAGCGGTCAAACAAGGAGACCTAAACCTGGTAACACTGACTCAAGGGGAAAACATGCACATTAAAGAGCAGAAAGGCCCTAATAAAAAGCCTCTAATATAAAACAGTTCCCATCAAAGAGATCCGTCTCAGCTCTCACTGAACTCTTACATATCATATTAATGCCATATCAGCCATTCCTGGTTCTGGATGTTTGATGTGCAGGCCTCCCTTTACTCAAGGGTAATAGGAGTGCTAATGAGAGGAGTTGGTACATTATAAACACTGTCAAGAGCAGGTGGGAGGTGGGGTCACACTGCCCCAATGAGCCCACCTCAGTTTGACCTATTCAGAGTCTTACTCCCTCAGATCGGCCAGTGTTTTGACAGATCAGCATATTTAAGACAGACGTCTTGTGAAAAGTTAAGTCTGACGTGTGTGATCGTGTCACGCTGAACAAATGTGTGATTAATCTTCAGGACGGCGGTGAAGCTGAAAAGAAAAAAGAGTTTTCCTCCTGATGTAGGCGAGGACGCACACAGAGGCTGTACGCTTCCGTATTGAGTTTTATGACGTCCTTCACCCTTACAATGTGCGTGAGATTTAAACAGGGGCTCTTTTGTATGTCAAAACCTCATTTTAATGGGGTTCTTATAAAAGTGCTCAATGATCATGGTTTTTAAATCACAGTAAAAGCACTTCCTCGTTTTCATGTCTGGAAATGATCCCAGGCAAAGAGGTGTACCACATCTGATGCTTCGGCTCCGCGCTCTTTCTGTTCGCGAACCAAAGGGCTCGCTCCTTTGGGGCTTTATGATCCTTTATGTAGGCTTGATCAACATCCAGTGAAGAGTGAATGTTCTAGTACTTACAGTATTAAGAAATCCAACCATTCACTTTAAACACTATCATTTCTTTCTGTGTTGCTAAAATTATCAAATTTATTTGTGTTGAAAAATATATGGTTTTATTTTCCAGGTAACAATAACTACAATTGCTTTTACAATTCTCAGATAAAGTGACAAAAAGTAGCCTGGCAAAAGATGCTGAAGCTGACTGGAAGTCAGAAGTTCTCCAAACTCAGTTGTTTAGTTTATTTACAAATAAATACTAACAAAGATAAAAAAGCATGTGCATAACTAAATGTAAAGCAACCATAGTTTACGTCAAATGTATTCAGACACACCTTGATTTCTCTTCCAGGACACCTGAATTCTTCCTGTTTGATAGTCTAGTGGAGTATTTCATAAAACATGTAAGCCTAGACATTCCATCATTTAACCTATTTGTGCCAATTTCTCCCGGTAACAAACTAACCTTTAAAGTGTAGCTATGAAAATATACAATATGCTAAACTAAACTGAATTTGACTTGATCAAATTCCTAGATTTCTTTCATCCTTATTTTCACCTGGTCCCTTTTTGCAATCTTTGTTTTATCCTGGAAGCTATAAATATACAGAAGGTGAGGCTGCAGTTCCACTTTCTGCTCCTGGAGAAAAAGTCAGTTAAGTTAGTTCATATACAAAATAAAAATGCACAAGTTGACTTTATACAGTTGTTTTTATACAATAAATAATTAACATAAATGATTTAAACAAAGATATTGATATAAATAGTCTGTACTAATGTAAAACCCAAACAAACCTGGGTAAATATTGACAGATTTCAAAATACAAAAATGTAAATCAATCAAATGAATGTCTACTGGAATAATGATAAACCTTAATAAACCTATCATTATTCTGTTGTGTTCCGTTCTCTATATAGCTGAATGGTGGTTTCATCCACTTTGTCTCATGGAACCTTACTTTAGTTAAAAGAAAAGAAAATTCTCTGTCAGAGTGAGCAGATGCACCTACCTATGTCTCTCTGTCAGTTTTCACCAGATTGTCTCTATAACATTAGTTTCAGTCATTGTTTCCACCACATGCCTCCCTGTGTTCTGTGCTCGCCCTGCCCTCACTGGATACTCATCAGCTTCTGAATCTGGTCATGTCCCGGAGTGTCTCTGACTGTCACCAGTCTGCTCTGCCATCGTTATCCTCCTTAAGCCTACCATTAGTCTGTCCAGGCTTCCACTAGCTGGTTTAGCTATTATCTGCCTTTTCAAGCCTGCAACCAGCCTGCTTGCCAACAATTCAAGGTAATTATTTCAAACTCTCAATGGGCTTTTGAGTGCAGCAACATGTAGTGGTGATGCAGATGCTGACTTCCTGAATGGACTGAACAACTTCTTTCGAACGTTTGAGGCACTAAACCGCACTCCAGCATTGAAAGCCGTTTCACATCAAGGAGAGGAGGCCCTCTGCCTTGACACAGCTGATTTATGGAAGACTCTGAGGAGAGTCAATCCAAGAAAGGTCCCAGGCCCAGATAACATACCTGGGCGGTAGTACAAGTATTGTGCAGGTCAGCTGGCTGGTGTCCTCACAGACATTTTTAACACCTCACTGGACCAATCCATAGTGCCAACATGCTTTAAGTCTCCCACCGACCATCATTCTGGTCCCAAAGAAGCCTCAGGTCACCTCATTTAATGACTACCGGCTTGTCGCACTGACTCCCATAATGAAGTGCTTCGAAAGGCTTGTTAAAGAACACATAGTCTCCCCTCAATATTCAACCCATCCCAGTTTTCCTACCGGTGGAACCTTCACTGAGGACACCATCTCATCCTCTCTTCACCTGAGCCTAGCACACCCATGTGCGGATGCTGTTCCTGGACCTCTGCTCAGCTTTTAACATCATCATCCCACATAATCTGACAGGCAAACTAACTGCTGGGCTTCAATGCACCCTTCTGCAATTGGCTGTTAGACCTCAGGCTGTTTGTGAGGACTGTAAGAACCACCTAAGTACTTGTACTTCCTATGGAGGACGAAGAGAGCCCACTTACCCCCTTCCATCCTCACGACTTTCTACAAATGCGCCATAGAGAGCGCTCTGACCAGCTGTTTCACTATGTGGTGTGGAGACTGCAGCTCCTCAGACTGGAAGAAAGGGAGAAGAGTGAGGAGAACAGCAGAGAGGATCATCAGGGCTCCTCTTTCCTCCTTAAAAGAAGGAATCCATCCCAGCGCTGAGTGTCCTGAGCCCGTAACATCATCAATGACCCCTCACATCCCCACCATGGACTGTTATCCCTCCTGCCCTCAGGGAAGAGGCTTTACAGCATTCAATGCAGGTCCAGCAGATTCTGCAACACTTTCTTCCCACCGCCATCAGACTGCTGAGCTGTTGAAAAAACTCTATATCATGTAACAGACGCATCAAACTGACCATATCACAATGATCACTGCTGCCCTTTATGGAATGGAAATGTTCATTTACTGTCTGGAAAGCTGTACTAAACAAAATTTTGTTTTGTATACACTGTGTATACAAAATGACTATAAAAGTTGTCTGAGTCTAAATATACAGATAAACAACAGAAAATAAGATGGAAGTAAGAAAGGATGGGAAATTCAAAGTACAATCTGGCCATTTAGGGAAACCTGATCTGGTTTACTTCCTATGGTGTTAGAAATAACCAACACTTTTCACTGTCTCTATTCTTGTATCATCATTTAGAAGGTTTAAATTTAAAAAAAGAAAAAAAGAAAAAGGTATTTGGAGCAGAAGTACCTAAAATGACAAGAATTTTTACTAGATTCCAAATAATTAAGCCGTTTATTCTGTCTTGAAGAGCCGTGTTATGTTAACAATAATAGATCGCAAAGTCTGAGCCAAACAGGTGCCCTGGCACTACAAAGAGAAGAAATGTGGGATCCTTAAAAAACCCAACAAAGGACTTAAGCAGTGGCAGGAATGAAAAGAAAATTTCCAGCTGAAGGAGGACAATCATTTGGAAGATTTTAGCACACTGGCTAGATAATAAATTTCAGCTTTTGATACAGCTATTACTGCCTGCAAAGAAGTCTTTGATGGTAATTGAAACCACTGGACAGCAATCTGCTTTATAGTACTGACAAATAACAGCTTCCTAGGGCTAACATCAGAGGTTAGAAAGCTGAGGAGGTACATACTTGCTCCATATGGTCATTCAATATAAATACAAATCAAAAACAAGCGTGACTTCACAGAGACAGAACAATGCTGAGGATGGTCCCGGGTCTCGGCTCTGGCAGTGGAAAAATTCTGTTTTTAAATTCCTCGCATTACCTTCACCAGAGATCCAGCAAGAATCTGCTTTCAGCACATTTATCAAACCATGTGCCGTCTTTTCTTAATGATGTAACTGTAATTTCATAAAACTAAGGTTTCAAAAAGGTACCCTAAATAAAACTCTTGCATCAGAAAGACATTATTCAGAAAGAAGTATGTCTATTCAATTCAATTCAATTCAGTTTATTTATATAGCGCCAAATTCACAACACATGTCATCTCAAGGCACTTTACAGTTCAACCAGATCATACAGTCAAATTGATACAAAGTTTTCTATCTAAGGAAAACCAGTTGATTGCATTGACTCATTGACTCAAATACAATCCCAATACAAATGGAGTCTAAAAGTTTTTTTTTTGTAGCATTATATGTTTTACTTGCAGAGATTTTATACCCTCATTATATCAGGAAAAGGAAGTCTTGTCAAAGGGTCACCCAGGGATGACGCAACGGGCATTAACAGAAAACACGTCTCCATCTTGAGCACAAACACATTGGCCAGATCCATTCATAGGACTTTTTTGATGACAGAAGAAGTTCAAAGCAGTTCTTCCTCTTCTCGCTTACTCCAGATGAAACCACATCAGAATATGTATAGGAGTGACCTCGTCTGATGCCAGACCCGGCAGGTCAGATACAAGAACAGAGGTGCCTACTTTAGAGCCTGATTCACTGTTCGACAAATGACAGGCACTGTTGAGGACGGTAATTGGCTTGTCTTACTGCAGAGAGTCTGCACATTATCATTGCTCACAGAGCCTCAAACACAAGCATCAAAAAAAGGGAAGAAGTTTCTTTTCCTCTCTGAATTCATTATGACTGACAGTAAAACGTGAAAATACAGTAAGTTTGACTTATTCCCTGTTGGAACAAACTAATGGTGGACAGAGCATGAGAAGTGAATAGAGAGAATGAGTTTTTAAAAACACAGTTGAACCCCTTTTATTATTGTAAAAACAGATCGAATCGAAATGTATTGATTTAGAACTATATGAATCAAAATAGAATAGATTCAGGACTTTGGCGAAAATACTCATCCCTAATCAGCATAGAAGTTTGTTAATGCGATCTGAATCCTCTGTACTAAATTATATATATATACTGACTGGGTTAGTTTCAAAATATAAAACTGATTGTTTAGGGGAAAAAAACTAATCTTCAATGATAAAACAAAAAATTTGGTTTTCGACCATATCAGAGGCTTCACAGAACTTTAAAAGCACGGAAGACACTAAAGCTCTAAGTAATGATGTCTGTCATTACAGCGATTACCAAAAGAGTTAAATTAGGTCATCAAAACTTACAAAAGTGACTTACTGGCAAATTTTTTTTACTTTAAAAAGTCTGTCTTCAGAGTGCTTTATAAACTTAAACATATTATTTATGTGCCCTTATGTCATTCTATATTATTTAGTAATTAATAAAAAAAAAATGAAATGTTTTAGTGTTCATTCAGTAAAAGTTGATAATATTAGAGTTTTCAGTCAAGAAATGTGTTTTGTGCATGAATGAGCTCCAGAGTTACCTGATTTGCAGACTGATTTGCTTTATAAGCGTTTTTTATTGGGTTTTATAAATTTGCTGCTTCAATTTTTTGTTTGCTTTCCTGCAAAGATGAGTTATCCAAGCTCTAGGTGGATAATCAGAGTAAATTGTATGATTTCACCCATGATTAGAATTAACATTTTACTTTTTTGAATTTAGATGTTACCTAAATGCTGCATGAATTCTTCTGCTATACAGACTGTAAAGATACCATCCCATAATTACAGGATGGAAATCCTTAGTTTCAGTAGGAGTTACAACATATGTGGATGGTGTGGTAGTTAAAATATGACAAATTGTGTTCAATCAAAGAGCAGCAGATCTTTCAAAGTAAGTCAAGGTAATTTATGTCAACCATAACTATGACAGACAATAAAAATATGTGAATCATAGTTAGACACATGAACAAAACACATGCTGAGTAATGACAAATGGAGGTTGGATAAAGGCAGATTCTGACATAGTAAGAGTATAAAACACAAGACTTTTTTCTGTGTGTTTTTTTTTTAAAGCATATGGATCCAGTTTTCATAAAAAAAAGTAGTCAAAGGATATTTTTCAAACACATTCTTTCCTTTGAGGACTCGGGCAGATGGAAGGAAATGTAGGTTATAAATAGGAATCCAAAGAACCGTCATCCTTTAATAACTAAGGATGCCAGACGTGCTCACATCTTTCACAGTGGGTGAGCTTTTAAGCACTTTGCAAGACAGGTAAATGAAACGTGTGTGTTAAATCACTTTTGGTGCGCTCACTTAGGTCAACTCTACCATAAAAGAAAAGATATTACACAAGGAACTAATGAAGACACTGATCAAAGTATGTAATGGTAATATGTAACAGGTGTTTTAGACCCCTGCGCCGCCCTCCCACAACCAAACACCAGACCGTCCGTGAAACCTGAATGCATTTCATATGTGCTCTGATACGAACAATGGACTAAACATATTTCAGTACTGTTCTGTCCAGGTTACAAGCAATCTGGTTCCGCTCTTGAGAGGGCATTCACAGGTGACAGCCAAAGGCAGTCACACCGCTGCTGTGTGTTTACAGTGCACTTTCACGATGGTGCTGAGTTAAAAAAGGGCTGATGTAGCCGAAAGCCCACATCACCAGAAAAGCAGGCACCTGGATTTGAGACGCATGCAAGAGTTGAAAGAAGGTTGGCAAGAGTTAAGATGGAGCCCGTTCAAAGCATGATAGCTATTTTTACACATGGCTTAAGATGAAAGTAGCGCTGCTTTTGATTTGGAAAAAGTGGGGAACATATGGATTGTTCCTACAGTATGAAGGATTAATTTTAGATCCCCTTTGGTAAGCTAATGATAGGAGTAATAAAACTAATTATAATAATATCATGAAGCTTGGTTTCTCCCACTTTTTTGCAGGACAAACAGAAAAATAAACATAAATAATTCAAGATTAAATTTTTTATTCGAATCAAACAAAAGCACCACTGTAAGCACTAATATACAATAACTTTTAGATAAAAGGACTTTCATGAATAAATAAATCAGTATCTGAAGCATCATCCTATAAGAAAAAAAAAACAACAACTAATAAATAAAGAATTAATTTAAGATGAAATAAAAACTTTTTTTTTTCTTCTTCAACAGTAAATAGTTACAGGTGTTTATGTACGGAAGAGGATTAGGGCCACTGAAAAAAAAAAAAATTAACTGATTTTTAAATTTAATTTCAGTTTAATATGGGTGAAAAAAAAAAATTAGAATTCTGACTTTAATCTCAGAATTATGACTTTTTTACAATATTAAACTGAAATAAAATTTAAATATCAGTTAACTTTTTTAATTTTTCAGTGGCCCTAATCCTCTTCCATATTTTTGAGAGTGTCTCTGTGTTTGTTGAGTTAATAAAAAATAGATTTAAGATGAAATAAAAACTTTTTTTTCCCAACAGTAAATAGTTACAAGCGTTTATGTATGGAAGAGGATTAGGCCCACAGAAAAAATAAAAAAGTCAACTAATTTTTTTATTTTATTTCAGTTTAATATGGGAGGTCTCATAATTCTGACTATTTTCTCAGAATTCTGACTTTTTTTTTTTACTTTTACGGAATGACTATGACCTGGATGACCGAGAATCTTCATCAGCATATCAAATTTTTTTCACAGAATTCTCACTTTAATCTCAGAATTCTGACTTTTTTTTTTTACTTTTACGGAATGACTATGACCTGGATGACCGAGAATCTTCATCAGCATATCAAATTTTTTTCACAGAATTCTCACTTTAATCTCAGAATTCTGACTTTTTGTCCCCCCTATTAAATTAAAATAAAATGTAAATATCAGTTAACTTTTTTTATTCTTTTAGTGGCCCTAATCCTCTTCCGTATTTATGAAAGTATCTCTGTATTTGTTGAGTTTTTAATCATTTCTGGGAACGTGCTGGCTCTGCGCACAGACCCCTAACGCTGCTTCCGCTGCGGCCGCCATGACACTTTCGGGAATTGTAGTTCTTTCAGCTGCACTTTTAGAGTCCCACTTTAGAATTCTTCACCCGAACTCACATAACGCCGCGGTGCATGGGTCATCGCTTTGCAAACAAACCAAATCAAACCATTTCCAACCTGATCAGGATGATAGAATGAGCAAATATCGAAAGGTTTTTTTTCCCCGTGCACTACAACAACCAACATCGCCTCTAATGAAAGCGAGGCAGTGTAAACACAACTCCAGGAACATGAAAAGATCGGATGACAGTGAGAGAGAGAAGGGAAGAAAGGTATTCATAGCGTTTTTCTCCGTTCGGTCTGGCATATTTGTAAGCCTGGTCGCTGGTTGAATATCTAAGGCTCCTAATGCGCTGCTGCTGGCTGCATTCTGGAGGCTGCAGGGCTTCCGATGTCAGCGCATACCTCACCTTGCCTGCTTCCTTTATTGTGTTTTTCCATTTTCCCCTCTGCTCAGTCTGCCAAAATGAAGAATTACAGCCACATTGACAGAGCATTTTACAAAATAGACGCACTGATGATGTGCAGCTTTTAGGTTACAGGAGAAGGTCTGAGCGACACCATAGATATTAGAAACAAACCGCATGTATGAACATTTTTGCATTATCTTCATTTTGATCATCCATAGACATATATAAATATAAAACTAAGCAAGATTTGAAAGTACTAGTTTGGATGTAATATTTGGTTTATATATAAAGTTTGGTATGAATGAGAGAGAAGGATGGGGAAAAAGAGCTTCTAAATGTTTTGCATCAACAAAGCAACAAAGTGCAACAGTTTAAACAAATATTTAAGTTAGAATTTGGAAGTTTGGTTTGTTGCCAGGTCAGCAGGCTCCAGCTGCGCTAGACTTTACTAACAGTGGCGGTTCTAGAGCAGATTTAATGGGGGCAGGTTGGGCCAGTGTTTTTTATTTTATTTTTTTATTTTTATCGGTGTAAAAAAAACAAAAACAAAAGAAAGTGTCTGCTGTAGTATATTGATTGAGCCACAAAGCCAAGGATCCAGAGCGATGATCTAAACAATGAAAACTGTAACGCTCTGAATATAGTTAAATTGTTATTGAAAAATACTAAATTGGCCCAAGTAATAATTAAGTTTGGTCTCTACTACAGTATTAGCCCATACATCACCAGGGGCGGAGCTAATGGGGGGCCATTCATTTCCCTCTAAAACCGATGGTGGCAGCAGTAATACTCTCAAGTGAAATATTCAAAAAAAAAAAATTCATATATTAACAATTACTTTACAACAAAAACAATAGTTAATTATGCACATCAATATACTAACATTAAAGATTATAAGTACAGAATGCATGCTCTTCAGAAATAGATTTTGTTTTATAGAGTAAAGAGAAAATGTATCTTCAAGTCACTAAGTAGTCTTCAGTGAAATCATAGATAAATACCTTTTTTTTAATAAAAATGTAATAAATAATCAATTTATGTAGATATTAGTACTTGTAAATATACATTTATGCAGAAAGATTACTCATAAAAGTAGATATGTAATGACAATGGAAAAAATGTTTGCCCGAAACTCAAACCTGAAAGAATTTTATCCACTATACGTCTTATCTATAAAGCACAGATGTTTGAATATATGCGTCTTTTAGTTAGAAAAGGCCTTGGGAAAGTATAGTTAGACTTTATTTAGAAAATACGGATGTTTTGCTCATTAATTTTCCTGTTGGAACATTGTAGATTGACCGTGAGATTTTGGTGCCTGTCTACTTTCGGCCACCCCTCAGTGTACATTGGTTATTGCCTGGCCACCCTCATAAAATTGATTTACTGTAGGATTAGACTGGAAAATTTGATCTAAAAACATGTGATGATTTCTTCAAATAAGTGTATACTCCCTTATTTGAGCAGGTAAATAAGATGATCTGCTTTAGAAATGAGTATTTTCCCCTTTGAAATAAGCTTATTAGATATGCACCTGAAGTAAGATAATAAAGCTGTGTTTTTGTAATATTTAAAACATAAACAATTTAGTTAAATTGGCAGATTGTCTTATCCATCTGCTTAATCAATGGAAAAAAAACACTTATTTCAAGATAAATTTAGTTATATTAAATATTTGCATTTATGTTTATAGATTAGGGTCTAGAACATAGGCTAGTTCAACAGTTGGGAAATAAAGCGAATTAAAATAAAGGTCATTCTTTTATCCATTGTTATAGTTATCAGTCATTTTCTATTACACATTAACTTTCAGCTTAAATAAAAACAAACAATCTAAAGGTTAAAAATGAGACTGCTGTATTCTTTTTTAATTGTTGTGTAAATTTATTTACTACATTTGACACTGAGGGTCGATAAATGATTGTTAATAGTTTGAATTAAAGTGACTTGATTGGCTTTTAAGTTTTTTGTTTTTTTTAAGGGTTTATTATTATTTGTTCCAACATCAAAAACAATGGCTAAACATTTTGCATTAAATAGAAAAGAGGCAGTTTTCATTTATTCCCAAATGGATCTTTAAATTCAATTTATGTTGAAATAAACCATTGTACGGCAAGCATTTATTTTTAAGGTGTTTAAGTAGTCTTTTATAATCCTGTAAATACGTTTTACACAGGGTCTGATTACCAGATAATGACACTTTTACGTGATCTCCATCAGCTGGCAGTACTCGTTTTACTTCGCAGTCTTAACTTCTGCTTGAACAAGTTAGAACATTCACATTATATTCCAAATGTTACTCTTGTCTTATGTCTCCTGACATCCCATATTTTTTTTCTTTTTATGCCTCAGCTGGAAAATACTAACTTATGAGAGTAATCTACGGAAATGTAGAAATTCATAAAGTTATAGCACCTAACTGGGTCCCTTCAAAGTACATTTTTTTTTCAGCATTTGTTTAAATTCAAAACTTGCTCAAGGTGCTTTTTTGTTTAGGGTTTAATTCCTTTCCATGTGATGCAAGATAGAGCAGGCATACCAAAAGTCGGTCCTCGAGGGCCGCTGTCCTGCAGGTTTTAGAGCTTTCCCTGCTCCAGCACAGCTGATTGACATTGATAGTTGATCAACAGGCTTTTGCTGAACTGCAATCATCAGAATCAACTGTGCTAAAGCAGAGAAACCTCTAAAACCTGCAGGACAGCGGCCCAAGAGGACCGACTTTGAGGATACCTGCTTTAGCGTGGCTCCTTAAGGCTTGTTTATGCTCAGAAACCAGGTCGTATCTCTGTTTGGTCTACACCAGACATCCCCAAACTCGGTCCTCAAGGCCCGCTGTCCTGCAGGTTTTAGAGGTTTCCTTGCTCCAGCACAGCTGATTTTAATTGAAAGCTGATAAACAGGCTTTTGGTCTACTGCAATCATTATAACCTGCTGTGCTGAAGCAGAGAAACCTCTAAAACCTGCAGGACAGGGGGCCTTGAGGATCGAGTTTGGGGATCCCTGGTCTACACTATGCATATTTCCTGTTTGGCACCTTTCCGGCTTGTTTTGTTTGTATGACCGCCGTTGTGGAAAACGATTCCTAAAGATGGACCAGCTAGAAGAACGAGGTGCTCAAGAACGCTGGGACCCTTTTTCCACCTGCATCCCCGCTCTTTTTTGCCCTCATGTCCCTCCGTTGTCGGAAAAAACTTGCCCCTTGCGTTTTTGCACTTCCTCATTGCCTCGGCCGTATCTAGACCCACAGCTAGTTTATGATTGCCACGTTGTGGCGTGGAATAACATAGCTCAGACCACGCTTCAAAATTGGGCATAAATCAAAAACATCTGCATCATACCTGCGACAAGCTTACTGCGACACAGTGCTGCGGGAGTATAACCAGCCCTTTATTCTGCTGCTGGACGCTGCACTGGCTGAGGCTTGTCGATACCTTGGTACCATCCAACTGCGATCTGTTAACTCAAGGATTTCGTACTGTGAATATGTCATACTGGTCTTTGCCCTTTGAGTTGTACATAAAATGGCAGGAGTTGGGATTTCTATGCATTTGGTTCTGTTAGGAGACATTGCTGCTGTTTGGGATATTCTCACAGTATCATAGTGTTAGCAGAAATACTACAGGCAGATGGAGTTTACACAAAATTTCCGATGAAAGATGTATATGAATTGCTTTAATGTGAAAAAGAAAAGCGCTTATTAATTTTCCTGCTGAAATATTTTACATTTTAAGTTATAATAATGTGACCGACATAGATGTCTTGTTATTTTGATATTGGTTGGTCAACAAAGGTAGGGAAAAGTTAAGCCTGACCCATATACAGTATCGCCCATCTTGTTTTTCTGGGTCCTTTTTCTGATATCCTATTTTAAGAATTTAAAGTGTTTCCTTGATAATCAAAACGAAAATGCTGTTGAACTTATACTCTCGCCTCATATTGTCCGTCTGTCTGATTCTCCTCCTGTCCTCCAACTTATTGACTCTCTTACCGATCGAAGCACATGTGTTTGGATCACGTCAGACAGCAGTGAAACTATGTAAGACGTGGTTCCTCCTGTTTATGAAAGCAGCCGTTGCAGCCAGATGAGCGGCTCAGAGAGGAACTCATTCCAGCTGGCCCTTTAGGCAGTCGGACGACAAAGACCTAATGGCTTAGCTTCTTTTCTCTCTAGATAAATAAAAGATTCAGCAGCAGGCAACGTAATTGCAAATCGACTTTATCACTGTAAAGCAGCCAAGAAAGAACTGCATGTAGTTTAACCAGCTGTTTGGGGCAGCTCTACAGGTGCTGGTCATAAAATTAGAATATCATGAAAAAGTAGATTGATTTCAGTAATTCCATTTAAAAAGTGAAACTTGTATATTATATTCATACATTACATACAAACTCATATATTTCAGATGTTTATTTTGTTTAATTTTGATGATTACAAATGACAACAAATGAAAATCTCAAATTCATCATATCAGAAAATTAGAATATTGTGAAAAGGTTCAAAATTGATGGCCCCTGGTGCCACACTCTAATCAGCTAATTAACTCAAACCACCTGCAAAAGCCTTTAAATGGTCTTTCAGTCTAGTTCTATAGGCTACACAATCATGGGGAAGACTGCTGACTTGACAGTTGTCCAAAAGACGACCATCGACACCTTGCACAAGGAGGGCAAGACACAAAAGGTCATCGCTAAAGAGGCTGACTGTTCACAGAGCTCAGTGTCCAAGCACATTAATAGAGAGGCGAAGGGAAGGAAAAGATGTGGTCGAAAAAAGTGTACAAGCAAGAGAGATAACCGCACCCTGGAGAGGATTGTGAAACAAAACCCCTTCAAAAATGTGGGGGAGATTCACAAAGAGTGGACTGCAGCTGGAGTGAGTGCTTCAAGAACCACCACACACAGACGTATGAAAGACATGGGTTTCTGCTGTCGCATTCCTTGTGTCAAGCCACTCTTGAACCACAGACAGCGTCAGAAGCGTCTTGCCTGGGCTAAAGAGAAACAGGACTGGACTGCTGGTGAGTGGTCCAAAGTCATGTTCTCTGATGAAAGTAAATTTTGCATTTCCTTTGGAAATCAAGGTCCCAGAGTCTGGAGGAAAAGAAGAGAGGCACTTCATCCACGTTGCTTGAAGTCCAGTGTAAAGTTTCCACAGTCAGTGATGGTTTGGGGTGCCATGTCATCTGCTGGTGTTGGTCCATTGTGTTTTCTGAGGTCCAGGGTCAACGCAGCCACATACCAGGAAGTTTTAGAGCACTTCATGCTTCCTGCAGCTGACCAACTTTTTGGAGATGCAGATTTCATTTTCCAACAGGACTTGGCACCTGCACACAGTGCCAAAGCTACCAGTACCTGGTTGAAGGACCATGGTATCCCTGTTCTTAATTGGCCAGCAAACTCTCCTGACCTTAACCCCATAGAAAATCTATGGGGTATTGTGAAGAAGAAGATGCAATACACCAGACCCAACAATTCAGAAGAGCTAAAAGCCGCTATTAGAGCAACCTGGGCTATCATAACACCTGAGCAGTGCCACAGACTGATCGACTCCATGCCACGCCGCATTGCTGCAGTAATACAGGCCAAAGGAGGCCCAACTAAATACTGAGTGCTGTACATGCTCATACTTTTCATGTTCATACTTTTCAGTTGGCCAACATTTCTATAAATCCTTTGTTTTTATTGGTCTTCAGTAATATTCTAATTTTCTGATATGATGAATTTGAGATTTTCATTTGTTGTCATTTGTAATCATCAAAATTAAACAAAATAAACATCTGAAATATATGAGTTTGTATGTAATGTATGAATATAATATACAAGTTTCACTTTTTAAATGGAATTACTGAAATCAATCTACTTTTTCATGATATTCTAATTTTATGACCAGCACCTGTATATGTAATCTGGTTTTCCCAAATATTAAATCTGTGCTTTGTCTCTGTAGAGAATAAGATAATCATTTTACAGCATCCTTGTTATTTTATAGAAAACCAAACTACACCGCCTCTTTGCATAGCATCTTATGCAAAAGTAGAAAGTTTCTACATTTTTTTAATAGATTTTAATGTATTTAGTGAGATTTTAGGAAACTATCCCATCAAATTTGTAAATGATTGTATGATTAACAAATTTCTCCTGCTGGATGATGAAAGTCTATTCAGTATTTTGCAGCCTCTAACAAGGTTTCATGGTGTATTAATTTGTGTTTAACAGTATTTATCATCCCGTGAAGCCTGACTTTCTGTCTTGACTGCTAACAAAAAGTATCCCTTCAATATAATACCTTAACTACAATGTTTCACAGTATGGATGGTGTGTGAAGATAGATGTATCTAGGTAGATTCATTCATTATACAATCAAATTTTGACTAGAGTTCCTTCTTCCCTTGTGCGAACCCCTCGATAAAACAGTGTTGGTCTTTAAAGAATTGTCTAAACATTTGCATGGCCTCAACATCAAGGAAATATTTCAGTAAATTCTTGACATTATTGTTAAATTGTTGCTAATGAAATTATTTTATTATTTATACTTGTATCTGTCTGCAGCATAGAGCAAAGCAACTCCTGCAGGTACTGGTGGACGATTTTGAAGTTATGGGTAATTCTCAGTAATTCTTCATGAGGTTTCTTAAACTAATTCTCCATGTGATGATTTTCATACAAGATATGTTGGAAACTGTCTTATATAGAAAAGATATATAGAAAAGCAAAGCAGATTATAACTTGGTGAGGACAGTAATAGGTGATTCTCAGAGAGCGTTTTCATAATTTTTCCAGTTAATTTTCAATTTGATAAGAAGAAGGCATAAAAAAGTTAGTTGTTAAATAAAACGCACTGCTAAAAAAGCCGCATCTATCCTGCATTGTTCTTCATAAGTATCCTAGTTGTCCCTCATTTGTTGGGAAATCTGGAGCAGCTCCACTCAGCTCTATTAATATATAGCTTTTCTAGCCTTGTAGATGTTCTCCTGGTTACTGCTCCTCTACAGGTGCCATCAGTACCTAACAAAAATTAGACATACCAGACTGCTGTCCACGGATCGGCTATGGTCATATTAAGTTTTCGGAGACTTTAAAAGGGAGCCACACTGTGCCGGTAGTGCAAATTGAAAAGAGAAATTCATTTTTCACTTATTAATTTTAATTTGAGTATGCTGAAGTATTTATTTTACAATATATAAGAAATTGTTACTCAACTGCGTAAAATTTCTGCTTCTCAGGTTTGGTCTGGAACTGCCCAATGCATTCAGTTCTAGTCTTCATTGTGATAATTCAGGTTCCAGGTGGTGAAACTCTTTAGGTCGTGCCCAAAAAAGCTTGATGCAGATCTTAGTGGCCAAGATAGGTCAGAGGACATAATTGGGACAAATTGATAAGATGAAGGACATAGAAGAATTATCAAATAAAGGGATAAGTGTAGTTTATATAATCATTGCTATATTCAGAAATGCCGAAATTCCATGTCATCTAAAAGGATCTGCAGCCTTGATTTCGTCAAGTCGGACCAAAAACGGCTAATTTTTTCCTGTGCATTAGTATTGCAGCCCCCACTACTCCCCTAGTACCACAACGATTCAATATGTCTTGTATTGTAATGACTTAAACACATTTTACTAAGATCTATCAGTATTGTCATCACAGGATGAGTTTCCACTTATGCCTCACCAAGTGAGAAAACAGCCCTGACCCTGTCTCGTAACCCGATGTTCTTTGATGCAAACTCACCATATCAATGTGCTTTGATGCAAGTTCGCCATTTGCAAAGTGATGACAAGTATGAAGTGTTGGGTCGAAACAGGAAGTGTGTGTGTGTGTTAGAGCAGCCGGCTAAGTAATGATCACACAGGGTCACCAGATGTTGTGAGGTCTCGGGCTCAGCCCCAGCCATTGCTTAGATCAGCCTCATTGGTTTGCTCTAGTTGTGGCACCTTGTGCAAGCTGTTTAGGGTATTTAATTTCTAAACACTCATTAAAATGGTTTGTGTTTCCCTTGGTGGGCCTGTTAAATTAACAGCTACTGAGGTAAAAGCTGATTATGTCGCCACACATCCGGACATGGTTAATCAATTCTCCCCAACAAAATGTTGGCTGATGAATTAGTGTAAAGGAAACGATTTATGGCAACTAATGCCAATGTCCTGTCATGTCAAGGCTGATGTTTTAGCAAGATGGGGTGTCAGATTTAGCACATTCAGCAGCTTCACGCTCTACCAGCCATCTTTTTTCCCTCTAAACCTAAACTACATGCTGCTTCCCGTATTAACGAGCCAGTAATGGAGAAATACTGTTAGGTACTGACATAAAACATGGGTTTGTGTACCTGCGGCTGGATAGCACATAAGCTCCTATGGAGCTAGATTTACACCTAGGCTCTGTGTAGAATGGAGATGGTGGAACACTTGGCATGGGGGCTCTCAGAGCTTCATCAGACCCCCGCTGTTTCAACCGTATTACAGCCCTTGCTTAGAAAAATACGGCTGTGGCAGATAATGATACTATTACACTAATGGAGTTGGCAAATGAAGGAGAACCCAGATGCCCTGCTTTATTACCAGAGGGGGTCATTTCCTCACTGCATTCCTAATGGCCTGAGCACACAGTATTGATCAGGCTATCATAGTGCTAATCCTCTACAGAATTACTTATCGCTGCCTAGGTGTCGATCCGCCACATGCACTGTGCTGGCCTAGTCGCTGGGCGGCTGCTATTCTTCCAGTGGGGACCCACTGGGCCACTCACCGAGTCATGATTTAGGGCCAAGCAGGGATGGCGCCTGGGAGGTCTTCAGCTATAGGCTGGTTCGTGGTGTAAAAAAAGAAGGGAGGTAAATGAAACTAACGGCTTTCATTTAATTAAGAAGCAGGCAGTGATGCAGTTCCCTTCTCTTTATGGCTTTTCTGGCCACTGTGGAGCACGAGAAGCGATGTAGCTGTGTGTTGTTCTTTTGTGTTGTACTGTAAATAAAAACAGGCAGCCCTTCTTGTTATTAACATCAACAGAAGGTGATGATCACTAAGGTTAATTGCATGTTCCGTTATTTTCTTTCTAGGCATACAATACTTTCTATGTTCATCATTCGGTTGCATCTAAAGGCATAGAGAAACAAAATAAATTATTCATGGTGGACATCATTTAACATGACCAGAATGATATGCTCTGAGATGGTCGTTAGAATAATTGAACTAGGGGTCGGGACTCTTCGCCCAGGGGTTGTGACTCTCTATATTATTGGTCCCCTACTGGACCTTTGTGTGCATTATCGTCCCCAGGACACGGGAAGCGTGGCATCCCTACACATGCACACCCCTTTATTCACCTATGGCCTTGGCTAATCAAAGACTTTACCTTAAGGGGCAAATTTTCTCTGTTAGTTCGCATTAGTCCCGTAGCCATAAAGAAGTATTTATATATTTCAGTCTGAAACAACCTGTCCTGGCTAGGGAAACGAGCTATTGATCCAGATATTTAGTCATTTCTTTCCGTGTGTGCCATCAATATCGTACAAACATCCATCCATGTGTCCATGTGAGAGTTGACCTCAGCCCTGGCCTGCATTTTTGCTCCCATTGGTGCCAATGATATACTATTATGAAAAGTAAAATCAATGAATGAATATGAAATTTGGGTGTGTAATGTAGTGCTGGCCCAAGGCCCCAGGTCTTTCTATTGATCGGCCATGTGAGCGTTAGAGGGGGTTGATTAGTCTGCCACTGAGCTTTTCATCTACATGTCTTTACTTTGTCTTGCCTGTTTGATCTGTGCTCATATATCTGGGTTGACGTTTTTACACATCGGTTTAAGTAGGTAAACCATTCTTGAAATGAAATTACTTATTCAAACATTAGATGATCTGGAAGCTTACTATAAAAGCAAAAAAACTAAACCACAAAAACTTATGCTACTGTTAAGCTTATAAAGCAAATGTGTTTTTAATGGTGTAAGTTTGTAAACCAGTAGAGTGTTGGTTTTGAGAAAGAGTCAGAGCTTTTGATAGATTTTTTATTGTCTATTTTTTGTTGGTACTTCATTGACTAGAACTAGGGATGTCCCGATCTAATATTAATATTGGACATCGGTCTGATATTAGCCAAAAAGCTAATATCTGATTTTATCGGCCAGCATCTAAAATCTCCGATATTTTCATGCTGATGGAAAGCTATCCTTCTTTTAAAAGTTTCTCTAACTAATTGGTTAATTTTCAATGGTTTTCACACTGTTGGTGTGTTGACATTTGTGCCCTGTTTTAGTAATATTATTTTATTAAGTCTTTTCTAACACTCTACAGTAAAATATAAGTAATAGTAGCTAGTATGATTCATACTAATATCATATCGGGTCAATATAGATATCAGTAGGGCTGAAACAATTAATCGGGATTAATCGATTATTGAAATAATCATCAACCAATTCAGTAATCAATTAATCATTAAATCGAGTATAGAGACTGAAAAATATGCCTTTAGCTGACAGAGTGACCCACTTAGAGCAGTATTTATATCCAAATCGCAATAAACTATGTTAACATTTTGCATTTAAGATTAAAAAAAAAATGTCTGTCAATGTGCCCTATCCAGAAGAAAGCGGAAAAGTTTTAGTTTCACTTGGAATAATTTCGTAAAAAGTCCTCTTTAAGGAACCTATTAATCGATTAATCAAAGATATAATCGACAGAATAATCGATTCGCAAAATAATTGTTTGTTGCAGGCGTAGATATCAGTCAATTCTCAAACCTGCAATATCGGTATCATATCAGAAATGAAGAAGTTGTATTGGGACACCCCTACATAGAATTGCAAGAATGCTTGTGATTATGTCATCCAATCAGTTACATGGAAAGCCAGTTAGGATGGAGCTCCTAAAGAATCTCTTAAGCCCAGCGTACACTGTGCGATTTTTGGGGCGATTTTCCATTCTTGCGAGAATCTTTCGATCAGGTCGACTTTCAGCCTGATCGTGCATTGTGACTCATGTAGTGTACAGGGGGTTACGAGGGGCGATCAGCCTCTCAGGACCACCTCCCGATCAGGAATCGTGAGGTCGTAATCACCTTTTCTTTTCAGGGCTTTCAGCACAAAATTGTACAAATTGCCAAGGCAGTGTAGTTCACTATAGTGAGCTTAATATTCCCCTTCTATTTGTTTGGCTTCAAGATAGATGAATCAGAGCAGCTCCAACGTGCTTTTTAGTCGTACAGTGTGAGCAGGCAGATCTCATCAGAGCGTTGGGCCAAACATAAATCGTGAGCTGCTAACTCACACTGTACAACTAAACCCTACGATTAGTCGTACAGTGGGAGCAGTAGCTGCGTTCAAAGACAAAAAAAAATATAAAAATCGCAGTGTACGCCCGGCTTTACCAATTAATGAGTCAAGCTTGGCACAGTGACCCCAGTTTTAAAAACGCATGCTTTTCTTTTGTCTTTCAGAATGTTTAGGACCCAGTTCTTTATTTCATGGATGCTGATATGTCCAACTAATTGTTGGCCTCGGAATCAGGATGGGCACTCTGAATTTGTCCTGGTAGTGAAACAGTGGATCATACATGGTTTGCTAACCATCTCATTGGAGTTTGGCTGTTTTCTAATACTGGATAGGGCAATTTATTGCAGTACTTGGAACAGATTTCCAAGATTTTTTTTGTAGGAAAAAATGCTTAAACCCTTACCTATGGTCATATGGTACAGATTATGAGCTAAAGTTAAACATCCAAAAAACAAATGGTAAAAATTTGCTCAGCTAGATTGCCTTGACTTGGACTTAGACCCAACTTTATTTGTCCCCTGGGATTACTCCTTCAGGGAAATTCTGGTTCCAGTAGCTTATATAGAGTACAGAGAGCTAAAGCAAGATGGCATTAAAGATAAAAATACGACAGACAATATAAAAAGAGAAGAAAAATTGATTAACTTTTCCATCTTGTGGCACCTTGGAGTAGAGCCTCTCGTAGTCTGAATCACAATAATTCACTGGTGTTTTGGGCATCAGATTAGGAATCCTTCTGGAAGCCTTTTTTTTATAGGCTTCCTGGGCATAGATCCTGGGGCTGAGCTGGAACCTGTTAGAAGGAATATTTATCTCTTTAGGTGAAGAACCAGGGAAACAAAAAATATTGATATATTATTTCTTCCTTGGTAGTTAAGTAATTCAGTATTAACAGTACACAATTTTACAAATATATTATAATTGCATAATATTGCATACACATATTGTCTTAGAAGCTTCAACATAAATATTCCAAATCGTCTCTGAGAGCTAATGTGTATGACTGCCACTAACCAGCTCTTTAAGTTGATGCTGAGACACAGATGTCAACATATTTACAACCAAGGCAGCCATATAAATCATGCAAACTGGTTGTCTAGTTCAGCTGTTAGGGTCTATGAGGTGACTTTCAGTGTGACCTGTTCAAGTAGGGTTCATATGTCACGCATGTGTCCTGTCGTATGAGAGATGTATAATAATCAGCTGGATCAATAGATGGTGCTTACTTATGGGACTAGCAATGAATAAACATAGATTTGACCTGCCAACCTTGTACACAAAGGCTAGATCCGCTTCAGGGTTTATTAATGCTAAAAATAATGAGATGTTTAGTTTTTTTGTTTTTTTCATCATAAAATGTCTTCTGTAATAGAGGCCCTCTAACTGCTGTTTATTTGTAAAACTTATTTCCCTTTCTAATGACTCACCTTTGTAATAAAATAAAAAGCCTGCTGCTGTCATCTGGTTTCAATGGAGAGTCTACAATCCTTTATTATCAAAGCTGCAGGGGGGACAGATTCACAAGGTGCTGTAAATATAGCCTGTTAATTTGTACACCGTAATTTTTCTTCCATAAATGTGAGCCATGAAAGTGGGTTTAAATTTCCGTCTTGCATGTCTCTTTTTGCTGGACGGAATGTGGCATTGCTGGCATCACCGTAAACAAACATATTCATACCTTGTGCACTTTTTTCACATTTTATCAATTACAAAAACAAGCTTCCATGTATTTTATTAAGGCTTTCTGTGTACTGTGTCACGTTTTTTAATGTTTTCTAAAGAGGTTTAATGCAGCACAAGTCTTCAATGATGGAAGTTTTCCTCCATATCCAAATATTTTAACCGGGCAAGCCAGATTTACAATGATAATGTTTCCCCACGTTATCAATTTTGTCTTCCTTCCTCCAGGGAAAAGAGGGAATGTTCAGATGAACTTTCTGACCTGATTAATCAATGTAGCCAAAGTTTTGCTTTAGCCAAAATATGTGCAGCAATGGACAAAATTTTGATTTCAGAAGTGGGGTGGACACAAGTATTTTTTATATACCTACTATATATAAGTTCAGAAAGTGTTATACTAAAATGGTAAATGGCCTGTACTTATATAGCACTTTTTCAAGTCAGGAGACTTGACCAAAGTACTTTACACTACATTCAGTCATTCACCCATTCATGCACGCACTGATGGTGGCAAGCTGCATTGTAGCCACAGCTGCCCTGGGGCTCACTTACAGAAGCGAGGCTGCCGTACCCTGGTGCCACGGTCCCTCTGACCACCATCAGTAGATAATGCAGGTGGAAGTGTCTTGCCCAAGGATACAACCACACTGAAAGCCAGAGCCGGGACTTAAACCGTGAACCGTTCAGCTTCAGGGCAAACTCCTACATCCGATGCCACTGTCGCCCTGTTAGTAGTTCTCCTCTGTTTGTTTCCTCCACTTTCTCTTGCATCTCTGTTGTCCCTCTTCTGACAATATATGGATGCATGACATGAACAATTGGACAAATTGGGTTGCAACAATCCTTGTAGATTACAAACACATAGTTTTACAATTATTATAGGTTGATATATAAAATCAGATTCATTGATTTTATTTTTCCCTATTTTGTTGATAATGATTATAATATAACAATAACACATTTGATTTATCAGCACTTTTAATAGAATGGATATACTTTAAAATGTTATTGAAAGCTTTAAAATGCGGTGGAGGATCCTGAAGTGGATCTGCTGCTTTATGGAGCCGGTGAAGGTGTTTTAGGAGGGCTGTTACACAGTCCTTTGAATGTAACTAACACTTTGACATGTAAAGAAATCTCTTACGTCTCTCTTACTGTTTTCAGAAATCCTGGCTGCAAATCTAATAACCAAACACACAGATATACATATATACATACACACATGGCACCAATTCAAATATTTGTGTAAATTAATACACAAGATATTAAAACACTTTTAGATTACGTGAGCCAAGAGAAGAAAAATGCCTAAATTACAGTAGCAGACTCCCTTACCAACTGGTGTCTTTTGCAGAACCATATTTTTATACAAGACCTTTAACAGACACGATTCAGTAGCTCATCAGATGTTTGTGAAGTGAGCTTCACCATGAGTGACAGCGGTGACAGCCAATCACACAAGAAAAGGCGGAGGGCCAATCAGGAACTCTTTACTTCTTTACTTTACTACTTTACTGTCGCATTGGTTTGTTTGGACAGCAAAAAGTGCAGGGGACCAAAACTGAGTTTTGAAAAAGTGCAGGGGACATGCCCCCCGTGTCCCCCCAAATTACGTCCATGTCTGCAGCAGCAGGTGTCATGAGAAAGCACACAAGTTACACTTGTTGCTCTCCTGTCAAAGATGAAATTGTAGATTCTGGCAAAACAGATGTGATTGCGGCAGCAACTGCTCTGCTGTGTTTGTTTTGGTTCATCTCTGGACTCGGGACCTCTTGCTTTAATCACAAACCTCTTTAGAGCAATCCCCACTTTATCTTGGGTCAACATTATTTTCTCCATCTTCTGTTTTGATGGAAAAAAAATGTATCACAGCTGCAGCCTTCACTAAAACAGCGTCCAGTTCGTGATATTGTCTCATCTCCTATTTTTTTAGACTTAATAAAACTGTCAATGTACAAGAGAGACGAGTGTTGAAGGATTCTTGGATTTGATGCTGTGAAATTGGATACCGGTTTTTGTGTTCCTGATTTGTGCATCTCTAGCACTCAGACTTCATCATTATATGCAGACATTTACATTGCGTAGTTGCAGAAAGTGGACTCCACGATGGCACAACTTGATAAGGGATCTCCATGAGGTGACAAGTCGTCATCTCTCCTCCTGTAGGGTTGTCAGCATAGAGCCATGAAAACTGGAAAAAGAAATCCACACATATATATGTATATATAATCGTAATGGCGAAGCAACGGGACATTGTGGTGGTGGACAAAGAGCAGAGAAAAGCTGTTGTGGTTGACATAGCAATACCAAATGACTGCAACATAAGGGAAAAACGAATATGAGAAACTAGAGAAATACCAGGGGCTCAGAGAAGAGCTGTAGAAGACCTGGAAGGTCAATGCACCGGTGGTGCCCGTGGTTGATGGGGCACTCGGGGCAGTGATCCCCAAACTGGAGGGATGGCTATGGCCAGTCTCTGAAAATACATTAGACATTTTGGTCCAGTAAAGTGCAGCTCTAGGAACAGATGTTGCGCAGAAACCTTAGATTCCTAGGCCTCTACTAGAGGACCCCAGCTTGGAGGAACAAGAGAGACTGCTGGCAGTGGATGAGGAGTAGTGTTTTATAAATATATATATATATATATATTAGGGCTGAAGCAATTAATCAGATTAATTGTGAGTAACAAATTATTGAAATAATTGTCAATTAGTAATCGATTAATTGTTAACTGGAGTATAGAGACTGTAAAACATACCTTTAGCTGACAGAGCGACCCACTTACAGCAGTAATTCTATCAAAATTGTAACGAAATAGATAGAAGAAATGTTTTTGTCTGTAAATATGCTCTATCCAGAACTAAAAAAAATCTCCTTCCAAGAAACTTCTAGTGTTTGGTGAGTTTTAGGCATTTGTGCAGCACTCATTTTAGAATCTACTGTGAAGAAAGCCTTTGGGAGGTGTCTGCTCACTTCAGGTGGTCTGTTCATGTCTCAGTGATCTCTTCTTGGAGCCCCCAATGTGTTTTTTTTTTTCTTCATCAGTCTTAAGTTTATCTTGCATATGCGAAACAGCCAACAACAGTTTGACTGGCATGCTGTCAGGCAGGTGATGCCTTTCCAGTGGTAGAGCATCAGCTCTTTCCTGAGAGCTTGTATGCGCGAGAGTGTGTAGGAAAAGTGGGGGTATTGTCAGGACGTGACCGGCACACTTTGCATGTTCTCCTCGAGACAGGTGCTCCTGGGTGAGCACTGGTGCATGACAGTTGCCTTTCATCGCTGTCTTCTCTACACTTAACCCCTGACCAGCTCTCCCTTCTTCCTTTGGCTCCTTGTCTTCTTAGCCGCCTTCTTCTCTGCCATTTTTCTCCATGTCTGACCTCTTATCCTGACTCTTCCCTCTGACGTACTAAGTGATGGACTTGGAAAGCTAGAAGGCAGCTTAAATTCTGTATGTGTTGGTGTGGAGGTATGGCAGGCTTGTCACAAGCCTTTTGCTGTCAGGCCTTGGAAAATTCAGCCGTCTAGACAAAACTGCACAAACACACTCATTTCCTACCGCCTTTACACTCGCATTTTTTTTTGTTCAGCAGTCCGTAATTCCATCCACAGGCGCTGTCAAGCACTTGATCAAACGTGCATAAAGAAAAGAGCCCCTTGGCTGATTCCCATCCCCTCTCCTCCTATCATAATGAAGGCAGATTTTCCCTTCTCTGCCTGTTTCTTCAGCACTGTTTATTCAGATGAGCCTGTCTGGGGGGCAACGGGTCACATCCACTTGGCTGGCTAAAATGATCCTGAATTGAGGGCTGTCTCCTATGAGATGAAGAGAGAAAAAACACAAGCAGAGGTTAGGCAGGGCTGCAGGGCGGTCATGTCAGGTCTGTGTTTGGACTGTTTGGCTGTGTGTGTGAGCGTGAATGTCATGGCAGAGGTAGGGGTTAGGGAGTTTGAGGGTTCACTTGTCAACCCTTGTGTCATGCTTGCCCTGGCCCTGCTATGTAGAGGGCATCCACTGTCATTTGTTTCAGAACTGTTTGAAATGGAGTGAGCCATAGAAGCATAAAAAGTAGCCGCCAGTCTTTGAGCTCTCAGGTGCCCCGATGTTCCACATAGTTATTTAAGTGCAAATATTTGCTTGAAAAAGTCCCTTTAAAAGTGACACCAACTGGAAATGGCCGGATCTTGGACTTGTCCGGGTATATATATCGATTTTCACCGATTAATGTCTGTTGGGCAGTGGGTTCACCAAGAAGAAACAAGAAAATAGAAAATAGCTGACAAATCTGCAGAGAGTGTAGATGCAGATGCTAGTATCCCACGATGGACCAGTATTTCTGGGGAATGTTCCAGAAATTTTCCAGAAAGTCCCATTGAGATTAACAATCTCTTTTTCAAGGGAGTCCTGGCCAAGACAGTGGCAAAATATTACATTACAAATTACATTACAGTTTACAATTATATCTATCTATAATTAGAAATTCATAAAACAGTTACAAACCATAGATCTCATTTCCAAACCTTTGAGCAATCGTTTAAAATGTCCGATTGGAATCAAATCCAAAATCTTTTTTAGTCTTTGTTATGATGGATTTTGGCAAATCTGACAACAAACTTGGTTGAATTTAGAACCAACAAGGTTTACTTAGTAAAACAAGAAAGGCCTTTTTACCCCAATCTTTACCACGTTTATTCAAAGTGGAGACATTTTTTCACACTTCTTCTATGAAAAGGGAACTTCTTGATTTTGGTTGTTGTCTCTGAGCTTCAATGTGTGGATTAAAGTCATTCTTCAGGCCAGCTCAGTAAGCTTTTAGTTTTCTTTCACTTTTTCTAAACTTCCAAGCCTTTTGAAGTTTTTTTCCTGGTGCTTGTGATTTCTTACAGCTGTGTTCACCATAACAGGTCTGTATACATCTTTCATGTGACATTCATCTCTTACATTCCTCCCACTGTAGGAAAAAAAACAAAACAAAAAAAAAAAATTGTTAAGACCCCTTAAACTTGTTGTAGTGTCAATGAAGACAGGAATGCCAGACAGGCTGTGAGATTAATCCAACAACAGCGTGTCTGCCAAACTGTAGAGGCTCTATCAGCAAGCGAGTGGACCCCTTCGTCGCAGCTATTGTCATAAATACGGGCTATTTGTCACATATGAGATGGACTCATGTAAATGCAATGACAGGCTAGTGTCTCAGCTGACTGACAGCGTAGAGGGATTGGGGTAATCTAAGTGACTGATTTGAGGCGTGCGCTGGCTCGCCTGTCCCCGTAACTCCTAAGGAATAGACAGCTTCAGCAGAGTTATCTGTGTTTGTAAGTCTTTCTGCTGCACTGGGATGACAATAGGGATTAGTGCCAAGGTTCTTTAAACTGTTTTATTTTTTTACTTGACTTTTGGGAGGGGGGAAGGGGAAGCCTTATCGGTGTCTTAGCAGGATGCTGCCGTAGCCAGCTTTTCTTGACTGTCAATTAAAGAGGGGATCATTAACTTCAAGGGTATAAATGTTCTAACACTGGTATTACGTTAGGAAGCTAAGTCGCTGACAGATGTTCCAACTTTAATTCTCTACTTGTTTTTTTGTCCTTTAATTAATTTATGTATCACTATTTGGGTTTTAAATATTTTTTCCTCCTGTCTGCTCTTTGTTAGCCTGTAATCTCAGTTACCATGCTAGTCGCAAAGACGATTGGGCTTTGTCACTCCTCTGTTTCTTATAGGGTTCAATCAGCTAATGTATTCAATATCATCCAAACAGAAAGGTAAACAGTATTTAATGGCACATGTGTTCCTTCACCGCCTCTGTGCAGCCTGAAGGCATGGGGTGGATGGAGTTCTCTTCTTCCGCAGGTTTTTCAGTGGGACCCGATGCACCTGGAATGGCGCTTGATGTAAACAAAACGAGCTCAGCTTGTACCTCTGTACACGTGTGGTTGTTTTGGAGGTAAACAACTGTAGCTTGCTTCTTTAGGGTTTTCTTCCGCAAGCTTTATTTGGCGGCTGGGAAGCGCCTGTGTGACAGCTGTGGTTTAGGTTCTTAGGCACCGAGCTGCAGCGGGACACGTAAAGGAAGGTGTAGGCTGATGGTAGCTACACAGAAAACGAAAGGAAACTAGAAGCAGAGAAACTTTAAGGGGAGTAGGAGAGAGACAGGCGACAGAGACTGCTAATGGGCAAAGTCTCTTCATCCACCGCCACTGCCATCACAACAGCCACCCCGCTCTTTTATGACAGCTCCTTTCCTTTGTTCTACCCGTCGGCCCACTCTCTGCTGGGGATTCATGACAAGTTTTTGCTGGCTGATCAAACGTTGCGGTGGCACCTGATTAGGATATAGCGCATGTTTACAGTCGTGCATGCCGAGGACACCGTCCCCCCCAACACCTCCACAACTATCTTTTTCCAGACAACAAGGGAGACTTCACCTTGACTAATTAAATTTGCACCTGCAACACCAGCTGTGACAGCGACTGGAAGGCTGCATTTATTTATGTCACTCTATACATACTTCCTGTGACGTTTACGGAGGCTGAGTTTGCACTAGCTTGTCTGTTTGCTGTCAGCGTAGGTTTCTCCGATGACTGTCTTCATTGTATCTATGTCTGCTGAGATGTATGGGGTGTGGGCTTAGATTAGTCCCCTGCCCTCCAGACAGGCGGGGTGAAGGCACCGGAAGTTGTCATCCCAGCAGATCCTGAAAGTGATACCACGGCTTTGCTTTAAGCTCGCCACAAGCCAAAGTATGTCATTATTTTTGGTACTCTTTGCCTTAAAGTACCTCACTGTATAATACACAAAGAAAGAAACTGATGTACTTTGGAAAGGAACTATTTTGAAAGGGAAATGATAGATTTTAAGAGATCTTCAGATCTTAAGCTGAAACTCTTTCGACTATTGTGTCAAATTCAATGTTACTGGCTCGCCGTGTGTGTTTTCTGTCATTCATTAATGCGCATACACACACCGTTTGTGCTCGTAGATTATCTGCCTTTCAGAGGCTGCATGTATCTATCTAAATCAGTGTTAAGAATGTAAAAAGGCCACAGGAGAAGTGAGCAGGACATCAGTCACCTGGCAGAAGAAGACAGGGCCCTGTAATTTGCGACTTTACCCCCTATCTCAGCCTCCACTCTGCCTCCCCAGCCTCAAATTGACCAAGCTCGACTGCTGGTCATGCTGTATTACATGGGTTAGATGAAGTAATTATTTCTAGGCCACTGACTACAAGCAAGATTAATAGTTTTTGAAACGGCCATAATGGAGGCCTGACCTGCCGTGACATAAGCATTATTTCAAGCCCACCTCCACTCCCATCCCTCTCACCTTTGGGCACTAGCAGATTGTGATTTATACCTGGGCTAATGAGGGACGGGACCCAGGAGCTTGGGGGGGCCGGTTGCCTACCATTGCAGTGTTACTGGATCACTTGGAGAACTGTACTGCACAGACCGTTTGGTCACCTGAACATAGACCACTGATTGTTTGCCAGATACACTTTTTGGATAGGATTTATTTAAGATAAACCATTTTAATTATAAATCCATCTTTTTACATCATATTGACATCTTAACCTGAACACCTTTCCTTTGAAGTGAATAGTATCCTTTTTAATAATGAATTACATGTTGATTAGATTAAAGCTACAGTGTGCAATAATTACAGGGATATACAGTCAGAAATGTAATATATTATACATAACTATGTTATTTATCATCATCTACGAGCTCAGCCTCTTAACCTTAATATTTGCGTTGCCTTAGAATTCGTTATTTATAATTACATAGGAGCGGGTCTCGCAGCCATGGAGGCAGACATCTTTGCGCTACGGCAGCGCAGAGCCAACAAACTAGCGATTGCGAGATCGCCAAAATGTCACAACGATGTAGAAAAAATAACGGGTATATTTATTATCTTAAGTCTACATGAAATCTATACCCTACACAGACTAATGAAATACTATCTGTAAAATTATCTATGTAAACAAACCTCATCACTTGAGAAGGTAGGTCATGTGGACGTCGTGGAAGACATTTTGTCCCGTAACACTCGCCGTACTGTTGGGGGGGAGAAGCGGTGGGGGGGAGATGTTCATGTTGCTGCAGTCTGCAGTCTGACCGCTAGATGTCGCTAAAAGTTACACACTGTAGCTTTAAGTAAAGTGTTGTTTAGATTTTTGGTCACGATGGAATATATCTAATGAAAATCTCATATTCAGTTTTTTAAACTAGAATATTGCATAACACATGTTAAAAAGGGATTTTGAAACCCTTCAACCTCTTGAAATGTTGAGCAGTTTACTGTAAAAGCATTTAACATTCAGTCAGGGCTTCTTTATGTGTGGATTACTACATAAAAGTGGCATCGCATGGAGGCAACGAGTCTCTTCTGGGGTTTTAGGGGAACCCTTTTTGCCTCAACAACAGCTTTTTGGTTTTCTTGCATTATACAGTCTGGTGTCTCATCTTTGAAGTTTCCTGGCTCAACAAACAAAGTAATAACATGGTCGTAAAACTAGCTTGTAATACTTTGGTCAGTGATTGGAAAGCGACAAAAAAAAAATCAGAGTATCTGCAAAGCATGTCAACAGAAGGAAGCATAAAGTGCCGTAACATTTAAAGGTTGTTCATTGCTCTGCAAACCTTAACCTCAAATATATTGGAGGTTTTTCACCTTGCTATCCAAACAGGATGCAAAATTTAGGAGCAGTAGCCATATGCGTTTTCTTATGCTGTTGTCTTAGTTGAACTATTGTAAATGTCTGTGGAGGCTCTTGAATCAGGCTTCCCAGTGCAGTCAGTGTTTTAGTAATCCCCATTAAACATTTAAATTGGCTTTGCTGCAAAATTTCAAAATTTCTGTGGTTGCTCATACAGCTTTACTGCTGCAGTTTTTCCTTCCACTCAACTTTTCTCTTGATATGTATTGTCAGACCACTCTTTTAACAATATATAGGATCAGATGGTCATGACATTTCAGTGCTGGAGGCATTTTTATTGGGTTAAATTTATAGTACTAATACTAGAAAAGCTGAAGAGCTGTCACTAGGTGGCACTTGGACATCACGTTATCAGGTGTCCCATTTCACTTCACTTTTCTCTCCTCTTTTCTCCCTCTTTCTTGCAATCTTCACATCCTCCCTCTTCTTAATGCTAAGTACACCTTAGATGTCAGGATGTTTTATTTTTATTAGATGAGGGCCAGCGTGTAATGCCTTCACCTCCATTCCAGCCAGCTGTTAAATGCAGCGTAACATCCTCTGGCCTGGCTCCGCCCCATTAACCCTTCAGATTGACTGCAATAATTAGCAGAAGTAAACAGTAACTTTGGCTCCCAGCAAGCAGTAGCCGCAGCTTGCAACTTTTTCACACTAGTGCAAACAAGAGCTTTAGTGACCTGGCACTGGCCCAGCTTGCCCACACCACCTCCTTTAAGGTTTTTGAGCTTTAATATTAACTCTCCAGCAAAATGCATGCTTTCAGTGTGACACCTGCAATTACATTTTCAAATGACTGGTTTCCAGAACTCCTCGATGTTAATCTGTCACTGTTATGGCTACTGTGAAGTGTGAAGAGGATAAAAGTTTTTTTCAGTTCCTGTTAAATATTTGCCTTTGTCCAGAATGAGTGAGAGAAAAATAAATATGCCAAAATGTGAACTCTTCAAGCAAGACAAGTACCATCTGCTGCTCCTCTGATTTTACTAATACCATTACAGCAAACTTATCTGCTTCTGGATTCCAGGAGGGTGGTCTGGGCATTGCATAAACAGACATACATGATATTCAGCCCTTAATTTAATATTAATCTTAGGTTGCATTATAATGCCGGTTTATCTGGGTCAAAGACTACATGAGAGGGGATTAGACCTGTCCTAGATGTGCAGTCCACATCTGTTTTGGACCATATGCTTTTCTAGTGGCTTAGGATTAATACTTAGACCATTGCTCCTGCTTGTTAAGAAGACCCTTTGCAAAAAGATGTGGTACAATAGATATGGCAAGATGTATATTCTAAAGATGATTGTGTTCATTTTAGCAGAAAATCCAACATGGCTGGTTTTAAGAGCGTGGTCATCAGGGTTCAAAGCCTGTTCCTGGAATACTCAAATAGATTTGTGGCTTTCTTTGGTGTAATGTGGTCGTGTGACATATTTTCCTTCTTAAATTTACTATGTCCTTAAATTGTTTTATCAAATGATACATTGTATCAAATCTTATTTTTCGGCAAAGGGTGATAATAAACCAATAAGGCACATTCACCACACTTTTACCCTCAACTCCATACCATTTTGGTTGGATTGAGCATAATTTTATTTTTTTTATATCCCAGATGAAATATGTCAGAAGCCGATCTAATACGGAGTCAGAAGGACACAGAGCTGGGAAATCACCATCATTCGAAGTGGTTGCTTGTCAGGCGATGGGTTTGATCAGCCCGTGTCGCTGTACGCAGAGCCGGGTCTTTGCACCGTCTAACAGTGGTACCGGATTAGCGACACAAGCCACTTTCGCTCTGATCAGTTACTCATTGAAGGAGACGCGCCGTAGGACTGAAATCCTCCTTGTGCACTTCATCCAAATCATGTTCAAGCTTTGTCGTCGTTGAGCCTACTGTATGGAAATGAGACGCACTGCTGTTTAGGATGTTTTAAGATGTTTCAGTTCTGTTGCTGGTGGCGTGTAGCTGTAGTTTCTCCCTCAGAGCTGTCTTGGTGAAATACGGTAGCGAAATGTTTTGGCCTGCATAGCTCCTTGACCTGCCTGAATCCCACTGATCTGTGACATGTTTAGACAATGGCAGTGAGTGTGAAGAGACTGGCCTTACGCCCCGCAGACACTGTGTATTGCTAAGTGCTATTGAATTGTTTACTGTCACAAATCACAAACCTTACAATGACCATGTCTGCCTGCTGCACACCATGTCCTGGTCCAATGGGCTTTGAGGAGCGAAGCACCAGCCTCTTGAGCTGGGGATTTTAAACGCTCTACCTGGCTATTGATCCTTTCTGCCTCGCTGAGCCATAGCCGAGGTAACAGAAACGCTGAGTTTAAAAGTAGGCAAGATGCAGAGGGTAAGGGAAGTCTGGTGGCCTTGGTCCTCTGGACCTCTGGTCTGTCCTTGACACTGCCAGTGGGACAGGCTTCGAGGACGCCTCTTGTCCTTATTGTAAGCCCAGCATCCAGCCCCTACTGTTAGCTCCCTCTCCCTATGGGCCAGGCTGCACTTTGCACAGCCATATTGATTTTTTTTTGCAGAGGAAAGGAAAGTGTGGCTGGATGGCAAAAGTGAAGGAGGGGGAGGGAGGTGGAAATGGAGAAATCAGGGGAGTTCTCTAAAGCACTGACTTCTCCTTGACTGCACCTCGAGACGCGACAACCCTGTTAGAACAACTCAGTGGCCCCCGGTGCTCCGCTGAAAACTGCTAATCACAGTCTTTCAATCAAAGTCTCTTCATCTCTCCTTCCTCCCTCCATCCTCTCAGTCCTCTCTCAGACTCAACTGGACCCAGCCTGAATATCAAAAGACTGGATCTGCATTAAAACGGGCCTTTCCTGGGGGAAAAAAGCTGACCTCAAGCAAGTTGTAATTTGAAGGTGAAAACTAAAAAGCTTTTCTCGATCGACATAATCTTAATGGAAACATTACGGCCTGGCCGCAAACTAACAATTAGGGCAAAATGGGTATCAGCAGTCCTGGCCAAAGGCGTCTGTCACTTTTTTGTATCTTCACTGGCTACTGGTTTGGATCCTGGGACGGCTGGAAAATGAAATAAGCCCCTTAAAGAAGGTGCGTCAGGTAGAAACGATAAGGATTGTTTTATTGTTCACAGGAACTCTTTAGATGTAGAGCAGCTTTTTCCCTTTGAAATGCTTTAAGGCAGCACGTCTGTTTCTGATAGAGAACATACTGACTCCTTCTCTCCTGGATTATTAAAAAAGAAAAAAGGTTAGGTATGGTGTGCATCAGCAGATCTCTTAAACCCCTTTCCTTTCCCTCTTTTCTTCTCTCCAGATTTGACACTTGCTAAAGGTCAAAGACGCATCTTTTCCCCTCCTTTGAGGTGTAGATAAGTGTGAAATAGATGTTGACACTGCGGACACATTGAAAAGCACTTAAAGCGAATCGCCATGTGCCAACCTGTCTGAGTCTGGCTTTGTGCATTTGTAAATACTTTTGAGTGATTGATCCTGTAACCTGGGCCTTTCTGGGAGTCTGGCAGGTGCATCGAGAGCAGAAAGACCAAAAAAACAGAAGAAGCCCGAAGCCTATTGTCTTTCTCTCTCACAAAACCCTCTTTGGCTATCAATAAGTAGACGAGGCAAAAAAAACAATAAAGCGTTTTTAACTAAGATTATTAAATGCTCGGCATAAACAGGTGTTGTCTTGTCTGCTATACTTTTAAAAGGGAATTCTAACATTACAAATAACCTTAGAAATGATGTTCAACTAATTTCATTTTAGGTACACTGCAGAAAACAGAAATGTTTAAATATGTGTACTTATTTTTGATTTTATTGGGTAAGAGACAATTTGCCAATAAAATAAGGTAATTTACATTTAAAATAATAAAAAAATAAATTCATAATCTTATTTCAAGTGCATTTCAAATCATCATATTTTACAATGAAACTACTTAATATTTTGGCAGATAACAGTAATTAATCTCAAATCAAATTTAAACACTTAATTTTTTGCAGTGTAAATAGTAACATATATTTGTTTTTGTACAGAAATCTAAATAGGTTTAGGACAACAAACATGGAAATGTGCTTTAATCTCCCTTACCTTGCCTCTGAAAATACATTAAATCGCACTTACTTACACAAATCAGCTGCTTTGTTTGGCAAGTTAATAAATATTTAGGCTTTTTTCTTAGATTTCAACTATTGTAATAATAACTCAAGCTAAGGGAATGTTGTTTTTACATCAAACCCAGTTGGTTTGCATCATATCTCATCTTGTTGTTTATACCTTTCTAGTTTTAATGGGGTTTTTGCAGGTGTTTCAACAGAAATCCCCCTACCTGTATGATGTATGACCCTCACGCTCTTTCTGTTCCTGTGTGTGGTAATGTACGCTACCCTGCATGTGTGACTGATAGACGGATGTGAAGTTAGGTCACATTGTGTGGGCAAATGTGCACATCTAATTAATGGCCGGCAGTGGCCCCCCCACCACTCTGGTAATGTGTTCAGATCAGTGTTATAAACAGGGCGTGAAAGGTCTGCCCAGCGTCATCTTTTTAAACGACTGGCCTCTTGTTCCGGTAGATGGATGGAAGTGGTCTAATATTAATGATCCCGTCTCCCGCCTCCCTGTCGCGAGGTGAAATCAACGACGCAGACTTCAGCCTCTAACAACAATTAGCAGACTGGAGCCCGCCTGTCTGCCATTTGTCATCACTCAGCCCACCTGGACGACCCCCCCCTCCACCTTTTAAACACATGCTGAACACGTCTGTCAATATACACAGAATGCTGTCTCATTTGAAAAAGTATGCAGTGCTTAATGGCAGACCCATTTCACTGGATATTTATCTTTTTCTCTTGTTGTTGCTGATCAGATAAAAAAAACTCAATGATTTGTTATTCCTTTGTATAATATCGACCGTGTTACTGAGAGAAGTTAAAGGATAAGCTGTGCATAACATCCAATATTTTATTTTTGCAAGTTTGAATAAAGTCCTTTGCATAAAACATTCCCTCCGGATGTAAACAAGGTCTACACACTGAATAGAATCTGTAAATGCTTTGCAAAACAAAATACGTTCCCACGTCATTTACATTTTAACACAAAGTGGCTGAAAACAAATTTTTTTTTAAAAACATTCTGTCAGCTGACCTTTGGCTGTCACAGTCCCAATTCATATTCACTTTCTGCTTCTGGACAAAAGTATAGAGCCAAAGGGGTTACACATTACCAAAGCCCCCACTGTGAGGTCAGCTCCCACTCATTCCAGTTATCCATTTACCAGTCTGCCCTGTTGGCCGACACACTGGGTCCCCATCTTTACGCTGTTAGACCTTAATGTTGTTTTGCTTCGAAGGCACTCATTAAATTAGTCCTTTTTAGAAATTTGAAGTGTTTCTCAAAGTTTTCCTACCTCTTCATATTTTTTCTTATTTTGTCATTCAACAATGTTTTCGAGTTGATTTTTTTTGTTGTTGAGAAAAATACTTAATATATCGCAACTGCAGTTAAAGCTATAAATCTCTTACATTGTGTCCGTACCACATTTCTGCATCCAGTTTGACATTCCTTCATATTTTTTCAACTTATTCTGTCAGATTGGATGGAAATTCTCTATAGACATTTCATTTACAGACCTGTTAACGATTTTATTCATTTCAGCCTCCCTCCATATTCCCAACCTGACTTCTTACCTCTTCCTGGTTATGAAACTAACACATGAAATCAACACATGATGACACCACATGCATCAAAAACAGTAGAAAAAAAGGCATTTTACAGAAATTAATAATAATAAAAAAATGCTTTGTTTTCCTTCCATGTCAAAATGAATTCTGGATATTTCATAAGACTCTTTAAACTACATTTAGGCTTTTGTGTTAAAAGAACCCAATGTGGAAAAAGAAGTGACTTCCATAAAGAGAATTTGATCCAGCTGCTTTCTTATTTATTTTTTTGTACATGTTCTCTAGTTTTTTGTTATCTTAAAGTTCACTACAAGCCTTTTTATTGTGCCTATTACACATACAAATGCAAAGAATCCTACGGAACGGACACACCCTTATCTTGTGTGCGCTCTGTTGCTTCACATGAAGATCCTACATTCTTCAATCTGTTGCCAAATGGACCAAGACGGAAGCTGCTTTGATTCTCACAGGCAGCCTGTCGTTTTGAATAGAACATTTTACAGCCGACTTGTCAAACTTTATGATTCGCCATCACTTTCGCACCGAGGGATCATTGCAGAAAACGGTGTCAAACACATAGTACCTTGCTGTTTAAAAGGTAGTGCTACATTGCACATTGACGTACTGTGGGAGACTTGTTTAGGATCAAAGGTTTCTGTTTTAAAGCATGTGCTTTGGTCAGGGTGCTGCCCTCTTTTGGTTGGAGGTCAGAGTGTCAACATTTAGGAATTTGGGTCTCACCAATGATGGTACTCAGAAAATCTGCATGGGTTAGTGATAAAACTTCCAGTTACACAGTTATTTCTATTTACTTCCCAACCCTCAAATGTTGACTGCCGTTTAACCCCCCTTATATAAAGGGAAAGTTTGTAACTAATTTGTTTTCTATAAGCTACACTGGAAAACAACTATTAATAATAATTTCTTAAAATAAGCGTATTTACCCTTAATTTAAGTAGGTAAACAAATATATATTTCACCAATGGCATGAGTAGTTTTACTCTTTAAATACAATAATTTGGTAATATGCACTTGGAATAAGACAATGTAATTGTTTTTTCTTATTTTAAATGTAAATTGTCCTGTTCCATTGGCAAAGTGTCTCACTTTCCTCCTCAGTTAAAAGAAAATAACAAAAAAACACTAATTATAAGAAAACTTTACTTTTTTTGCAGTGTAAAATTAAGTAATGCTTTTATAAAAATCTACATATTCTGCCAAACACTAATACCAATCCACTTAAAGATTAATTTGGTCCCATAGCTTAGAGTAAATTGTTTAGAAACACATAGGCGGTTCGCCCAATAGAGGACGCCATGTTGTCTTCGAATACAGTAGCTAAAAGAGGACAAACTTCTGAGCCTTGGGCATGTTCCGTGTTTGTTAAGACGTGTCGTCGGTTGTGGAGGAGTAAGCGAAGACGAGCATAGATTGTTCTACCTGCTGTTGAAATGAAGGAGCATCCATACTCTTTCCCATCAAGAGGGAAGATAAAGTTACCAAGAAAGAAAACAAATTCATTACTGAGAAAAAACATGAGTCTTCATCGACAAAACTTACCAGGTGCAAATAATTCACATGGAAGTAAGACATCAAAACGGACATGGAGTTAATGTATTTGATTTTTTTACAACAATGAAGTTTATTATGGCTAAAAAGTAGTAATTGGAGTCCAGAAACTACTTTGTCCTCTTAGCAGAGAGGATTATTTAATTGTTTATACCAGCGGCCAACTGTATCTATTAAGGTGTGTTTAAGCTGAACATTGTGTCTGTGGCGTTTGTTGAAAATACCTCAGACAAGTATTTTTTTATGCTTATTAAGACAAAAAGGTGACATGAAATTGATTCACCTGCACTTTGTGTTGCCTTATCCAAATCTTAAGTCCACCAGGAATTGGATGCCCCCTGTAAGTGTTTGTACCAAACAGAGTTCTTCTTTTTCCAGTGGCTCCACTCAGGCAGACAAAAGTCAGACTGAAGGTGTTTTTATCCCTGCAGCTGTGGAGTTATCTGGCTATTTTGAGCTATTGATGCTAAGCGCCGGACATTAATCTACTTTGTGAGGATCCCTTTGAAGAAAGTGTCCACCGGAGTGTCACAGATGTGAAATAAATGAAATTATTAAATATATGGTACACAGTCTGATATCTTTTATAGGCCAAGATCAAAGCAAACCAATTGAGTTCTATTCTACCTAATATGTTTTTCTGTGATAAACAGTCCGGCTGAGGGAATAATCCCATCAAGGAAGGGAGAGATTAAAAAGAAAAAAGCATCAGATATATCACATAGCACAGGCGGTCTGCACTGCTCCCATGAAGCACCCGCGTTACAGTATTATAGAAATTGGTAATCTTGTTTCTTGGGTCCGAGTTGAAGCGCAGACCTTTTTTTTTTTTTACACCCTGTGGCTTCATTTTTTTTTTTCTTTTAAGAATCAGTACCAGACATGTAGACAGGAAGACAGACACAGCAGCTCTCTAATACTGTGAGAGTCCATCTGCCTCAAAGGGCTCCGGTAACTTCCTGTCTTTGGCTTTTTTCGGTGGAATTTCGCAGTAGGCCGATGTATTTGACATGTTTGTGACAGCTTTGGTTGTGTGCGTTTCAAGCTGAGGCATCATGCTCACAACCTAGCAGTGCATTATTCAGAGAACTCATAAATGTGTGTGTGTGTCTGCAGGAGCCTCTTTTTTTTCTCCACAAAATAAAACTTGAAGTCTATTTCTTATAAATGCATTTAAAAGTATGTGAATGGAAAAATATGGGTTTGACCAAACATGGCTGCAAATACAAACACACACGGTAAGAGCAGAGTCTCGCCTTGATATCATCAGCTTCTGTCATGGGTTAGACTTTGACTCCAATGAATGCATGTCAGGTTGTCAATTTCTTCCAAAAAACCTTTGAATGCAGCCCGGTCATGAATAGTGCATGTTGTTATTTTATTTTTTTTTAGTCTCCAACCGTCTCCAGGTCTGTTTTTGTTTGTTCCAGAATAAGTTGGAAGGCCTGTACGCTCTCATGCATCCTTTAAGAAAACTTCCAACAAGAAGTTGTGTTGCTTAGCCTCAGGTGAAAATTCAAACCTGAAGGTAATTTCGTCAAACCGCCTTGAACCAGATGCTTTTGCCTCCGTTATCGCCGTCTTTTCATTTTTTGCCCCCCGTCTGTCTTCGACCCTCAACCCTTCCCCACTTGCCCTGGTTCAGATCCTTCCCTTCCATGAGTCGGGACACACAACCTTTTATGAGTGCACTGTAACGTTTACCAGGAAGACATTTATTTCACTCTTAAAAGTCGGAGAAATATTTTGGCAGCTGTCTCCCATATTCCCTGCAGCGTGCCACATAAGGTCTTTGGCATTATCAGGGAAGGCAAAATGTTGGACGCATGCTGTTAACGTCACTAAAATATACACATGGCTCCCCCCCCCCCCCCCCCCTAAACTGTTACAAATGTTTGGTCGTTGAAGAGCATGCCATTCATCTTTAAAGATGTAAAAAGTCAGTGGTGCGGCGGCGACATTTCACCTCCCTGCTGCAGGAACACCATGCAGAGTGTGAGTGTGCACCTGTGGAGAATGATTGTCTACATATGAACATAGATACAGCGCTGCTGTGCACACATATCCTCCTCCTGTGAGAGAAGAAGAAAGGCAGAGAATTATGACTTGAGTCGGCAGTATTTTGTGTCGGTTGCTGTCTGATGAAACGTTGCCCCATGAACATGTTTTACTCCAACAGTTTGGGGTTTTATTTTAGTTGCTCAGTAGGGCGTGTGTGTATACAGCCAAAGAAAGCACCATCTTTAGTTAGGCATACTGCTAGAGATATGCGTCCAAACAATGTTTTTTATAAGCATTATCTCACGGTAAGAACATCTCTGACTATTACAATTTTCTCAGTAACAAAAATAAAAAAATAATTAAGTGGAATATTTTTTAGAACTTCATAAAATGTTTTGCCAGTAGAATATAATTTCTCAGTGTTAGTGGGGTTTTTTGTACATTCTAGTTTATACAATCTATCACCCAGAGACGTGAGTTCTACTAGATTCTGAGGTTTTCTATAGAACAAGGTTGATTTAAATCATAAAGACCCCCAAAAAACACATCTCTCCGTAGTTTATCAAGTTATGCACTCTTACCAGTTTGTCAGGCTCATATTACCAATCCATCACTATACTTAACTTTGGGCATTTTATGCATTTCTCAGTATTCGTCCTTTGTTCTGTAGCAGACCCAAATGGAGATTGGACTTTTTCTGTTGTGAAAAAGCTGAATCTTAGTATCATCTGACAAAGCAAATGCAGTTGGAACTCAGTAGTTGTAAAAGAACTACATCTTTTTGCCAAATAAATGCCATCTTTTTCACATATTTTTTTCATTAAGTTTCACTTTGGTTATATAAAACCAGTGATTCCCAAAGTGTAGGACATTGTAGAAATAAACTGAATCAATGACCAACTTTGGAAATCATTTCAAATGAACCTCAGTTGGAAGATCTTGAATTATGTTATTATGTTATTTATTTGTATTGATTAATAACTATTTTGTAATTTAAAGGGGATTTTAGTTTATTTTGTTGGAATATGTTTGGTTAGAGGACGGCACTAAAACATTCTTTTAAATTTAAAGGTGGCCCAACAAGAAAAGTTTTGGAACCACTGTGTTCAAGTGATTTTTACTCTTCTGAGAAATGCTTTGACAAAAGACAAAGGTGTGAACAGATAGACAACATGTGGGGGTGGGGGGAGGGTACATCTTCATTCCTTTAAATAATCTGTGTTTTTTACAGAGGCGTAGGCTACAACAGGAGTTGGGAGGCCGGAAGATCCCCTTTCTGGGACCGTCTGCTCGAGGTTTTCAGCAGTTGGTGAGTTGGTCCCTTATTTTGACGGCACCATCATGCTTTAAACCCTATTGATTAACACAAATAGATATTGTCTTCTTTTAGTGGGATTCCAGTTACTCCGGCTTAGCCTTGAGGAAGTCATGTTCACTTCCTGCTGAGCTCCACAGCCGGGTTCAGGCAGCTCTGCTCACCCTCAGAAGGAAAGGCTGCCTCCTGAAGGATCTGGTTCGCATTCGCGATCGTGATGTTTTCACCGCTGTGTCGCGGGCGCTGGTCGGGGAGCCAGGCCACACCTACCGCTATCTGGACACGCGGCTCTTTGCCATTCCTTGGCACAGTGAGGACACCGAGGTCAAAAGGCAAAACTGTTGTGATCCCGATTTGAGGGACGCTTGCAAAGCATTGTGGGAGCTTAATACATTCCTTTGTTCTGATGTGTCTCAAATGAAGGAGGGAGACCGGCTAGCACAATGTATGAAGGTGGAGGGAGAAACAAACCAAGTGGAAGAGGGTGAGACAGAGTCTAAACACAGTGAAGACTCCAAGAATAGTGAAGGAGGGGACTCAGAGTCCAGACAAAGTGAGGAGGGGGACACCGAGTCAAAACACAGCGAGGAGTGGGACATTGAGTCTAAGCACAGTGAAGAAGGAGGCTCTGGGTCAAAAAAAGACGAGGGCTGGGAGCCTGAGGAGGGCGAGTCCTCCCAAGTCAAACCCAGTGAAGCTAGTATTCCAGGAGTTTCAGGTCACAGTGAAGGAAAATGTACCGGCTGGACAACCAAGGCCTTCAGCGGGACAAAGGCTGAACCTGTTGGACTACAGGCCCAGGAGAAGACTGTGGCTCAACTAAAGCACAGTTTGTCAGATGATCACATTCAGGACAAAGGAATGAGCTGCTCCCAGCCCAGTTCCCCACAGGAGTGCACCGGCCCAGTCAAGTTCAACGTCACCCTACTGAACTACATGGACCCAGCACAGATGAGCCATCTCAAAGAGGAACCCTACTACGGCATGGGGAAAATGGCCGTCGGGTGGCACCATGACGAGAACCTGATCACTCATTCGCCAGTAGCGGTATACAACTATAGTTGCCAGGATGATAAAGGTAAGGTTAAAGAAAAAAGAGAAAGAAAATAAATGTAAAAAATCTGTGATTTACTTAAAAAAGTACATCTAAAAACATTGAATATCCTGAAAATGTTTAATATTTTTGTGACAAATATCAGAATAAATGACAAATTTATTGTATTTCCCTCTTGGAATAATAAAGTTTATTGAATTAAAACAAAACTGGCTAGACTGCAACCCCATAGATTCCCTATGGGGTTCAGGTTACGAAGAAGAGACACCCCCACCCAATAATACAGATGACCTAAAGGCCTCCACTAAAGCAAACCAGGTTTCCATCAAGGATTTGGCTAAAGGCGGGCATTTTAAATAGAGCATTTTTTCCCTTTTCCAGTCATGAGAGAATTTGTTGGATCGGGTTGAGTTTCAGCCTCATCATAGGTCCTGCGTCATGTAGTATACAGGGGGTAGCGAGGGGCGATGAGCCTCTCACGACCACCTCCCGATCGCAAATCTTAAGTGTCGGGAGAAAATCAAACATGTTTGAAATTCCGTCGGACCTCGTCGGATGTTCGTGAGCAAATCCTGCTGTTGAAGCTGGCCAATTTACCAGAACCTTGCACACTATGCATGTGTAAAATCTTCTTCCAGATTGAAGAGTCCATGTGGTTTTTAGACGTACAGTATTAGCAGGTAGATCGCATCAGAGCATCGGGCCGTACAGTTTAAGAAAAAACATTGTGAGCTCTGAACTTTAAAATCCTGGGGTTTTGTCCTACAGTTTTAGCTGTAACTGTGTACAATGATTGGAAATGTTGCACTGCAAAAACAATCTAGAAATGAGCAAAAATGTCTTAAATTAAGTGTATTTACTATTAATTTGAGTAGGTAAATGAAATCATCTGCCAATGGAATGAGTATTTTTACTCTTCAAATAAGATAATCAGATAATATGCACTTGAAATAAGACAATGTAGTTGTGTTTTCATATTTTAAATGTAAATCATCTAGTTCGATTGGCAAAATGTTTCTTTTACCTCCTCAATTCAAGAACAAATGCACTTGTTCTTAGAAAAAATTACTTATCTAGATTTAGATTTTTTTCCACAGAAGTGTTTGGCTGCCTTCATGCTTAACAGAAGGAAATCTCATTTAAGTCATGTCCTGTTGGTTGTGAAACTTTTTTACAATGGTTTTTCCTTCTGTTTAACTTTCCATTAATGTGCTTAGATACAGCACTCTACAAACAGCTGCTCCTTTAGCATTGGCCTTTTTGTGGCTTACCCTGCAAATAGAGGTTATAATTGACTGTCTGATGGACTCTGTCTGTCAGGTCAGCAGTCATACCTATGGTTTTGTTGGTACTAACCTGGCTCTTCAAAAAGAATAATCTATTAAATACATTTTTAAAAAACGTTTCCATAATCAGAAGCATCTGTCTACTCAGTGAAATTAAACACCTTTTACACTTTTCACTAATTAATTCTACATTAAAATGCAAAAAATCTACTTTGATACTGCAGATAAAGAGTAATTTTTGTCTTTTTCTTCGATAATAACCGAGGTCACTTATCTCTGTTGCTGTGCGGTGGATCAGAGGCAGGTAACCTTGTGTATTAAGGCCCTGCAGCAGCAGCTGCAGACACGGCCTCTGGTGAGGGAACCATCAGATCCATCTACGCGATAGTGTCAGGGCATTATCAAATGTCATCACCAGTTCGCCGCTGACAGTCTTATCGCAGCCTGTGCGTTAGGAGATCACAGACATTTGAATCTGGGCCCTTAACATGGGCTCAATGGTGCAGTATAACAAACAGACCTTATCACAAGCGCTACATCTCATCTAAATCATTTCCCCCAGAAATGATCGATGTGCAATTATCTGATACGGAATAATGAGCCCCGCTTTGATAAGTGTTCTTAGACTGTAGCTCTGGATAATACGATGTCTCCTAATTACCCATCGCATACACTCTCGAAAGCTAATAGTGTTTGCTGATTGACCTGATAAAGAGATGGAGAAAACTTTGCTTACTAGAACAGATGCAAAACAAACTATAGGATAGGATTTAGCTGAAATAGGTGTTTTATGTTAATTGTGGCAAGTCGAAGGAAGATGTTTGTTTAAAACACCAGAAGAATGTCATGCTTTCAGTACTCTTTAAAGCAACTTTTTCACAAGGCTTCTCTGCCTAGACTGAAAATGCTCAGTCACATTAGATCATTTGTGAAGTGTTTTCAAGGTCACAGATTCTCTGTTAAACTTTCAACACCTTCCTACACATGGATAAGCCTTAACTGTAGCTCTGGCTATACTCTCAGGGGAAATGCAGACTTCCTTATATTTTACCCTCATCCTCCTTCCTATCAACTCTGACTAAGTGGTTATTGAAGAAATCCTGCAAGAGGATGCTGCCAACACCATGTATCACATTGGCTACTATTGTGTTATAGAAAAAAGAATAATTGACTTGGTAAGAATTCTGGTTACATCAGCCCTAATCAGCTCATCAGAATGCTTATAATTTAGAATTTTACTTTTTTAAGGTATATTTTGTCTTGATTTTGTTAGAAAACACATTAGATATGCTTGAATATATTGTTAAAGGAATAGTACACCCAAAACATGATTAGCCTTCATTTTCTACTCACCCCCATGCTGAACAACACTCTGGAGTACTTTTTTGATATCTCAAATGCATCTGGAGATCTGGGAGGCTTCTTGCTGTCTGCTGACATTCAAATAATGGAGGTCTATGGTGCCCGAGGCAGAAAGGTCCATAAAAGTCCACAAAAAACGTGTCAATATTCCTCCATACTGCTCGTCCAATGTATTCCAAGTGTCCTGAGTGGGTAGCATCCAGAATTTACTCGAAACGAAGTCATTTATAATTTTTTGAGAGCCTAAACAGTAGTGTATAGGATTTCCTGAAAGCGCGCGCCAGCGCGTTCAGGACGCTAAGGAAGTCGGCAGACCAAACCAGATGAAAGTGTGCATTCAGCGTCTGCTCTGCCGATAATGCAAGCGTAGAAGAAGAAATGTGCTGTTTACCTGTGCAAAGAAAGAAACAACGAAAGAAAAATGTCTGAGGACTTCAGTTTTGAGGAAGAGCATGAGTTCTTTGCCGAGCTGAATGCGCACTTTCATCTGGTTTGGTCTGCCGCGGTTTCCGTAGACTCGTGAACGCGCTTTTAGGAAATACTATACACTACTGTTTATGCTCTAAAAACATTCTAAATGACTTCGTTTCGAGTAAATTCTGGATGCTACCCACTCAAGACACTTGGAATACATTGGACGAGCAGTATGGAGGAATATTGACACGTTTTTGTGGACTTTTATGGACCTTTCTGTCTCGGGCACAATAGACCTCCATTATTTGAATGTCAGCAGACAGCAAGAAGCCTCCCAGATCTCCAGATGCATTTGAGATATCAAAAAAGTACTCCAGAGTGTTGTTCGGCATGGGAGTGAGTAGAAAATGAAGGCTAATCATGTTTTGGGTGTACTATTCCTTTAAATGTGATAATTTTCGTCTAAATCTATACAGGTAAAATATTTCGATACATTAGCTGGTACATTTGACTTTAAGTGTTGGATTTGTGTTTGTTGGGCTTTAGACTCTATTTACTTTTGGAATATAAGTGATTGCATTTTATTCAGGGATAGCAAGATAGAATGCAATGTGTAAAAAGGTCAATAGCACATATCGTCTGTATTTCGCTTCACACTTGTGGCCTACCCTCTGTCTGTCCCTGAAGAATCCTGTAAAATGAACAATTTTAGTTGTAATGTAGCAAATCTGAGGATGTTTAAGGGATATTGATGCAATTTCAAACTAATCGCACTTTCTTCATGCACTTGTCCTGCATGTCGCCACAATCTGCATGTCGAGTTTCTGCGGCGCCAGCGTCACGCCACGTGCGATTCAGATTGCTCTGATTTCCCGATCATTCCCCAGCTGGGCTGTCTGCATTACCCTTTCATATGGAGTAAAACATGTTCCAAAGGGCTGTTTTCTTAATCTACTCAGGACTATTTCAACTCTGACCCTCTGAACACAGGCTTCAAACATGACACCTTACAGCTGCGGATGACCCCCCACTGCTCCAAGCTTTAGTGTGGATACTTTGATGAGAATGAAACAGAAGTGTGTTCCAGTTGTCAGCTCTGAGATTTCCCAGACCAGCCTATATGTGCCTTTAAAGGCCTCTTTTTTAAAGAACACAATGCACTTTGCTGTAACTATTACAAACACGCTCTCCTTCTGTTATAGCTTTAGATCAGGGTGTGAAATTTTCTTCTCCAGCTCAGCTGCCTCACCTTGTTATATCCTTTGACCAGAAGTTGTAGTTTTTTCTTTTTTTTCCTGACTCCTCCGATCCAAAGGAATCTGCAGCGACTGAGTGTTTTCCGGCACAGAGGATGGACTTGCTCTATTCTCTAAGCCTTCTGGGAGTGCTGTCATTAGCCGGCTCTCAGAGCACAATGGCTGGAAATTAAGTTACTATTTATCCGTGCTGAGCAAAGGAAAAGGCAGCCACGGGGCAGAGAGGCCTAGAAAGACTTTAGTATTGATTTTGCTGAAGGGTGTCGGCTGGCCAGGAGAAATCTTGTTTTCCTCGGATGCTGTGTAAGAACTGAGGGAGAAAGGGAAGAACGGGCGAGGTGGTATCAGTGAATGGGTTCATCAACAGGAGTATCACAGGATACATGCGCTCGCACACTCACTAAACAACATCAGAGGCTTTTATCCAACTATTTCCTCTTGCACAGCATAATGATAGCATAAAGATCCTGTGCTAACAGCCAGTTATAACCACAGAAACACGTATCATCTTTGCTCAGTTGTTAAGTGATTCTTACTTTCTGGAGACAAGGCCTTACATCTTACATCCATTTTTTGGCTGGTATTGATTTAATTGTTGCAGTCCAGACTTTTATCATATTAATTCTCAATATAATTTTTGTGTTATTTTATGAGAGCGGTGGTGCGTGTTTATGGAGTTGTACCATTTTTCCGCTGTGTCCTTCCAAGAGAAATGCTCGCGATTCTGCTGAGACAAAACTTACTGGTTTTTCTTTTATTATGCACAATAACAGGATATATATTTTAGAGTATAATGTGATCAACCAGCACTGAAGCAAATTTTGAAGTGGAAGGTAAAAAATCGTTAAAAAGAAATAATCCGAATGGGTTTGTGGGTATTTCTGTTCAGTCCTCGTTTTACCCTACGTCCCTAAATAAAATCTTTATAGTTAGAATAGAAGTTGCTCTTCAGAAAAGGCCGTAGAGATTTGTTAAATTGTATAAGAAACGCATCATAAAGGCCAAGGAAGACACCAGACTGGTCAGAGATAAAGTTTTAGAGACTTGTTAGGATGAATTGGGCAAAGCTACCAAACCAGTAAGCGTCCAACCAACCTGACAGCCTAGTAAAGGAGAGAATTAATCAGAAAGGCAGCCTGGAGGCATCTTGCAACTCTTGAAACTCTAAGGTTTGAGAATTTGCCATCCACAACTGCTACTTGTGCCCTCTACAAATCCTTCCTTTTCAGAAACACTGACAGAATATCTATTGAAATAAAACCAGCAGAAATCCTGTTCTAGATTTGCCACAACCAGCTAAAAATTCAACATATTTGGGAGAAGTTGTTCTTGTCAGATTAGACAAATGTTAACCTTGTTTTTTTAAATGCGAAACTATATCCATCCATCCATCCATTCTGACACGCTTGCCCCGAGTTGGGTCGCGAGGCGTGCTGGTGCTTATCTCCAGCAGTCCATGGGCAAGAGGTGGGGTACACCCTGGACAGGTCGCCAGTCCATCGCAGGGCGCGAAACTATATTCGTGGACGAAAACAAACACGATTTTTTATATAAAAACTCCCATCCCCAGAGTGAAACACAGTAGTGGCAGCATCATGCTGGGGCAGGAAAATCTGCAACTGAATACAGAACAAAATAAAAAATTCGAAAGCCAAAATATGAAAACAAAAATGTGTTGCAAACTCTAACAGATAGAGTTGGGAACAGTTTAGCATGACGCTAGCTTTAAATGCTACAGTAAAGTGGGTTGTGTGTGACTTACAGGTGAGTGCAGCGAAGGTGGCAGCGGTGAGAAGTCGTGTTGGAGGATCGGCCTGAAAGTGGCCTGGGACATCCACACACCTGGCCTGATGCTGCCCCTCGAGTCTGGAGACTGCTACTACATGAGAGGTACTGCTCCTTTGCCATAAACAAACTCGCAGAGTAACAAACATGTTATCATGTGCAAGCTGATAACATGTGCAAGCTTGGTTGTTGCACATGTTGTTGTTGCACAGTGGTGCCGTGTTGTTATGGAGAAGGCAGGACTGTCATTACTCTGGGTTTTAGTGGATCCTTCTCCCTCATCCCAGATGACCTAGAGCAGTGGGATGAACTTCACTCTCACTTTTTCTGCGCTGGAGACAGTGTGTAGGTGTGTGTGTGTGTGTGTGTGTTGTTGTAAAAGAGACAGGGTGAGTGAAAGAGAGGTGTCTTGGCCCTGAACACTGAGCTTTAAGGTTCCATGAAATTGTGTGCATTAGAGAGGTTAGGAAAACCAAATGTTATTTTTTGAAGTCCTCTGACCCATTGGGGAGAACAGACAGCAGGCCACAGGGGTGTAAATCATGCCTTAATGCTTCTGGCTTCGGCAGACACCTCCACCCTCTTTTTTTTTTTTGTCCCCCGGGCCTGTCCAGGCTTGCAAGGACATTTATCCACATCACAGCGGAGGCCTGTGTTCAGATGTACATCAAGTGAGGAGTCCTGCCTAAATGGATGGGAGGATTTATTATTTCATGCAGGCACCCTGATTTGAGGAAGAGGTTTTTTTTAATTATATATCACTGATTAATATTTATTCATAATGTATCTGTTTGATTTTATTACCAATAAAGAAGCTATTATTACTGAAACTCAAAACACTTTTTGTCTTAGAAACAAACAACAACAAATATTTTTGTCATTGAAAATGTGATCGATGATTTTTTTTAGCTGATATTTTCAAATTTATGTTTAAATCTTGCAATGCGAGATTTAAAAAGAGCTAACATTTGTAGCTCTGTGGTGGATGATAGCATCCTAATTTTTTCTGACGGTCTTAATATCGCTGTCTATTTGATGATATCTAGGTTTCTATGAGCAAGATGGTTTTCTGATTGAAAAATTGTGCTTAGAATTCCTTAGGTGGCTCTAGGTACACGTATAGCCATCATGAGAACTTATTTATTGTCCATTTAGGACTCTTAAAAGATTTATTATTATTTGTTCCTTGTTACATCAATACATTTTTATTTTATTTTAGTGGATTCAAGAAAATTAGAATTGTTTGCAGAATTTTGTATCTATAGTTAAATTTTTCTTTGTTTCCTATTGTGTCAAAATGTACATAATAGGCACTTATACAAGTAGGATATCATGAAAAAATTCAAGGGTGAAATTTATACTGTAAGTAACTGTACAAAAAAAACAAAAACATATATATATATATATATATATATATTAGTGCTGTCAATCGATTAAATTTTTTTAATCGCGATTAATCGCATCAATGCCTGAGTTAACTCGCGATTAATGGCATTTTAATCGCAAATTTTTTTTCTGATTGAAAATCATTTAAATACTCTCGATGACATACAAAAAATACATACAGGCTAGGTTTGTGCCAATGTTCTTTTTTTAAAATGAAAACAGGTCACAGACACTGATTTATGCCATAGAAACATATGGCAAGAAGATGGGGAGGCATGTAGCAAAAAATAACAAATATGTAGCCAAAAAAAAGGCCCTGAAAACAGGCTGATGTAAAAGACAGTCTTTACAGTTAATACAGTCTTTTGAACAAAGACGAGCATTTTACCCTACTGCTATAAAATGTAGTACAGTTAACATTACATGTTAATTAACCAAGATAATAATGAACAATTTTCAATCAATACATCAAAATCAATAGACCGACATCACTAGATGGAGGTAGTCTATGATCTAGAAAGTTACTTTTCAGCCTCTTAACAAAAATGAGAACACACACACACCCACCCACCCACACACAGACACACCCAACCACACACACACACACACACGATACCGACCTGTGGCGTACACAGACAGCAAGAGTGCCGTAGCAGATTCCATTTCACCTCAGTAATCTGTTTTCTCAGCGTATTTCAGGTTGCTACTAGTTACCAGACACTCAATTTGTTTGTTGGTGGTGGGGCTTAAAGAAAAGGCACTAGCGTCACCCAGTGTATGAGCGTCTTTTTTCCTTGAGGAGCTCCGCTCTCGAAGCGTATGAGAAATGCATACACTGGGGGAAAATAGCCCCGCCTTTCCGCAGGCTGCAGCGGGATGTACTTGGAAAATTGTACCATAAAACCACATAGCGTTAATCTCACGTTAAAAAAATTATCGCAGTTAAAATGGCCTTGCGTTAACGCGATAATAACGCGATAATTTTGACAGCACTAATATATATATATATATATATATATATATATATATATATGTACAGTTCCCAGCATTGACTCAATGACGTTTAGGCATAAATTCAAGCTGGAAGGCTCCTACCTGTCATCCGTGTCCTCATTAAGAATCCTCACTCCACGCTTTTGTATCAGCCAATCATTTCTCAGAGCTCTGCTTTTAAAGTTCCAGATTCAAGAACACTCCTAACTTTCCTGCTGAACTGTAACCCTCCTCTTCCTCTTTACCACCTTCATTCCATTAGCCATATTATGGCTCCGCTCATTCTTCACCATTCATTACGTCTCTATACTACAGTAGATCTCTTAGCTAGATCTACCATCATCTACAGCAGGGGTCACCAACTGTTTTAAGGCTGAGGGCTACTTTATGGGTACTGAATCATAGGACGGGCTACCAATACTGACATATGAACTAGAGGAGTCGGCGTTCACCTGAACTTTATAGATAATAACCATATTTCTATTGTTTCTTTTCATTTTTAATTTGCTTTTAGATATTCTTATTATAAAATCCATATAAATCCTCAAATGTTCTAATTTATTGATATGATAAAATGCTTCATAAATGCTTCAAAATAAGAGCTTCAGTAAAAAATAACATTTCAGATTTAGTCCACTGGTGAATTGTTCTGTTTTCAAAGGATGCTGAGGGCACCCCATGTTGTCCTTGAGGGCCCCTTGGTGCACTAAGAGGCAGATGTCTCTGAGGCATCAGTGACAAGAGCTATGATAGAGGAGGAAAACTTTCAACCTTGAGAAAGGTGAACCAACTTTCATGCATGGTAACTGTAACATCATGCTGAGCTTTACCTTCACTGCCAGTGGTACTGATGCATTGTGCAAAGTAATGAAAGAGAATCACATTGATTGATTATATTATTTTTTTCCAGTACTGAGTGACAAATGCAGAGTGAGCTACATGCATTATTTACATAGAAAGGTGAATACACTGACATTTAAAGCTTGGGACCTTAGATGTAATTTAAAGTGTCTTAATGGAGATTTTTAAGTGTTTTTGATCATTAAATTCCTGAATTTACCCTGGATTAATGGTTGCATATTAAAAATATTTTGATCTATAAAAAAAGTGAAATACAGATTGTAAAGAATCCACTCTAACATTAAGTTTGGTAATGGAAGGAATACGAGTCAAAGCAAAACTGACTTTTTCATTCATAGATTGGAATTTCTTAATAAGTGCAGAAATACAATACAATACAAATCCTGCATTACTATGAAATATTTGGACAAATTCATACAACATAAAACCAAATGATGTAGGTAACCTACAACAGTGGAACTTGGATTAATCACCAACAGGTAAGAAGGAAGAAGATGATTCTGATGACTGACTGCTTTCATCACCCAGCACCACCGTCTGCCAAAATACAGCATGAAAGGCCTTGAAACTCTTACAATGAAACCGTCAGTTTCCTCCCAGCCATGATAATAGAGAGATGAGCTGCTGTGCAGACCCCCTCTAATGGGACTTGACTGTCGCGGATCAGTGGGGAGTTATGCTCCGCTTGGTGATTACGACCCTGAGAGGCCAACTGCTCCACAACGATAGCAGCTCGGTGTACCTGAATGAAACACTTGGCATGATGTGCAACGTATTCACTCAGCTATAAATCTGCAGAACTCACGTTGCACAGAGATGCACCAGCGCCCTACAGTATCCCCGGTTGGCGCAGTACCCCTCCCTCATCCAAAATACTCGCATTCAAGGCAGGCAAGCAAAGCAGGTGTTAAAATATATTCCACTTGTCTTTTTTGTGACATCCAGCCCTTGATCAGTAGTTTTGCTGTATTAAATGGAAACTACAATGGTGTATAACCGCATACACCATTATATAATTTCAGCACCATTTGTCGGCGGCTGGCCCTTTTGAACTGCTAATGTCTAAGCTGCTGGAGGCAAATTGAATCACCATCATTTCCACCCAAATGGAATTTCAGTGGTTAAAAAAGAACAATGCAAGTCTTGACACCGGGTCTGTTCAATAATCTGATTTCCAGCTCCCAATGCACAGGGGGGGAACTGCAGAAAAGAGTTGACCCAATATATTTAAAAGCCTGCTTCCTGGAAAAGGAGGACAAGTGGCAGCAGGCACAGGGGTTGAAAGAAAGATAAATATTTATTACAGTTATCGAGTTTGCCTCGACTCCCTCCTGATCCCACTGGCTGCATTAGAGGCGCCAAGAAAAGAGCAGATTGATGGAGATAATTTGTTATTGGATATAAACAGTTTTAAAGACGCAGAGTAATTCTGCCCAGAGACCTAATCCTTCACAATCTCATCAGGGTGAAGAAAACACCGGCAAGTTGGTTTGTTTGTCACCGTCTTCTTCTTCTCTCCCCCCCCCCCCCCCCCCCCCCCATCCTTCCACCAAACAATAATATCTTCCTCCTAAAGCATTTGGCTGTTTGACTTTCAAATCACAGGCATTAGCTGGTGTTCTCTTGCTCAAGGCGGGTGTAAATATGCACATGTGCTGTGAATGACAGCTCTGTCGTGGCTAAATTAATTATTGGAAAGAGGCAAATAATGGCAGAGCTAAGAAACATCTATCCACACAAAGAAACACATGGCGGGATACGCAGGAAACAGCGCTTAGACCTTACTGTAAAGCTTATGTGATATTGGACAAATGTTTACTGGTATGGTGCTTCCATCTTGACAGATTGAGTGCGATCTGGTTCTGTTTGGTAATTAAAACTAAATTACAGTGCTCTTCCCTCTATGAGTCGACGCCGGACCGATGGGAGTGTGTCTGAGTTGATTTAGTGGAAATAACTCCATGCTTTTCATCTGTTTTTCTCTTGTAATATCTTCCTTTTATTCAAATTAACAATCAATTCCACATAAATCTGCTCTCTTCTGCTTTTTGAGCTCCTAGGTCTAGCATCCTGTCTCCTCGTTTGGTGGCGTGCAGCGATGTTGTTTGTTTGGTCATGGTGCTGATGGGTTTTCTTTGTGTTGTGCTTCCCAGATGACCTGAACAGCACCCACCAGCACTGTGTCCTTGCTGGAGAAACGCCACGCTTCAGCTCGACTCACAGAGTGGCCGAGGTAATTTCATCTGAGAACATGTAGCATCCGCTTGAGCTTTTGATCGAGGAACTTTTCTGATTATTGAAGATTCACTATCTCATATTTAATAGTTTATTTTATCATAAATTATTTGAAATGTTCAGGGTTCATATTATACATTTCCTAAATTTCTTGTTTCCTTTTCATCTTTAATATTTGTGAGATTTTTTGTGTTCAATTTTTAGATATTCTAAATAAAATATACTTTTTTTTAAGTCATAATGCAAAAAAAAAAGCTTAATCCAATCCATTTGTTAATTTTCTATGATCATCATTAGCTGATTAAAGCCACATTAGTTTAATAACCTTTTACTTTCTTTATTCGTGTCATGCTGTTGTTTGTGACACTGGTCTCGTTCCTATCAGTGTTCTAAGGGGACCCTGACCTACATCCAGTCCCGGTGCCAGGAGGCCCTGTCCAACCTGCATTCTGACCCCGAGACGGGCTCCCACAGCCTGGTGACCCTGCAGCTGACAGCGTTACAGCACTGTGAGGAGATTCACAATGAGGTGGGGGCATGCTGGCTGTGTTTTTAAACTTCAAGGGCACGTGAATACAAACATTTGTTTTTGATTTTCCTCCGTGCACACAGTTAGATTGGTAGCTATTTCGGATAAAGTTTTAGAAGGCTATTTGAGTTATATTAAATTCTCCCAAATATGAATATTCCAATTATCAGAATTAGCACAATAATCATTTGCAGAGAAGAAATGGTCTACAGAAGTTTATATTTACCTCTCTGAATCTATCAGAGTGCCCCCAATTCTTTAATCCCCACCCATCTGGTACTGCAAGCAGGTTCAAAACAACTAAGATCCATCTGCAAATAAGATGATGATGATTTAATCCGATGAGCAGAAATTGGTGTTGTTGAATTCACTGAAATTCATTGTCTGCAAATAGCAGGGATAAGCGTCTAATTAAAGATGCAAATGTATTAGAACAAACATATATGAGTGCTTCTTGTGTCATATGGATATAAACACCTGTGATTTATGTGTTTTTGACGTTCAGACAAGAACCTACACAATGCATCAATTTCATTGTTTAATTCGATTTTTAATCCCTGTATTTTCAATTCATACTACACATATTTTATTTACTATTTAAGTCATAAACTGAATTTATGAAAGAAGAAAGAAAGAAAATTCCACCAATTTTAAAGGCGTAAAATAAAGTAGCTTCAATGCAGTTTTTTTCATTTACGGATCTTTGTTTTTTTTTTCTTTTTCCCAGCATCTTTAGAGTATTAACTAATACTGGGAATCGTTTCAACGCAGGTTAAGGCTCTCTAAATGGCAGAAAGGGAGCTCGCCAGCTGCCGCTCTGCTTACCATACCTAGCTGCTATACTAAGTGAAATGTCTAAAATCTAAAATCCAGGTTGCTCTCATTTGTCCCGGCTTGTGATGGATTGCAAGCCAATAGGCTTTCCATATGTTTCCTAAAGATAGAGCCATGCCCCTGTCCGGTTTCTAACCTCTTTCTATATAAACAATGAGGGATGCTGGCTTGGGGTTCTGAGGGATAAAGTGAGGTCAAAAAAGAGAAGGCCTCCTGCCTCTTGCCGTATCTTGCTGCAGGCCAACAGTTAATATAACTTCTCACCTCTCACCCTTTTTACACCCGAATGCCTGAATTGCAGATCCGAGCAGACGCAAGCATCCAGGACCCTCAGCAGGATGCCATGACAGATGAGTCTGACATAAGGTTGTTTAAAGGTTGAAGACAATATTAAGTATTCAGCGCTGCCAAACAACGGGGCTTTCTGCATCTGGGTATCTGGTGCACCCTTTGAGCTGGGAACAGCTGGAAGATCGGCACATAGCACCACAGGATTACCAGAAGTTGCCTTTTACCAGTTGGGTAGGGGATGTTTATTTAGAAAAAAAACAAGGAGCTTTTTATCCAAGCATCGCTGTGCAGGGTGTGTGTGCGTGTGCGTTTTAGTGCTTAAGTAAGAAGGCGGTGTTCTCAGGGGCTTGGGCCTACCTTTCCCGGCTCTCGCAATGATCGATGTGGCCATTTGTTTGGAGTTGCCCACGAGAGCAGAACACCCAGCTAAATGATGTATTGTTGGTAGAGTTATTTATGATGGCGGCCCACTTTGGTGCTTGGTGGGTGCACATAGCGTAGGTCTTGTTTGACATGGACGACCAAGAGTGAACAAGTCTGAGACACGCGGGAAACCTGACCTATGCGGCGCCTTTTGGGTCTTTGCTCCGACGGTACAAAACCGCACACCAGCTGACAGTCTATTGATGCTGTGTACTTGAAGGGGGGGGGGCTGTTGTCACAGGATATAGGTGGGGTCTGATGGTAGCATCTGCCATCTGTCTGTCTTCGTTTGGGGCTGAAGCAAGGTGCCTAATTGAAGCAGATATTGAAGTGGGACAGAAGCTGAAATCAAGAAAAGTTCCCACCTGTTTAGTCCTTTTCTCTCTGTCTCTTTTTAATCTTACCTGCTGTCCTAGTCAGTCAAATAAGTCAAACATAATACCACCACATGGCCCCAGTGTGCATGTTTGGCTTTGAAATGCTAATCCCAGACACAAATGTCTTGTCTCATTTAAAGCCACTATGTTTCTTCCCAGGTGGGTGTATGACAGAGTGCCCTGAGGGACACCCCCCCTCCCCTCATATGACGCTACACTCCCAATAGTAAATATTGAAGGAAGCAAATAAGCTTCATATCTAACAGAAAGTAAACAGAATAAAATATGTTTAACCTTCTAGCTTCCCGTTTTAGGGTCATCAGGCCTCCTCAGGGCATTCCATTCTTTACTTGGTTCTGAAACTCTTTCTTCTGTTTCTTTCACGTTACAGTGATAAAAATCATTGTATGCTTTTACATTACTGTTAATTTGTATATTGTGGGTTTTTTTCTGTAGTCTCTACGTCCTTTTATCCTTATCAGTTTTTTTAAACTTATATTTTTAGGATTTGTTTCTGAAGTTTATAGATGCAATGCACTGAATGTGAATATCATCAAAAAGTTACATTATGTAGTAAATTGTATCAAAAGAGAAAATCAGATATTTAGCTTTATTCGTGATATACTAATTGAAACATTTATTGGAAAATCTAACAATAATGAGAACCTAAAATCACTTTTGTCTAAAGCTATAACATTTTAGAGAAAACTTTTCAACGTGCAACAATAACTGTATAATACAGTTATTTTTGCAGTGTAGTTGGACAGAGCTTCTTTTGGATGAAGAGCAGTTCAGTGGGGAGGGAGGAGACATGTTATTGGTGAGGTTTAGAAAGCTCTGCTGGTTTGAATAGAAACTTTCTCTTGTTCTAGTAAAACACACCAGGGTTGATTCCTTGGTTGAAGTTGGTCTTTAACAAAAGAGCAAAACTAGCAGATGATGAGTTAATGTGACTCCCCAACTCGTCACTGTTTGTAGAAACCTTTAACTTGACCTCAAGCAAGTATTTTTTTAGTGCTTCTCTTCCATTATCTCTGATTTTTCCAAGACTTTTTTCAGGTTTGGGTCCGTCTTATCATCGAGGATAGGGATGGGACAATTTATGAAAACCGTCCGAACCGTTCGGTTCGACCGTCTCGGTTCGATTCGCAGGTGTTGCGTTCGGTTCATGCGCTGTTCCTTTTTCTCATAGGCGAAGCGTTTACACTCCAGAGCAGAAGGTGGCGGTACTGTGACCAATGCCAACCACCAGTAGTAAACAAGAAGAAGAAGAAGCAAAGCAGCGTAGCCGGGTGTAGCAGAAAAAAATCAGTTGTTGTGGAGAATTGTGTGGGTATGGCGAGTGGGAAAGAACAGGAGTTGGAAGACGCGCCAGCAGCACTTTATAGGTCTGCTGTATGGGACCACTTTGCATTTAGAGTGACCTACGATGACGGCGGAAAGAAAGTTGTGGATAAAAGTGCAACAGTGTGCAAGCATTGTGCAACACGTTTTGTTTATGCTAACAGCAACACGACCAACATGTCAGGCTAACAATCAACATATACCGAACCGAAAACCGTGACCACGGAACCGTGAACCAAACGGAACAATGGATTTTGTGAACGTTCCACCCCTAATAGAGGAGTTGGAACATATGTCCTGGATGTGTCCATGTGTGGTGGCCCTCAGAAATCTGCACTACACTCTAAAATAGGCTTTACTTCACTGGCCTCTCTTGGCTGCTTGTTGACCTTTTTCCTTCCACTTAACTTTCCATTCATATATTTTGACCATCTCTGATTGTTCAATATTGAATTTGAATAACTTAACATTTCTAATAGAGGTTTTAATGTGAATGAAAATTTCTGCTGTGTTTTAATTTATTTAGATGTAGGTGTTGGTGTCTCACCGTACTTTACAATTAAAACCAGGATTGAAGTGTAAATGTATTGATATAGTTTGAAGATGGAATGTCAAAGTAACACTGGAAAATAACAAAATATCTTTTTTTTGTGAGAGCAAATCCAATTCGATCATCTTTACAGTAGATTTTGCAGCTTGAGGCTCACACCGGTGAGTGATAAGTGTTTGCAGACCCACAGAGAGTTAGAGGAAAGCAGTTATTCTGGCCATGGTGTAAGGAGGCTGGGATTGGTAAACAGAGAGGGATCGATCACGCTCTCATCAGCCCTCACCTCAGGGCCCCGGCCCCGGAAATTGATTGGACCCGCTCTGGGAATACTGTGAAGGTGTGAGGAAAAAAAAAATAATTGTGCCTCATTAAATGGGGAATAAAAGTGGTTTTCTGAGCTTCACCAGCAGAGTCGCCATAGTGGGTGGTCGCTGGCCTAATTTGGAGCTAATGTATAGTTAGTGTGTCCATCACCTGGAGAGATGACAGCGACTGCCGCAGGGGAGCCAGCCTCCCTTACCATCTCAGAGAAAAACTCAGCCTAACAGTCTCTCTCTTTTTCACGGAAAGGTGGCATTTAGTCTGAGTTTCCTGCTTGGCAGCTCTCAGCTGGGTGGCTAGACTCCAAATACCAAATAGCCGGTGCTCCTCAGCGGCTTTCAGATGGCCTGCTTTGTGGTTGCCTCTGGCCTGCGCTGTGGGGGACAGGCAGCCATGTCAGCTCAAAGTGGAGACACAGGTTGGTTTCTTCCCACCAAAGGAAAAGCAGACAATCAGAGAGATAGAAGGAGGGACAGCCTGGGAGAAAAGGACGTCCGATATATTGGCCCTCGCAGCTTTGTTGTGTGTTTGAGCTGTAGTGATCGAAGGGGAGTGGATTTGGAGTGTGTTGAAGGGACCATAAAGGATGACATTTCTTTGAAGGGTGTGTTGTATGGAGCGACTGGGAGGCTGCTGAGCAGTGCCACTGGCTGTGTATTCTCCCTGACATGCAGCAGTCCTTGCATGTCATCCCCGCTGTGATCAGAGCCTTTTGGGAGTAAATGGCAGGATGACTGTGTGCACAGCTTCCACCTCAGACAGCTCTCTCTCTCAGGTTGTTTGTGTAAATAGTTCTCGTCCTTTGTTGTTTTGGGGGTGATGGAGGGGAAGGTGACTCTCTTCTGACCACATTAAAATGTCAGTATTTGAAGAAATACTTTGGAAAGATGTCCCTAACTTTTTAGTTGGATTCTTTTTTTTTTATAGCTCAGATATTAAAAAGGAAAAAAAGATGAATTAGGTTTAAATAATTGAATATATTTCTGCTTGCTGGTTTTATAGTAACAGTTTGGGAGCTAGAAAATAGAGCATAGAAAATATATCATAACTCTTTCCTTTCTTTATATAAAAAAAAGAATATGAATCAAAGCAATTATAAATACATAGCTCAGAACTTCATGTGCTTTGTACATTAATCCTATTTAGCATTCCTTGTAAAATATGACCACAGGTTGGCCCTTTGTGTTTTACATTTTTATTATGAGCTAATAATGTTAAACTGGCAGCAATAAAAGAAACATTTATTTCTTATAGGATATTTTTATTTTTTAATATAGAAATTATATCTGATGTTTCTTCTTCACAGCTTTGGCAGAGAAGTCTTCGTTGAACACACTGACTTAGGGCTGAAATCAAATCCTTTCTACATTTCACTGAGACTCATGCAGTAAAACAAAGATTGGGGAGCAAAACAGACACAATGTGTGTTTATTTGTTGCATCTCGTACAGCATACAATAAAAATCTTAAAATCGTGGTATGGCTTTGTATGAACTTGGGATCTGTGTCTATCTGTTAACATGGAGAGACTTGGCAGGATAGTTCAGGCATTGTATAAATCTTGCCTGTGATTGGTGGATTCCAACATGGAGACAGTTTGATTTAAGCCTTTCCATTTAATTCAATTCAATTCAGTTTATTTATATAGCGCCAAATTCACAACACATGTCATCTCAAGGCACTTTACTGTTCAACCAGATCATACAGTCAAATTGATACAAAGTTTTCTATCTAAGGAAAACCAATTGATTGCATTGACTCAAATACAATCCCTCACTCTAAGCATGCTTGTAGCGACAGTGGAGAGGAAAAACTCCCTTTTAACAGGAAGAAACCTCCAGCAGAACCAGGCTCAGTGTGAGCGGCCATCTGCTGAGGCCGACTGGGGTTCAAGGAGACAGAAGCAGAGATACAAAAAGCAGCTGTAAAAGGCGGCCCCGTCCAGGAAACACACAGCCAGGCAGACGAGCTCCGAGCCAGCTCCCATGCCAGAGGACGAAGAGAGCACATCCAGTTAGTCACAGTCAGAGAGACAGGACCACACTGGAAAACAGGCCGATCTCCAACATCTATAAACAAGGGTGTTGATGGAAGCAGCACAGCTGATGTTTTTAATGTCTGCCTGTGTGTCTAGAGTCCTGTTCCTGCTGGAACCTGCAGCAACACTCCAGTTTTTTTGCCCAAATTCCCTCCCTCTGCCAAAGAATAGCATCCCCACAGCATGATACTGACACTATCATGTTTAACTGTGTGGATGTCATGTGCCGCGTTCGTTTACCTCCAATAAAATAGACTAAAAAGTTGAATTCTGACCGTATCCAACATGTCGATCTTTAAGCAGAGGCCTCCCTCCTGAGTTACCGTCGGGCCTCTTAGCTGTTTGCTTGATTAATGCTCTCCTAGACCTACCTGTCAGTTCAGCCTGCTGGCCGTGCCTCGTGCAGTCCTGCCGTATTCCTTGCATTTTCAGATGATCGATTTAACAGTGCTAGGTGAAACGTTTAAAGCTTAGGATATTACTTTCTAATCTAACCTGGCTTTAAACTTCTCTACACCTTTTTTCCTGACCCATTTGCAGTGTTTCTTCGTCTTCACACTGCTATTTGTTCAGTAGTGTTCTCTAATGAAGCTGGGTCTTTACAGAACAGCTGGATTTCTATGAAGATTAGATCCTACTAAATGAACTCCACTTCCTGTTATCTGTTCTCTGTTGCTCTGGGTTTTCGCTCAGGGATGTAAAAGCAATGGATTGCTGAATGTAATCGATATATACTCTTTAATAATATTAAGAACCTTATTTCACTCCACTTAACAGTGTGAATTTAAAGCATTAAAACAATAATAAAGTAAAATCAAGTTTACATTTTAACATGAGGAAAGGTAAAACGGTTCTAGGGGTATGAAAACTTTTGCAATGTTTTGCATTTAGTTGAAAACCAGTGCAAAATACTAATATGGTAATGCAAAATTCAACAGATAAAAGCACCAAAAATGCATAATAATTATCTAAATGAAATTTTTAATTCCTCAGGACATCTTCAGCCGTATTATTGAGCTTAAACTGGTTGAGATAAATCGGAAGTTGGCAGCTGAAAAGGCTCATTTTCATCCGTTTGCTAATGCTCTGTTGGAAGAACAATAAACAAAAATAGTTTTCAAAAGGCAAACAATAGAACTCCGAGTTCTATGTGATATGCAACCCTTTTGTACGCCAGAAGACTTTGTGCCGTGCAGTTGTCTACATCAGGCTGTTACGGGGGGGGTTTGTATTGTTTTGGGTGGATGCTGCTTTGTGGGACGTTTCAGAGGGGGGAGGGCATCTCACCGCCTTGACTTGATGTTTGTAGCATTTGGAATAATCTTTGACACACACATACACACCCGCATGGCCATGTTCTGCAGAAACCCTAACAAAGCCAGCCACACTCTTAAGAAGACAGGTACAAGCAGGGGCACAAACACAACAGAGCTCTCTGGGTTCAGGCCCAAACTCACAACAACACAGTCAGAAGTAGCGAGGCTACACCTGGCTACGGTAAGCATCCTTTCCGAGGATTAATTCAGCACTTCAAAAGAGCAGGAAACAAAAACACTCCAAGTGGAGGAGGAGGAGGAGGGCTTGGCTCAGCAGCAGAGACTGTCAGTTACAGATGTTGGAGCAGAGGACGGAAGATGGGTGGGGTTTTCAGGTGTGCTCACAGGAAGGTTTGTAAAAAAAAAAGAACATATTTCTCCTTTTTTTTTTTTTTATTCCAAATTTGCTGTTTGCAAAACCATGTTTTAAGAGTCTGGATATCTATGGTTTATGGTTAGATTTAGGCAACTTTTATTGTCATTTTGTATATGTTTTCTACAGCTTTCAGATATTGAATGTGCAGCAGGTTAGCAGTAAAGTGAACATTTCCATTTCATAAAGTGCAGCGATTATCAAATGCAAACTATAGGAGAAAAAAAACAACATGGTGCAAAAATGCATTGAAATGGAAGTTGAGAGCATTTCAAGACAAATGTATATGGTGCAAATACGCAGTATTTTGGTTTGTTATCAGTGTGATGCAGAGTCTGTGACTTGATTTAGAGTTTTTTTCAACAGTTCAGCTGTCTGATGGCAGTTGGGAAGAAGCTGTTGCAGAATCTGCTGATGGTTGAAGAATTAATCAATCATAGTGCACACCTTTACCGGCTTACTGCAAACCTGCAGCCTGTTTAGCTTCAGCTGGACAAATGTCCAGATAGACAAATGTCCCTTTACTGTAGAATGCTTTAATGTACAGATAAACCCACTGCTAATGGTCTGTTTGGCATCGTTGACCTTATTGGGACTCATGAGCCATTTAGAAATATTTGGCATCGTTGTAGAGTAGTTTTTTTAAATGTATATAATTGAAAACATTCAAAAAATACTGATCGGCAACACATCTTCACATATGTATATCAGTAAAGATGTGTTTTAATATGCACAGCAAAAATGATCTCAAAATGAGTAAAAATTTCTTAAATTAAGGGTATTTGCCCTTAATTTGAGCAGGTAAATAAGATGATTTGCCAATGGAATTAGTATTTTTACTCTTAAAATAAGGTATCTAGATAATATAAGACAATAAATAAGAAAATGCAATGGTTTTTTCTTATTTTAAGTGTAAATTGTCTTGTTCCATTGGCAAGGGTCTCACTTAAATCCTTAATTCAAGAAAAAATGCACTTATTTTAAGAAAAAATGACTTATTTAGATAAAAAAATGTTTGCAGTGTGGATGATGTGTAAACACAGATCCATGGCTGCTTTTATGGAGATGTTCGTACCTCTCTGCAGTTTGTGATTCTCAATGAACCCAATGAACGGGTGGTTATCAGTAAATCGCTTACATTCGTTTAGAAGCATCAAACAGCTGGATACTGCTGTGAGGGGTATAAATGCAGCTGCTGTTATGCTATACTGTACGACCACACTGTATTTAAAAAGCATCCATACCGTTTTTTTTTTTATAGATTCCATCCACAATCTTATTTCATTTGATTTTCATATAATAGTAAAACACAAAGGTGAGCCTAGTTTTACTACATATGGATTTTTACAATGATTTAAATTCAATTTCACCACCTTGTTTCAGTCACTTCCCTCTAAGACTATACTTTGTTATAACTGAAGCTATAATTTTTGTTTAAAGGTCTGTTTCTACAAGGTTTTCACATCTAGGGGCTAATATTTATGTTTACGGTTGCTGCCTTGATTGAAGGTAAAACCAGCCTGAAGTCTTTTTTTTTTTACCATCTAACAGGTATTCAGTATTCAGAGTCATTCATCTTCCCATAAACTCTGACTTCATCTCAAGCAATGATTCTGTCCCCACCGTGTTATGAAGGAGACAGCGTTTTATGGTAATACGCAAGGTTTTACTGATTAGCAGAGCTCTGGTTTGGTGTAATTCAACCAGAACGCATTCTTCTAAAATGTTTTCTGTTCCCTACATGGCTTAAATAACAACAACCAGGATTTCTGATTCCTTTGATCTAACAAAGTTTTTTTTCCTTCCTGCTTTTTACAAAGACCAATTTGTAGAGCTTGACCAATGGTTGAATTTTTTGACAGATTCCCTCCCCTGAGCTGTACATCTCTGCAGCACCTCCAGAGCTCCAGTATGATGAGTTTATGTCTTTGATTAATGCCCACCTTGTAGTGTATTTTAACAGGGTAACATTTAGGCCAAATTGCTTCTATCTACAGTTGATGGATCATATCGTCTTAGAACCTTATTCAGCTAAACTTCACTGTAAATTTACCACTAACCTGCCTGAAGAGTCTAGTTTATTTTGATGCTACCTGTTCACTTATGTTTAACATCAACCCTAAACAGAACAGTTAGATTTATGATGAGATGAAATTACACTCAGGCAAACTCTATATAGTAGTTAGTTGTCCTCTAAAGACACTTGAAGGAACTTTTACTTTAGTGTGTCAGAGTAAAGGGGGCTGAAGAGAAATACAGGCCACACTTTTCAGTGTTATTCAAAAAAAAAAAAAAAAATTTTTAATCTTTTTTTTTCCATTTCAGTTCTTCTTTGAATTAGTCTGTTACGTAAAAAAAAAAAAATCCCATAAGTACTATGAAGTTTTTGTTTTTTTGTCACAAAATATAAAAAAAAAAAAAGTAAAAATGTTTTATCTCTGCTTCCTGTATTTGGCTTAGGTTTTACCACATAATGTTTTAGAGGAATGTCTCACATACACTAGTTCATCTTAACACCCTGTCATCAGCAGATGACATTTTAGTTACATCCAACACAAGGAGGTGCATTTATTTTCTTTCTTTTTTTTTTTGCCAAGATTTTATTTTTTCTGATAGAAAAAGGTAAATTAGATTGTGTCCTTGTTGAAGTATACATTTTTAAATCTTAAGATATATGAAAAAATATATTTTAACCCGAAGCTTGATTGTGTTCCCTCAGGTGGAGTTTGAATGGCTGCGACAGTATTGGTTTCAGGGCCAGCGTTACGCCCGCTTCTGCAGCTGGTGGTCCCGACCGATGGAGCAGCTGGAGAAGGATTGGAAGCTCATGGAGACCATGGTAGGGCGGCTTTAAGACATGCTGCTCATCGTAGCACAGCTTTTAAAAAAAAATTATATATCGGAAAAAGCTGTATTTCCTTGCAGTTTATTAGATATCAAAACATATACAACCAAAATTAAGACAATATTGCTAAATGATTGGAAAATATTCAGTTGATAAAGTTCAATTGATTGATAATATCTGATAATGAAGGATGTATTTGTACGATCTATTCCTGATTATTTTATAAATTATAACAGGTATTTAAAAAAAATATTTTATTTTTTATTCTTTTAAAAATTGAATCAATGTTTATTTGAACAGCCTACATTCAAGTGTGTGCAAAATGATTAATTTCTCGGGCAGATTTAAGCGGAAAATTCAAGGTTTCCTTTCATAAGAAAAAAAGCATTCTCAAAAGGATATTAAAAAAAGTGAAAATGAATCTTTTTTTAAAATCATTTATTTTTCTTAATTCTAATTGTATTGAAATAAAACCATATAAAACAATTAAAATCCATTCTTAATAACAAATCAACATTTGACTTTTTTTTAGCTGATAAACTCCAACTGTAAATGTCATCAGAAAGTCCTTAGAGGAGAAGACACGATTTTTAAATTCTTACCCAATAACCTGAAATTAGATGCAATGGGTTTACCTGTAGCATCACAGACATTTTGCACATAAACAAGTATGCACACATCTAATACTAAGGAAAATATATAAAACCAATTTAAACCGATAGGATTTTAATGTCAGACTTACTGTTAAGTTAGCATACAGTCATTATGCCGTTAGTTAATCAGACTCACACATAGCCTTGGTTATGTGCAGCTCATAAACCAACAAGGCCTCCCATATGTCTTTATTTGAAAAGATTTCATTCACATACCTTCAGATGCACATTTTATTGTTATTTTCTATACCTATAAATCAGTTAATGCATTCCATACCCAGACATTAGGAGCAGCAGGGGGCACTCTTGCATCACTGTAGCAGCTGCTTCCTCAGCTAAGAGATCTTCTCTTTGCCTCCCTGCAGTCAGTCCTGCTGTCTCTGGGAGCTCTGGGTCTCTGTCAGTGCTGAGCGCTGAGCAGTAATCACATCTAATGCTGAGGCGGGGATAAAGACAGGGGCTGAAGGGGAGAGCGGTGCCTCTGCTGCTCAGCTCAGGCAGCGGCCCGTCTCTCTCAGGCATCCAGAGATCCTGACAGAGGCTGGGTGACGGGCTTTGAGTGCTCCATCTTTGGCTATAGATGAAGTGTGTGATTCTGACCTGTATTCAGTAAAAGGCCACTGCTAAAGTGGAAAGCTCATATGTCAGTGTTTTTTTTTTTCTTCTATATTTATTTAAACGTTATTTTTATATTATTCAGTGCAAACGCTCAAATGCAAATAAAATATTCACTTTTTTTTTATTGAAAAAACAATATACTTGACAATAAATATCTCTTATTTTTTCCTTTATTATTACCTAAAATAACAGTGTTATTGTAGATTAAAAAGAGTAACTTTTTTTTAGATTAAATAATTTTTAAACAGGTTTGTTTTTTTACGATGCGGAAAGATTCGAAAGGAAGCATCTCTTCTGGCGATAGAAATGAATATTAGACAAAAAAAAAAAGGGAAAAACGCTGACATGAGCACAAAGGTAACGATTCTCTATTGTGATGAAAGACAACATTATTGCTTTTGCTAGCAGTATTTACATACATGCATCGACCTCAGATCCGCTGATGAAACAGCACTTCATAAATATGGCTTATAGATTCCTCTTTGGGAGGTTTAGATAGCTGAGGCTTTTCTGCTGTTGGATTAAAACACATTTCCCTAAATTACTTTGGGTTATTTAAATAATGGCCGGCTCTCCTGCAGTCCCCTATATTGGCATATATTTTACATTTTGAAGCCAGCAATTGACAGCGCCGTCTAATTTGGTGAAATACGAGTGACCTAGTGTGAGCAGATGCTGTTTACCATTTATTTATTTACATATTTTGGCTGCTTGCAGAGTAGATTTTAATGCGCCGCAATTTTTATTTATTATTTTTCCTTTGGCCGGGGTATTTTAAAATAACAAATACGTGTCTATTTAAATAGGCTTTATAAAATGACGCTGCATTGTTTTATACACCGCGCCGTTGCAATAAAAGAGCCTATTGTTTCATCTTTGCTAAAATAGTAATGCAAACAGCCAGGCTTCCTTGCTTTATTGTCATATTTAGCTGCAGCGATGTGTTGGGCTGTGTACGCGTTTGTTAGTCTGTATGAAGAGTATTGCAATATGGAAAGACCCTTCTCCTGTATGTGGATAGTGTCTCTCCCTCGGGCTCCTCTCTGCTCCTCAGCCTGTTGTCATGCAAATGCTCATCCTCCTATTTGAATGACATCCTGATAAAATACATAAATACATTTATAAAGAAGCAAAACAAAACGAGTCCACTGTCTTTCTCGCCATTTTTTTCTTTTCTTCCCCTGAATAGTCTTTAAGTATATTTCACGTGAGAGCTTAGCTGAGCGATAATGTGTGTAAAGGTAAAGGTAGGTAAAGGTTGTTCTGGGCAGGTGGAAGAAGGGCAGCGACTGAAAGGTTTTTTGTGTTCCCCTGTGATCCAGGGCGCTGGATTCCGTTTCGAACCGTCTGGCTCCGAGCCTCGCTCTCCCTCAGGACTCTTGCTATCATTGCAGTCGTACAATAGTGACATTTCCTTAAACTAGCAACAATGAATGGCTCCTTTGTGAGTCACAATAGGCAGAAGATCTTGGCTTTATGCAGAATATTTTAAATACCGGTGTGGTATTTTTATTATTTTTTAATCTTTCCTTTTTTCGCTGTGGTGGAAGAAGTGACGGCGAGACCATGAGCACATTTCTCTCTTTTTTTTTTTTTTCCTGAGTTGTCCTTTTGTGTGTGTGTGTGTGTTTTTGCTCGAGCCATTGATGTTAATGTATGCACTCGGCATGACTTTAATTGATTTAGCAGCTCTGCTTGCGCAGTACAGCCTTTTCCCTAATTTGTCACTTTCCTGACTTCTGTGGCTGCTCATCTCACAACTTCAAAAGCCAGCGCTTGCAAAGAGATTTCAATACACCCCGTCTGCTTTTTCCTTCTTCTTCCTCTCCTCTCTCACTCTTTATTTCTGTTGTTTTCCTCTCTTTCTCTCCTTCCATCTCCCCATATCTTTGCCTCCCCCCCATCCATCCCCCTTTGATTTGACAGGAGAACCGGTCTTGTAGATGGAAATCTTTTCAATGCCTATCAAGGAAATTAATCCACTTTCTTTATGAACGGGATCCACACTGTTGGATACATTTGTACACTTCAAGGCGTACTAAACAGGAAGTGATATCAGGGCCACGTTTCCCTCCGCTTCACCCGACCCAACACTCCCCATTTCCTGACTTTTTTTTTTTTTTTGGTCACAAATAAACATGTAAAACATATTCTCACAACCCCCCCATGATCTATAATGCAGGCAAGCATTTGCATGCATGCAGCCCCGTGTGTTTGTGCAGGGATTTTACTCAGTGACCATATTAACCCCCGCCAAAGTCCTCCCTCTAATAACAGTCCTCGGAAACAATCCGAGCTGCTGAGGTGAGTAGCGCTCGCAATCATACGCAACCTGGCCCGGCCGCCATCAAGAGCTGATTAGGTTATTGAGCAAACCTGGGGGGGGGGGGGGGGGGGGGAGTCTGTAGAGTCAGAGGAGCTAGATAGGATTGAGATAAGGTTTGTGTGTGAGTCAGGGGGGGGCGGGTGGTCAATGTAAATGTTATTGCTGTGTGAGCTCATTTGATCAAAGTCCTGGAAAGGTTAAGTGAATCCAATCTGGTTTTGTATGGCAGAGTGGAGACACAGGCGCTGGGGAAGAAACCCCCAGGACGGAGAATGGATTATCATATTGGCGCTGGAGTAGCAGGGGCCTCCGACGGACAGTTTACTCTGGCCGTAATGCGTTTAGACAGCAATTGGCCTTAATAACCTTTATTGACTTCAGCGGGTCAGTGCCAAGAATCTAATTATCAAAGTGTATCAATTTCGTTGGAGTTTAGAGTTGCAGCGCTCAAAATAATTATTTTAAGGTCGGACCAGGGCAATTAATCCCCTCTCTCTTTATTTGATGGCTTTGTAAAACATTATAAATGTTATGGTTTCCCGTTGTGCTAAATAATTTTACTAAACGTCTGTTGTTTTTTTTTGCTGTGTGTGTTTTTGTGTGTGGAGAGTCCAGGTGTAGAGGAAAAGAGGCCCTTTTCTTAGGGGTTGTTCCTCCTTTTTTCCTCTTTTTATGGCCCGAATGACTCTAGATGTTTCCCAGCACTCGTTTTCTCTTTTGCTTCGCACACAGTTTTATTCCCGCTCTAAACGCACACATGCAACCCAGATAATTATAAGTGTGAACTAAGCAGTAAACTGTTAAGGGATCATTTTTATTGCTCATTATGAAGCCATTTATTATCTCCAACATTAAATCACACTGTTTCTTTGCGCCATATTGTTTTGCGTTTAAAGCCCAGGCTGAATAAATAGGCTTATATGTTTATTATATTTCTTTTCTTCGTGGTTCTCATGCCCTGACGGTGTGTGTGACTGAGCGTGCGGATGTTGATTTATTTGTAACGTCTGTTTGTGTGCGCACAATGTGAGTGGGGGAAGTAAATTGTGCAGCTGCATAGTGGTTTATCCTTCCATGACAGCCAGTAAGTGCTCTTACCTGGATAGTAGTAGTGTTTTTTCCCCCCCTTATCATGGAACATAGACTAGAGGCCCTAATCCACACGTTCATTACTGCAGGGCCTTATTTATCCACTCTTTATTAGCTTGCTTTCTTTGCCCTATTTAGACAGGGCTGAGTGAGAAAGAAATTACTCCAAGATTATTGTTATTCTTCATTTAAAGAGGAAATATATGGCTGATAATACATTTTACATCACGCTACAGCTCATGTTTGGAACCATGAAAAAAAGAAAATGAAAAGAAGCAGGAAGAGACACGGAGAGGCAGAGCAAGCAAAGGGGAGAGTAAAGGGGAGAAAATGTAGCGGCGCGAAAGGTATTTGCAATTCTCTTTGAAGTCCCTATTCAACAGGGTAAGCTGAATTTTTCGGCAATGCCTGATAGTGTTTCTTCGTAAACGCTTAAACCCCTTTAGAGAATTTCCATGGGCAGATATACGCGGTGGCTTGAAGGGAGCGTTTATGTTACCTGGAGCCAGTGCAGCCCTCAGCTTTGTACCTAAAGATGTACACTAGTGTTGAATGGAATCCCGCAGAGGTTTGTCTACGACAGAATCTCACTGCAACATCGCTGTAAGCCGGAGCGGGGAGAGGTAAAAAAAAAAAAAGAAAAAAAAGAGAAAACGAGAGCCCTGCACAGCTTTAACGCCGTCACAGTAGTATGGTGAGGTTTGCATGAAAGGACAAAAACACTGGTGTCCATTTTGGAGTTTAAAACAGGCATAGCAGGCCGGTTAAAAGTCTCATGGTGTGAAATCATTGAGCAAAACACTCCACCTTTTCAAGGTATCCTAATATTTTACAAAAATGTCAAACAAAAATATTAATATAAATTGAGATATAATAGCTGATGCAAATAAAACAGATATACAGCAAATAGTCCTACAGCTGCTTAAATTAATAAAAAATATTTGTTAAATATTCATTATATATACTTAAGAAAAAATATACAATAAAAACTTACATTTAATTTTATCATTTCAGATCAATTTTATTCCTTTTGTCAGAGATTTTGTAATTTCATTAATTTATTTATTTGTATTCTGTATTCTATGTGGTGGCAGAAAATTTGGAATTAAAAAAAATGCTAATCTATCAATAATTTTTTGATTAAAAACCTTTTATTGGGTCATATGTAGATTTTATATTTTGCTCTTTATAAAGTCACTCTGATCCAAAACGGTTTTTACATTTTACTTTGTTCTAAATTACTGCAAAGTTACACAGGTGTAACAAATGTGCAACTCAGTGAAATCATTTTAAAGCTGCATTACCTTTATAAAAGTAAACAGATGTTCCACATTTTGCTTAAAAACAGCGACCTGTCACATCTTCACTGCTAAGTGATGGTAAACAGAATAGAAATCATTAGTGTTAACTGGAGTCTGGGAAAAATCACTTTTGACTCATTAAAATTCAAAACTAATTTTGGTCTGCTTTAGGCCAACTGACCTGCAGTGTGCAGCAATACATGGAGAAGGGGCATAACTCTGCTTCCTCTTTGTTGCTTTAAAATGTAAGGAACAGTATGATGTAACAGTATGATGGCAAATTATTGCATTTTGTCTTTAAACAGAACATTGATACCAGTAACTGACCCGTTTAAAACCAAACCAGGTTCAGGTTAACAGACGGAGGTTTGAGAGAATGACTGCAGATCTTTTTACACTATTAGCTTTAACAGTAAAATGAAAGGTATGGTCAGAGGCGCCGTTATCAGAACTGGAGCTGCTTTATTTAAGTTACATTCCCCTCGTAACATCATGTCCCAAGGCTCTGTGCAGGATACGATTTGCATTTTCCTTTGCATGATTAACTCCGACTTGAAACAACTTGTTACCCGCTGCAGGTGAGTGAAACTTCATCATCATCGACTGCTTGTCTGTATGTAGCAACTGCTCAGGAAGTAATGTTTTTTATTCGTAAACTCTACATACTGCCTTTGGATGTCAGCTAAGTAACGTCTTCACTTTATCTTTGCAGTGTTATTGTGAGAAGATTTATTTTAAGGAGTTTTGTTGTCAGAATTGTAACACTGAGAGTTTTTGTTTATTTATTTTTTGTTAATTCCATCCGTGGGCCTTGAAGACAGCTCGTCTTCTTAGAAAACAAATGGGTATTTTACAGAGACTGATCTGCCTTATCCGCTTAGCAGCACCCTCAATCCTTGCTTTGCTTTATTTGCCCACTTTATTTACTTGCTTATTCATTTACTTACCTCTGTATGGATTTAGTTTGATTTCTTCCCACCTACCCGTAGCCACCCTCGCTCTCCTCCTATTCCTCTCCTCATCCTTGGCCTCGATCAGCAAGATAAACCTTCAGAGGAGGGGGAGATAACATCCTTTAAAGTGGTAAAGAGGACTTATGGGGCAGCCCAGATTAATCACTGCTCCGTTTAATCGCATTCGGTGTGGACGGCGGCATTGGCTGCAGGGCCAAGCTTCTCCCTGAGTCATACCATCAAGAAAAAATAAAAAAAAGAGAAGAAAAGAGAGGGAAAGAAAGATGAAGGATGAAGTGTGTGTTTGTTAAAACATGCCTTGATGGGGGAGAAAGTATAAAAAGATGAAAGCGATATTTCCGAACACCTCACAGTAAAGCACGCCCCCTCTGTTACCTGAAGAGAGACGCTAATGCTAACCAGCATTTGACATATAATTATGGCTCTACTTTGATCCAGGCGTAATTGTTTACTCCTCTCACAGGCAATCATGTCACTGAAGTTTAGCAAAAGAAGTTGCCACAGACAAAAGGAAACATCATTATTTGTCACTAAAACAGGAAATTATGAGACTTTCCATTTGATGTGGGGAAACACATGGCGAGCGCTTTCTGTCTTGTTCGGTGATACTTCCAACAGCTTTTATACCTCTTGAACTTTTTCACGTTTTGTCACATCGCAGCCACAAACTGCAATTAATGTGACAGACAATGCAAAGTACTTCACAATTGTGATCTCAGGGAAAATGATAAATTATAGTTATTAGTAAAAGTGTGGTGTATTCAGCATCATTTACTGTACTTACTTACTTTTTTCCCAGCTTTTATTGTCATTAAATTGTTTTAAGTACAGAGCAACGACATAAACTCTCTGCATTTGAACCATCCTTTTGGGGAGCAGTGGGCTGCCATTGAGTGGCGCCCGGGGGGGGGCAATGTGGGGTTAAGGGTCTTAGCTCAGAGACCCAGAGTGGCAGTCTGTGGGAGTGGGCCTGGAACTCAGAACCTCAGGATTCCAAGCACAATGCCCTAACCACTAGGCTGCCACTCCCCAAAGTCTAATGTAACCAACTGCCTTCACTAAAGAAATAGCCGTGTAAAATGTAAACCTCATTATAAATTTAGGTGTTCTGTAAAGTTTGCTCGAAATCATAAGGAAGCAAACAGCTCTCATTAATACCAGAGACCACCAGAGATAACTTTGTAAAGTTTTAAGTATCGTCTATTTTTTGTTTTTAAAGCTTTTAACATTTCAAAACACAGAATTTAATTATCTAAAAACAGAAAGAGAACGCAGATACCACAAATCCACCAAAATATGACCAGCCGCAGGTAGAATTAAACATCTGAGATGCCTGTGGTAACTATGGAGGAACTCAACTGGAGAATCTGCTTATTGGACAACTATCAGCTGATCTTGATTCATTGAAGAATGGTTTGATGTTTTAATTTCTGATATAAAGCCTTAAGAAGCTTTCTGCTGCAGTTTTTCACACACAAGAAAGAGCTCAGATGAGACCAACATGAATCTTTTTGTTCTACACTGAAAATTCACCATTTGGAGAAAAAAACAATGCTGTTACTTCACCATGGCGATGGTCAATTATGTTGAAAAAACCACATTTTGGGACACATGGAGCTCAGTACACGATAGTTCTGGAAGGAAATGTGCAAAAGCCTGAAAAAATAGAGGTTCACCTTCTATCAAGACAATGAACAACATTTATCCAAAGCTTTTTATGTGGTAGAATGGTCCTGCCAAAGTCCAAACCCAGATGCAATGACTCAAGAACTTATTTTATAGCCCGTTTTTAACTTTGGATGTTTTACAATGAACAGTCAAAAAGGTTATTCTCTACAAAGCCGGTGAGACACAAACCCCTAAGTCTTACTACTATAATTGTACCAAAGGCTGGTTTTACACTTAGATATTATAAGATCTTCATCAGTAAGGAAAATCAATAAAATACAGAAATATTACAGCTTAGAGGAAGCAGTCCTTTTTCTTGGTTCAATGCAGAAAAACAACCAACCAAAAAAAAAAAAAAACTAACCTCCAGCTGAGCTCTGAAAGCCAAGCTGAACACAAACACAGGTCTGCTTCCAATAACTCTGTATGTTCTCTTAAAAAAATCTTTTAATCCATATCTAAATCTTAATCAGCTCCTGTGGTTGGCATTCTTAATGTTGTTTATCTCCAGCTCAGATTCATCTCACATTTATTTGCAGAGCCCCTAATCACAGCTCTGGTCTCACAGGGCTTTATTTCACCCATACAGATGAAACAATAAATGAAACCAATTAATGAAAATGAAAACAACCCACCCTATGTGCAGACCCCCCTCAAAGTGAAAAACTGTTAAAACCTAATTAGGGACCGGAATAGAAGATAGGTGTGAACAAGGTAATCTGGTTTCTGGTTTTATTATACTCCAGTGGAATCCAGATCTGAAGATAACATTTATAAGGAAACAAAAACTAACAGAGAAGGGAGGGTGATGACCATGACCAAAATAACCACTAATCAAACTTGTCAACTGATCCCAGGCCCTTCACATTTTCCGGTTTTCAGCACAAAACAACCCAAAATACTGCTTTGGAGTCTATGTTGGTGAGTTGTTTGCGCAGAAACACATTGCATGCATAGTTTCAAGAAAACTAGCTAAACTCCAGCATAGTTTATTCTCTGTAACCTGCATTTTTTTGTATAACAAAATGTCAGTTCAGTACGGAGTTAAAACATATTCCCTGTAATCCCTGATGGACAAAGCTAAAAGGCTCAGCTTATATTATTCTCTTCTGTTTCGTTAGGCTTCTTATTAGTAATCAATAATTTTCTCTTACTGTGGCCTATAAATCTAGTGTGATTTGGAGACATATTTCTTTTAGCTTTTGATTGCTGAGCAGGATGATCACACGTTTTCTTTGCACGGTGAGCAGAATGGTTGAGTAGGTAAATATGGCCAAAACTTACTGTTTAAAGGCCAATTTATGCTTCTGACACATAGCTTCTGCAACCGTCAAATTTATCTCTGTGCACGACCACACCCCCCGCACAGAGGTTCTGCAACCATCGTCGCGCACCTAAAAAAAATCCTGACTATGCGTCGGATGGTTGCAAACCCACGCAGACCTCAAGCAGAAGTGCGCAGACAAAAAACAGCTGTGATTGGTCCTTGGTATGCCTTTCCGGCTGTCTGTGTGGTCCTCCTTCTCGATTCGGTGCCGGGGCGTGCCATTTTTAAAAACCGAGGAACAACTACAATGGTCAACTACGAGGAAAGGTCAATTAGTCTTTTTGCCAACTCCATTAACAGAACCTGTTCCTATTTGATGTAGATCCATCTCCGTGACCATGATATCTTGCAGAAACGCCATTGTTGTTTTGGAAGATAAACACTTCGCCGGCGCCGTCGAAGTTCTCGTGACCATCCGCCAAAGTTCTCGCGAGTTCTCGAACAGGCTCCCCCTTGCGCGTTTGGCGGGAAACTGCTGTGCATCCCTAGAAATTCCAGACCGATGGTGCAGAAGCATACCAGAAAAACTGGTTCACGACCAGACCCAAGCGATATTTGATGTGTGCGATTGCAGAAGTATAGTCTGCCCTTTAGTTGTATGAAGGGTAGCAGAGTCTGTATGACAGACAATATCCACCTGTCCTACCATCACAATGGGGAACATGAAGCTCGCTAAACTCTTCTGGGACTTTATCTATGAGACTGCAGCTGACAATACAGTTAACATAACTGCACTTAATGAGATGTTGATATGAACAATTGAACTGGATATGGACGTAGGCTCAACAGGCCAGTGGCAGATGGAACAGCCTGCTAGGCAGGCTTGGACAGGAGGAAGATGGCAAAACAGTCTGGTGGTAGACTGAACAGCCTGCTTAGAGGCAGAGGGAGTCCTAGTCATGACTGGAGTAAAAAGCTGATCAGAATCAATTTAGGGGAGGGCAAACAAAGGAGATGTAAGGTAAGAGATGCACACAAGCACTGGAACTACCTCATGCAGGCAAAGAGACAATCTGGCACAGCCTGACTGGGAGAAGCGAGCATATAATATTCCAAATAATGAAAAATAATATGCAAAATATCAACTGAGAGGTATAAGGTTGATTTATATGGAGACGGGTGTATTTGCTCACCCTATTTAACAGAGTGGACAGGACCAGAGAGTGTCAAGCAGCCAGTCACTCCCGAAACAGCAAAACAGAGCTGAGCTGCATGACACTTTAATTGGGATAAAGTAGTTTGGTTTGATAAGTCTAAGTTTGAGCTTTGCGTGAATGATTGGAGTAATATAAAAATATTGTTTAGGAAAGGTGAAGATCTGTTGTGACGTGTTCCTCATCCCACAAAATAGGAACTTTGTTCAAGTGTGTAGCACCATAAACTATACGAGGTATCTGAATGTTTGAAATAAATAGTTGTTTGACTTAACCAAGATTGTTTGATTCTGAGTAGTCTAATTATTTTTCTTGTCCAAGTCCTGTTGGAGAAAATTTGCTTTAAAAGAGGTTAAATAATAAAATAATGATAGAAAAAAGAGGACTTTATTCAGGTTAAGAGATAAAACCCACATCTTCTTATTGTAATCTTTTGGACAAGTTGTGGAACTATGAAGCAACCAAAAAAAAGATGTGAGACTAGAAGGTTTTATAAATAAATTGCATAATAGCTTAGTACTTAAAAAAGGGTTTTAAAGCTTATGTTACACGAAACAACACTTAAGTGTATTTCAAAATACACAGAAATCTTATATTTATTTCCATTTTACTTGTTATGGATAATTTAACTCCTGTCAAACATAAGCCTCCTTGAGTTGTTCAACCAGAACACACCAACAACATCAGTCCCAAACTTGTTCTGTACTTTTCCTGCTGAATTTATTGATTTTTTCAGTGCAAACTGAGCAAAATTCATGTTAACTAGATCATCACCATTTTGATTCTATTATACATTTCATAATGCACATTCCTAGTCTCTAACATTCACAGAATAGGAATTTCTTATTGGATAATGGTCCAAAATATAAGAATTAAGAGATGAATCCATCATGTTTTTAGACCTAAACCTTATCGGTAAAACAAAGGAGCAACCAGTGATACCATGGCTGAATATCTATAAAGCTGATGCTCAAAACAAGTTGAGGAAGAATGCTAAAAAGGAGTAAACGTCCTTGGAGCGCTGATAGCATTTTTTTTTTGTGAGCATATTTTAAATGAGAGCATCAACAGCACAGATCAAACTAAAAATATTTGTTCTCCAGCTAGAATTTAAAATAAATTACAACTGTTTTCTATTCTGACATGCATGTTCTGTAGACATATGTCCACACTTCTGAATGTCCATCCTGCTTCATAAGGAAAAGCCATTGCTTTTTCTTCTCTGCAAAAAGAGATCTGATGTGTGGTGTTAAATGGGTGAGATGTAGGACAGTGTAATTAACGCCAGTCTTTTAGCGAGCCCCGCCTCACTCAGCTGGGAGTGCCCGATATAGTACTCATTAATTCCTATTTGTGCGTAATGAGAGGGTCATGTTGGATGTAATGAATGACTCTTTTATTTGGGTGAAAGCTGCAGGGCAGCATCCTCTCCTGGCTAACAGTCTCATAAACACCTTTTAGCTGCTCTCATTAGCCTCTCTGAGTGAGAACCAATCATATGGACAGTTAGAACAAAATTATCATGGAAAAAGTACATTGGTTAAACATTTAAGGACAATTTGTATTTCAAGATGCGTGAATTTTCTAATTATAGCATCTGTGGTTTAGATTACAAAATATAAGTGGGGTATCCTAACATTTGCCAGTATTTGTATTTATTGTAGTGCACAACCAAATTAAGACACATGATTGAGAATTAACCATAATAATACACATCAACCTGATTGTTTCAGAATCAGAAATACTTTAATAATCTCAGAGGGATATTACAGACTTTTTCAGAATGACAGGTTTTTCCTGCCTTCTCAGAAATGTCAGTTGATAATGTGATTGATCTCCACGCCTTTTTTGCTGTTTAGTATCGTTTTCAAATAACAGATTGTTTGAAAAATCCATCGGGGCTGTTTCCAAATGCAGATTAAATGCAGCACACTTGCAATAAAAGCTGGCCGCTGAACATCATCCTAATTAACGACTCTTACGAGGAAAGATTAAACTAAAAATACAGCCACTCAGCCAACAAAGACATGCACACAAGTGAAAGCTGAGCATTTGGATATGAGACTGCACTGTAGTGCAGATTTCTGATTTATAAATAATTATGTCCATGAAGTAACTCAGTCCAAAGCGTACCATATTCAGCTTTAATTCCTTTTACTTAATTAGATTATATCAGCGTTCTCAAAGATCTTTGAGGAATGTATACGGCTTTGTCTAACAGGCATTATTAAATCTAAAATCTATTAGTGTGTGTGTGGCTTTCATGCCTCACTGTTGTAGACAGTAAGAGTACGTGAGTTCATAATCCAGTTATATTTAACTGCTTAGTGGTGTGTGCCATTGTCTGTTACTTGATAGCCAAGTTCTGTGAAGGGATTTTAAATAATGTATTCCATCTTATCTACACTCAGAAAAACAGCAGACGATGCAGATATGATTTTAGAATAATGTAAAAGAATTTTAACAGATTATAAAGTAGCTAAAAAAAACCAAGTCTAATGGAGATCCATAAAGGTGTGATACTAGTCCATTTGAGATATTTGACCCTTTTCTCTTCTAGAGATGTGTGATAAAGATCAATTTTGAGAATAAATAAAAAAAAAGAATTTGAATACCCAACAGAAAGGACACTGTCTTATTTTGGGAGCAGAACTTCACTTTCCCCCTTTATTGGAACCCTTGCCACCTACCTTCCTAAATGAAGGCAGGTGGCAAAATCTATTGGAATATTGTTTAAAATAAAAGATTGAATAGATATTTAAGGCCTGCATATTATATATTTCTCTTTGGTTATGCCTTATTTGTCTTATTGTTCAGAAGTATGGGGAAATACAAATAAAACAATTATTAATAAGTTAGTTAAGTTGCAAAAAAAAGCTATAAGGCTTATTAATAAGGTGGGATACCGTGAACCAACTGATAAACTCTTCATTCAAAGCAACACAAGACATTGTTTATATAAAAATACTGATAATAATGCATAGAGCAGTGAAAAAAAAGTCGTCCTTCTGGTATTCAGAAATGATTTAAGTTAAGAGAGAATAAATATCATTTGCGAGGTTTGTTTATATTTGAATGTGCTAAAGAAAAGAGACAGATAAAGTCTAGATGTGTTTCGGTTATTGGTGTGAAAATGTGGAATGAATTGAATGATGATTTAAAGTTATGTCCTTTCTTGGTGAATTTTAAAAGGGCTTTAAAATGTAAAATGATAAAATCCTATGTTATGTAGATTTGAATATTTATATACGCAGTAAAGAACCTGGTAGGTTGTAAGTATAAAACAGGGTAGGCAATAATAAGATTTGCTTCAGCCTATTCCTTTTTTTTGGTAAATTGTTGGTTTTGTTTTGATTGATATTATTGTTTTGTTGTTTGATGTTGGATTATTTGCTAAAAAAATAAAGTGAAAGTGAAAGTGAAGTGAAAATCAACTGTGTTCACCAGACATACAGCTAGTCCATATGTCCAGAAAGCTACGCTGTGTTTTTATGAGTTATTCTCAGTCTATTTGAATCTCTGTAAAGTCGTGTAAATTTCTGTCTCTCATGTTCTGGTCAGGATTTTGAGTCCAGCCATAAAGTCCTTCTTTATTCATTGTAGATCTTATTGCTTCTCTTTATGCAGTATCAGCTTTCATCAGGTCGTCCTATGGATATCTTACATTAACACCACTCCTTCTTTTTATCATCCCTCAGGCACATGATGTACTTAATTTCAAGGTTCAGGTTTGCAGATGTTCCACAGCTTCAACACTTTTTCATCTTTTGTGGAAACTTATTTGTCTTTACCATAGTTGTAACTTACCTTAAATGCTATGGGGGGTGTTTTTATATGTTTTATAGCTAATGCACAGGCATCATGGGTTTGATTAAGTACACAGTTTTATGGTTAGAAAACTATATTTCTGAGACCCTAATCTCCTGTTCATATAAGGTCACTCTTTTTTACTGTGCTGCTATAGCTGCTTCGCATTTGATGTCGGACATGACATTTTAGAAGGCCTGTAAAGTCTAACTACTGCAGCCAGATGCTAAAACTGAAGAATCACTACTTCTCAGAACCCACGCAGTCAATCAAAACTTTGTTAGCTGAGCATTTCTGCCCCTGCAGGCATTTCCCCCTCTTCTAAAACCAGATTCTTCGGCGTGAGCATGTCAAGATGGATAGAAACTCTGTTTATTGGTTTAGCATTTTTGAAGACCTGATGTATGGTGCAGTGTGAGTAACACTGTAACTCTTGGGCCTAGAAAGGCTGGCTTTGGCCCCAGTCAGCAAAAATCTTTCTACTGGCAGGAGAGTCAGGCACTGATCGCAATCTGCTATTTAGCTAGAATCTAGACTCAGCTTTCATAAACTGAAAAAGAGAAAGGGGAGGGGGTTAAAGCGAGCAGAAGGTGCTTGAGCGTCACGCTCATCGCAAACATCATTAGTCAAAGGGCCTCTCAAAGCTTCTCTTGATGGATGGATTGTGCATTCAAGTTAAGGCCGCTCAGAAGGTTTGGCACTCTCCTTTTTTCACTTGACTGGAAATTTTATTTAAGAAAAAAAATTATGTGATTTATCCATAGAAACAAATAGACTCCACAGCCATTAGTTACAAAAATAAGGCACAAAAATAAATTAGTAAAAAAGAAAAAAAAAGAGACGATCAAACTTTTGATGTGATATTTGTCCGACCTGACAGCAGATTTGCCTTTTCTTCTCACACCAAAAGAAAGCACCACAAAAGCCTCTGAGTTCTGCTTCATTTGACCCTGTGTAAAGCATATGTCCGACCATCCTGCTCGTATTCTGCCTAGAAGATGGACTGCCTTAAGGGTCAAAGACAGCGTCCCTGCCCACTTGAGTGTGTTACAAAGCCTTCAAACAAAATCACTTGTCAGGGGTCTCTCCTTTTCGGGTCCGTCTCTATTTCTCCTCAACCCTTTGTCACTTCAAACAAGTTGCTCTGATGTTTAAGACACATTTTTCTAATGTTTTACACTCCATATAATCTGCTGTGTTTTTCAAAGACCATTTTACTGGTTGACGTAACTGATGGCCCTAAGGCCCTACAGAGGTCAACTCAGTAGAAAGGCCTTGGTTTCTGTCACTATGGTGATGGCAAGAACACATCAGCACACTCACAGCTACCTTCTCATAAATGCACACACACACACGCTCACACAATAATAACAGCTACAATGCCTCAGAGTCCATGTCAGATTCTAAAGGGATCTTTTTATAAATAAGCATATAAATGATAATGCCAGTAAGTCTCTGAATAGAGTATTTTTAGAGTCTGGTACTGATGGTACACAATATAAAGTAATTAAATAAAACCAGAAATATTACTCTAGTTGTTTTGTGGTTTGGCATGGACATTAGAATCAAGGTTTTAAAAATGTTCCATCACATCACTCCCAGCATGTAAAGCCCTTTTAATGAATGCCAGAGAAGTTGCAACAGGAAGTGGAGTTTTCTCCTACTGCATGGAGCCTATAGCAACACATCACTGCTCTAACCAACATTTTACCATCAGATTCGTCAGGCTAATAGAAGGTTACTACAGTTCCCTCTCCCTTGCAAGAAAAAAACGCTCTTTTTGGAAATATCAATGATTAAAATACTGATAAATTAGAGCAGATGACCATACCAAGACAATCTACTATTTAAACCAGTGAGTATTATAGTGTTAACTCTAAATGAGGCAAAAATATATATCATCATGCAACAACTGCATGAGAAGTACAGCTAAATCTAATGCTCTTTATTCTGCTTTTATTCCATCAGGTGTATATATCAGAATCAAAATAATATTTTATAACCAGTAAGTATCCACTTGCCTGCTCTTGTTCCATACTACCAGGTTGGCAGGCCCGCTAATGCTAATTTGTCTGTTAAGAAGAAAAGCAGCAAACACTGTGTGGCTTTTGGGCATGTATTGTTTTTTTTTCTAGCTTATTTAACATTTATTTTAACCCTGTATTTTTTTTTTTTCGGAGTTGTCTTTGAATTTTCAGACAAATGGAATAAAACAAACGCATATTTATAAGTTATTTTAAGTAAATTAGATCATTTATTTGCATCAATTTTGATTGATTTTTCTTTATCATCCTTTATAGATAGGTCAGATTTGCGTACAACAGGGATTTTAAGAACCGTAATTTCAAAGATGATGCAGAGGTCTCAGAAACTCTTGTGTTAAATGAGTATATAGCACTTGATGCAGGCTGCTCTTCTCATAAATTCACCTATGTGAATCGCCGTTGAATGCATCATATGAACCAGTGCCACTTTGTGTCTGAGCCGTCTATAAACATGAGTAGGGCTGAAAAAATTTACCAAATTAATAATTTATAGGATTATTGAAATGATCATAAAATAGTTTTAGTAATCAATTAGTCCTTAACTGGAGTAAAAAGACTCTAAAACATGGCTTTAGCTGACATGCAACCCACTTAGAACAGCAATTATACCAAAATTGTAAAAAAAAACCACAAAAAAAAAACCTAGGTAAACAAAAAAAGGAAATCTCTTAGTCCGTCAACATGCTCTATCCAGAACTCCTCTCGGCAAAATTTTTTTCCTCGTTTAAATTCTGTATAAAATCTTCTTTTACAAATTTTGCTATGATATTATTAATTGATTAATTGAAAAATAGTCAGATTAATTACTTAATGTGACTACTTAGTGAGAATGATTAATAAAAATAAAGAGATTACTAGCAAAATTATCATTATTTGCAGCCCTAAACACGAGAGCTGAGCTAAAAGTTGTTGGCAGTCAATAAAATAGATATGAGACTTGAACAGAAATATTTTGGTTCTCTGATGTAGGATTTAATTTAGACGAGTAAATTTGGCATTTTCTTTTATATGTAAATCCATGACTTCTCAATCTGCTGGCCCAAAGTGGTCAGCTATCAGATTTTTATAACACAGAGGGAGACTTTTTACTTTTACAATCCTCACATTGTTGCCAGTTGTTTTCAGCAGCGCCCCTAGTGGCTCAAAGTTGAACAGTGTTATTTTAAAGGAAAAGTCTGGTCAGCAAATAATAATCAATGGATGACTATTGTTACCTAAAATGAATACGCTTGCGGTGATTTAATAAGTTTAGCGTTACTCAGTGAGAAAGTAAAAATAATACTTTTTGTCACGATCACTAAGTCTGGGAGCGGCCATTTATGCCCAGATATAGTAACACCTCACTCCTGACACTTCCAGCAGTGACGTCACGGTGCGGTAAGCCTAGCGCAATTCTCCCCGCTCTACAAGCAAAATCAATGGGAACTATTATATAAAAATGCAATTACCAACAATTATTTTACATTTTGAGAGGACTTCACCATTGAAATTCATGAGAACTGTTGCTAAAGTAACAATGCCCACGTGCATGGCAGTTGGATGTTGTAATACATCACCTAAAAGTGAAAAAAATTTAGTTATTTCACCTTTCCAATTCATGATCCTCCAGTTTGTCTCGGATTGCCAACATGAAGAGGGAGGATTTGCCATTGAACTTCTGGCCAGAGAGAAAATACGTAATATGTAGCCAACATTTCTAAGAAGAATGTTTTCAAGATAACGACTGATAATAGCACGTATTGACAAACACCAGATACAGCACTGGGACTTGCTCAACAGCCGATACCGCACCGTGATTTCACAAACAGGTAGGTGGCAGTGTTGTTTGACAAACATGGATGTCTCCATTAAGGCACATTCAAATGAAAATTACTCTTAATTAAAAACACTTATCATTTATTGAACACTATGTAATAAATGTAGCAGAATAAAAAATAGGGTATGCAAATAAAAAAATGTTTTATGTGCCATCAAATTTTAGAGAACATTGTTGTGTAACTTCTATGTCTTCTTCATTCCTTTTGATAAATCATAAATGGTACTGCTATAAAATCTGTAATACAATCCTTACTTGGAAGTGTTGACAATCATCCTTCTTTTTGCCTTCAGTCACTCACATGCGCACAGTGAACACCTACACACATACATCATCAACCAATCTCTCATATTGGAAGCAGAGCAAACTTAATTTTAGATATTTCTCAATTTAGAACCTTCTTTAATCACGTGACAGCAGCCGGATGGGAGAAAATACACCTACGTTTACAAGCACATCTTTTTTGTAACTGTGGTGTGATATTAGGAAAAAGTGTCTTTGGTCAGAGTGTACTTCTTTCCCAGATACTATAGTTGTTTCACTGCTGAAAAGTGCAAGGTAACTGTGGTAGAAAGAAGCACAGACACATAAACCACTTGCTGAGAGTGGAAATGGCCTTGACAGGATCACAGCTCCCTTGTTGTTTATATCAGTAAGCACAAGCTATCCATTACCCAAAGCAAGGTGGCTGATGCCTTTTTTTCCCACTGGCGGTCAAAGTGATATTGGTTTCCTGTATTAAGGGGGAGAGGAAGATACAGGCAGCTGTGAATTTGGTAAACTCTCACTCCCAAGGCCATTGAAATCAGGTGTTGGGGCAGCTGAGCGGAAACAGTGGAAAACGTCCACATTGGCAACATTCTGCTCATTGAGGTCAAGTTATGGAGGAATGTTGCCTGTTGAAATCATCCAAGAATGTTGATTGTTAGAGGACTAAATCAGTAGGTCAGTTCGTTGATAATATTTAAAATAATCTCAATCAAGATGGATTAAATATCTTTTCATTAAAGTAGATGGTGGTATTCCACCAAAAACATCTGAAAGATGGCTAAAGCTAGATAGATTGTTCCAAGATTGTTTCTCATACATCTGTCACACTATTGACTATCTGCAACATGAAAAATGACCAAGTATATATACAGTACTTTCAAAATCAATCTGGTCCTGTGAAGGAAAACTTTTGGTTGCTTTGTTTAATCCTGAGTTAATTTTGATTTTTCAAATTATATTGGACCAACGGGTTCCAGTTTATGAGCCACACTCACCCTATTAAATATGTTGGATTTACTTAATTCAGTAGTGGACATTATATGCACACAGAGCTTTTGCTTGAGCAGCAATCTACAGTGTTGGGTTAATTCAAGATTAATCAGTCCCCTTACATAAATACAGCTCAATTCTGCTCCAGAGTATTTCATCAAGTAAAACAGAAAAGTCTGGTTTGATTCTGTGACCTCTGGATATCTCATATAGTGTGACCTATCTGCCTAGTTCTTGTTCTTAACTTCTGTGGATTTTCTACATATAATGATACATTGGCTCCTGTGTTGTGTGAAATTGCTTTTTTTTAAAATGTTTCACTGATTTATTTATGCTTTCATATTGTACGGATATGTTTATTGGCTAACAGACCAGTTGATAGAACACATTCTTGTTTGGCAAACAGACAACCTATATGAACCCACAGTGTCTGCTGTGTGATCAGGAAACAAATAACTTCAGAGAACTAAATTTCTCACATCAGAAACATTTTGATAAGGTCTTGCACATCTGTTCCTTAACTTTAAAGATCAATCTGTCTCTCAGTTTTTCCAGATAAAACTGCTCATGCCTCATTTTCAACTTTAGGATACCTGCTATTGTTTTGATGTTGACAGCTGATATTCACACAATATTATTATGTTCCCTAGGTATATGAAATGATCAAATTAAATCACAAGATATGGTTAGATGGATCCACGTGTTTTGTCTTCAGTCATGGTATCTAAACAATATTATGTTCTATTTGAAATAAAGATATCATTCTTAAGGCATCTCTATAGTTATGCTGCTATAGGCTTGGACTGCTGGAGGACATAGGGACCCCTTTTCATCATTCTGCATTCTATCTCTATTGTCCCATTCTGCAGTATTTTTTAGTTTGACCTCTAACTTTATGCTCCCTGCTTTGTCTCATCATATTAGCCTCATCTGGTCTGTTGCTGTTTGGTTGTGATATAATCGCGGGGAGAAATATCAGCTGTGCTGCTGCCATTAACCTTGCTTTATAGATGTTGGAGCTTGGCCTGCTTTCAGTGTAGTTCTGTTTATTTTACTGTGACTAGCAGAATTGGCTTGGAGCTCATCCACCTGGACGAGGCCACCTGTGGAGCAGGATGACAGTTACCTTTTGTATCTCCGCTTTTTTTCTGTTTGTCTGCTTCTGTCTCCTTGAACACTAGTCAACCTCAGCAGATGGCCGCTCACATTGAGCCTGGTTCTGCTTGAGGTTTCTTCCTGTTAAAAGGGAGTTTTCCTCTCCACTGTCGCTACAAGCTGGCTTGGTGTGAGGAATTGCTGTCGAGTCAACGAGTCGATGCAGTCAGCTGGTTCTCCTTAAATAGAAAACTTTGAACCAATCTGACTGGATGATCGGGTTGATATTCCTCAGAGATGATTTGTCATGATTTGGCTCTATATAAATAAACGGAATTGAATTGGGCAGATGAAACAATGATTTTAAAGTAACTTAAGATGCTTAAATAGATGTATAGATATTTATCCAAGAGTTGGATAAGTCCAACAACAAACACCATTTCTTAAAACAACATCATGTTGAGTTTGCAGGTGCGTGGCATACTAGGTATAATGGAACTGTAATTGTTCTTCCCTCTCGTAAATAAGAACAGATTGCCGTCAGTTTGTGACTTAAACTGAAACTGAAGCAGCAAGGCTAATATCTAAAGATTGATAACATGCCCTCCTTTCAATAGTTAAAAAAAAAACATTGGAATGTGTTTTGGCCAAAATCTGGCATGACCTAAAACAGTCTTTGCATCCATAAATGTTTGAGGTAAAAAATGGCAGCAGTTTTATTTATTTATTTTTTTTGATTTTCTATAATCCCAGAGGGAAATTACTTCTCTGCATTTAACCCATCCCCTTGGTGAGCCCTGAGCTGCCATTGTGTGGCGCCCGGGGAGCAAGTCTTGCTCAGGGACTCAGAGTGGCAGTCTGTGGGAGTGGGGGATCAAACTCACAACCTCAGGATTCAAAGCCCTATGCCCTAACCACTAGGCCGCCACCCCCCCCCCCCAAATTTTCTGGAATGCTCTTTGGCTCCGTCTTTCTGAAGTTGCAGTGGAATACATGTGTAGAACTGCAGTTTTAGATACACAAACGTTCTCTGGATGCAACATTGTGTGAAATCCAAAACCCTTGATTTTTTTAGTGTTTACCTCATTTTTAGTTACTCATCTGTTACTATGTTGGTCAATTCTGGCCTAAAAAATCTCCTCGGGTACCTTTGGTCTCACATGGCATCATCTTAAGCATTCAGTCGGGTGTTGATAAGTTTTTAAAACATTCTGATAGCCAGAGAAGACCTAAGTTTTGTGGAGTGCTAACTTTTAGTGCTGCAGAATCTTTTTCCAAACATCAATACCTTCAAAGCTACTTGGCCATTGTGTAATCAGAGACAGCTATTCTGTGAAGCTTTACATCATGTTGCACTGTGTGCAGCAACAATCTTCCCATTGTGTTATTCCGTGTTGAATGAGTGACACATTGTTATAGGATAGAAATGTGATCGAATAGACAGATGCTTGTTGGTGTTAAGATACAGTCCTGACTCGAGGTGTTAGTGAGCTGCCCCAGGCTGCCCTCCAGCCAGCCTCCACTTGGAACGCTATCATCACTCTAGCTCTCTCCACGAACGAAAACACCACCTTAGCTTGCCTGTGTGTTTGTTTACCTATCCTGCCTCTGCAGAGGGACGGAAATGTTTATGCCGATCGTGTTGTAAAATAGACCAAGCTGAATTTGGCAGAAAGAGAGGTACGCAGGTTCCCCGTGTCCTCTGATTCACCTCAGGACGTGGCCAGGGTCAGTGGGACATCTGTGGTCAGCACTGGGCTCATAGAGGTGAACTGTGAGGACAGCTACTGTCATCGAGGGGTAAATAGAAGTAAAAAAGGGGCTGATTTGTGCTAACATAAGCCAAACGATAAAGGACTGAGGTCTGGCAAAAGCCGAGCTTGACCAGTAAACAAGCAGTGGGGTTCCTGAATGGCCTGGGGATCAGCCTGAGGCTAAACCTGAAGGCCTCTCTCAGCACTCTGTTTTAAACAGAAGATCATATGTGCACATGATTGGCCATGCAGCCACACATGCACAAGGTTTCAGTGAGAGGGCGCTCTGCTGCAAACAACCAGACAGAATCAGATACAAAAAAATAAGCAATGAGATATAAGGGGGGAAAAAAATAGAAAAATAGCATTGGCATGTAGTTCTTTTCTGTAGTCTAAAGTGATCAACGAGATAGTTTGCATACAATGGAATATTTATATGATTTTCTTTGCAGTTCTTGATTATTTAAAAGGGAATATATTTGTTTTTTTTTGTTTGGTCACTTAACTGCCGTATGATCCATTGTCATCCAGGCCTCAAAAGCCTCCTAAACTCAACAACTGTCTTCTCCGTTAACAGCAGACAATTGCTCTGACCTTAAACCAGCAGACAACATGGCTCCCTAACACTTCTTTGGTGCTAGAAATTTCACTAAGGATCTCAAGCATAACGGATTATTCGTCTTGAAGGCTCCTATGCTTTGATTCCCAAACAATAGGCAAAATTACTTCCATCTAAAACGAAAACTTTAGACCATTGACAGCAGTTACATCTTTTGCAGGAGGAGGTTAATATACAGGTGCTGGTCATAAAATTAGAATATCATGAAAAAGTAGATTGATTTCAGTAATTCCATTTAAAAAGTGAAACTTGTATATTATATTCATACATTACATACAAACTCATATATTTCAGATGTTTATTTTGTTTAATTTTGATGATTACAAATGACAACAAATGAAAATCTCAAATTCATCATATCAGAAAATTAGAATATTGTGAAAAGGTTCAAAATTGATGGCCCCTGGTGCCACACTCTAATCAGCTAATTAACTCAAACCACCTGCAAAAGCCTTTAAATGGTCTTTCAGTCTAGTTCTATAGGCTACACAATCATGGGGAAGACTGCTGACTTGACAGTTGTCCAAAAGACGACCATCGACACCTTGCACAAGGAGGGCAAGACACAAAAGGTCATCGCTAAAGAGGCTGGCTGTTCACAGAGCTCAGTGTCCAAGCACATTAATAGAGAGGCGAAGGGAAGGAAAAGATGTGGTCGAAAAAAGTGTACAAGCAAGAGAGATAACCGCACCCTGGAGAGGATTGTGAAACAAAACCCCTTCAAAAATGTGGGGGAGATTCACAAAGAGTGGACTGCAGCTGGAGTGAGTGCTTCAAGAACCACCACACACAGACGTATGAAAGACATGGGTTTCTGCTGTCGCATTCCTTGTGTCAAGCCACTCTTGAACCACAGACAGCGTCAGAAGCGTCTTGCCTGGGCTAAAGAGAAACAGGACTGGACTGCTGGTGAGTGGTCCAAAGTCATGTTCTCTGATGAAAGTAAATTTTGCATTTCCTTTGGAAATCAAGGTCCCAGAGTCTGGAGGAAAAGAAGAGAGGCACTTCATCCACGTTGCTTGAAGTCCAGTGTAAAGTTTCCACAGTCAGTGATGGTTTGGGGTGCCATGTCATCTGCTGGTGTTGGTCCATTGTGTTTTCTGAGGTCCAGGGTCAACGCAGCCACATACCAGGAAGTTTTAGAGCACTTCATGCTTCCTGCAGCTGACCAACTTTTTGGAGATGCAGATTTCATTTTCCAACAGGACTTGGCACCTGCACACAGTGCCAAAGCTACCAGTACCTGGTTGAAGGACCATGGTATCCCTGTTCTTAATTGGCCAGCAAACTCTCCTGACCTTAACCCCATAGAAAATCTATGGGGTATTGTGAAGAAGAAGATGCAATACACCAGACCCAACAATTCAGAAGAGCTAAAAGCCACTATTAGAGCAACCTGGGCTATCATAACACCTGAGCAGTGCCACAGACTGATCGACTCCATGCCACGCCGCATTGCTGCAGTAATACAGGCCAAAGGAGGCCCAACTAAATACTGAGTGCTGTACATGCTCATACTTTTCATGTTCATACTTTTCAGTTGGCCAACATTTCTATAAATCCTTTGTTTTTATTGGTCTTCAGTAATATTCTAATTTTCTGATATGATGAATTTGAGATTTTCATTTGTTGTCATTTGTAATCATCAAAATTAAACAAAATAAACATCTGAAATATATGAGTTTGTATGTAATGTATGAATATAATATACAAGTTTCACTTTTTAAATGGAATTACTGAAATCAATCTACTTTTTCATGATATTCTAATTTTATGACCAGCACCTGTAGGGAGTACAAAATATTTTTTTATTTTTCCCGGAGATTCCCAATTCATTTGTGGCTACAAAATACTCTCAAGCCTAGAGCTGTTGTTGTCCTTTTACTAAATTTTTTTGATCAAAATGTTTGGCTGAAGGACTTTGTGGGATGTGACTGCTTCTTGGACATTTTCTTTTTAGCATTAGCTGTCAGCTATAAATATCAACATTTCCAAAGACTCAACAAACTGTTAGATATAAGAGACTGAGTTAAATTCCTGAAAAATAGGAATCTTTTTGATTATTTTTAAAGTTATTAAAATAAATCTCCGGGGTGTTCTGACAAATGGATGGACATCAAATAATTGAATGACAGCGGATTCCTGCAGATCCTGAGATCAACAGCATATCTTAATCAGAGTTTATACAGGAATGAGTAACTCTAATTTAATGCTTTTTAATGCTAGGAATCATTTTAATGCCATTAAAAAGTAACCGTCAACAGGCTGCAGCCATGTCACGAATTGCTTTTTTTTCAGCAAAATTCATTGAAATTTGCATTTTACCCATTCTCTAGATTTTTCTCCGCCTTGAGCTTCTCTTCCGAACATACTGTATGGCTTTACGATCAACCAGCAGCAATTCTGCGCAAATATATCGCAATATAATATATCTGACAAAATTGTTTTTATTAACTTTTTTTAAAGCATTATAAATGCCACAATAATCACATTTAATGAATTTTAATGCCAATTAAGGCCTTAATTCAAAAAATAATAAGTTAATGATTTTTAATGATCTGCGGAAACTCTGTTAATCTTTGGTAGCAATATAGAAAAAAGTTGAGGGTAGTAAAACTTTTTTTCAGCACTGTTCAGAAGTGTACACACAGTCAGTTATTGAAGAAGTGACATTTTATCTTTATACTGGATCATGACAGAACCTTGCTTGGAACCATCCCTCGCCGCTGTTTTTATAGAAATCCTATACCCCACCTTCTACCTGCTATATTTTTTCTAATCCTTCCTTTTCTTTTCATACATCTTGTTGGTAAGTTAACTTTGAAATGAGTTGAAACATGCTCGGAATCACAACAGAGCAGGTTTCATATCAACAGCGAATCACTCTGCTCTGCTCCGCCGCGTTCCAAGGTAAACGCTGATGGGGCGTTACAAAGGCAGCACGGAAATTTGATGTCTACCAGCTGGGGCTGTGATACAGTCTGAATGCACTTTGCGGTACTTTCTCAGCACGTCACTCATCCTAGGAGGACAGAGTTTGATCCAAAGCGAACAACACAGTTTGCAGAGGGAGTACAGCCGGCCCTGCCTCCTCCTGGTCACTGTAATCTTTGGTGTCTCCTCCGAGTCGGGTGTAATCATTCACACACCGCTACGTGTTTTGACACCTGTCCTGCGGGGTGCACAGGGAAGTAAGCATATTACCCGTCTCCTTTGGAAACACGCACGCAGACAATCAAAGCCATAGTCACATGAATTAAGACAGACAGGTAGATTGTCAGAAAAGGATTAAGAAAAGGTGACGAGAAAGAAATGAAGGTTCTCTCATATTGTAGTTTTTTTGAAAGGTAGGTTGGATGACTGGGAAGGGGAGTCATGGTTAATGGGAAGAAATGAACATGCTTGACTGGTGGATGTGACAGGAAGAGACTGTTCTTAACAAGGCGTCAGAGTCAGTCACAGTTACAGATCCATCACTTCTCAGAGGTTCTGCTGAGGGGGGAGGCATTTAAGGATATTCAGAGAGGGAGAAAATGTGTGACGGGTAAAGAGGAAGAGGGATTCGACTGCAGCTGACAGCGCTGCATTTAATTTGGGCTGCCAGATCCTTTTTCGTTTGACTCCCTCTCTACCAGCTTAGAGGCTGCAGAAGACTCAGAGGCGAAGGTTTGCCAGGATGTCTCTGATTAGCAGTGATGTGCCACGTCACACTCTAAGCTGGCCTGTAATTCATGTTCAACAGGGGGATACTCACACATTACACCGTGCTGTGCAGGACGCGATTAATTGACTCACACTCTAATATTGGGTGTAATTTGCCCATCCTCTGATGTGAAACTGACTTTATACTAGACTTACTGTATGCTGCGTCCCGAGGATGTTATAATTGAGTCTCAGCTTCAAGCTGTGTAATTCTACTCTGAGAATAGAAGCTCAAGGGTTCTTCCAATCACTTCAGGTTGTGTTTCTACCTAATTCCATGCATTTAATCATCCTGGGTGATATTAATTAAACATGATAGCTCCTTTTTTTATTGGATGTAAGACCTTATTTATGTGTCCGTTGTTTTACTTTGAGACTGCTGCTCATTATGAGACTGCTTAATCATTTATATTCTTATGTCTTGTTATTCTCAGACCATGCTTTTCCTGGCTACAGTGGAGGAGGAAGGCCAAGAGGAGGAAGGAAGGAGAGAGATGGCAGAAACGCTGCTGTCTGCTCTGACAGACAGGCACCAGCAGAGGCAGACATGGAGAGACAGGTAAGACCGTGTACCTCAATTTTTATCCCCGACTCTTTTCTCTAAGCAAAGGTTTAGAAAGGTAAACAACCCTGTCTAAGTATTGACGTAGACCATCATTCACAGATATAAGTGTCCGACCAGGAAACAGTCAAATTCCATGTGGGAAAGACAGACATTTTCTAGGAATGGCACATGGAAAGGTTGCATGGACTCCTTATAATATAAGGACCCTGTAAAAAAAATCTGCTGATTCATTATCTAGAGTAGATCTTTCTATGGATTGATGAATAGAAATTGGTTGATCAAAAATAGGCCTAAAATGTAAAAAAATGTGAAAGGTTTCCATTTTCCTTTTTCGATACTTTATAGTTAAAGCAAATAAAATCATGACGATATTGCTTGTTAGTAACGCTGGGTATTGATTCAAATTTCAAAAATCGATTGGTTTAGATCCGATCTTAAATTGTATTGCTGGCATTAAAGGAAAAGACCGGTCAGGAAGGAATAACCAATGGGTCACGATCTATACTTAAAAATAATACGTTCGCCGTGATTTAATGAAGTCAGTGTAATCAGTAAAAAAATTAAAACAATTTTTCGTCAGGATCACTGAGTCTTGGAGCGGCCATTTTTGCCCAAATATAGTAACATCTCACTCATGACATCTTCCAGCAGTGACGTCAAGGTGCGATAAGCCTAGTGCCATTCTCCCCACTTTACAGGCAAAGTCAATGGGAACTACTAGAAACATCTGCAATCAACAACAATTATTTAAGATTTTGTGAGGACTTCACCATTGAAAATTATTAGAGCTATAGTTAAACTGACGTGCATTGCATTTGGATGTTGTAATACATTGGGTAAAAGTGAAAAAAATAAATGAGTTACCTTACCTTTCCAATTGTCCAACCAGACTTTTCTTTTAAAAACATGTTCAGAATCTTGTTACTGTGTATTATATATTGTATATTGACAATTTAATGTTTAAAATCATAAACTGAGAAGAAAAATATGAAAAAAATATATGAAGTGAACACAGGAGAACAGTGCGACAATGAAAACGACAACCATGATAACCAATGATAACCAGAACACAAGAATGCACTGAAAATTGACCTGAAGTCTGATGTGAATACCCCAATTCCAAAGTACAAATCTAAGTACTGGTGCTTTGAAATTTTAAGCTTGTTTTGCTCTGGTTTGCCTCAAGTAAACACATTACCATAACTAATTTACTGTCTTTGGCAACAATAATCAAAACCCAGAGTGTGAGTATTCTTTAGGCATTCAGTTCCCAATAACTGACGCAATTTTTATTTAAAAACATAATTGAGTGCTTAAGAAGAAACAAAACACGCAGCCCAGTTCATCCTATAGTGAGCAATTCTGTTTAGTTCACACACATTCATCTGTGATCATCGTATTACATCATCATCAGAAAAAAATCCCATCACTTCCAGGTTGATTCATCAAAGGTTCCTTCTGAAGAGCTTAGTGTGAATTCCTAGGCGTGGTCGCCGTGTGTTTCGTGGCGCTCAGGCCTGGCAGCTATCACAGCCACACGTATGTCTCAGATAGGACCACTCACTTCCTTCCCTGCTGATAAAACCAGAAAGCAAAGGGATTAGAGTGCTGGCCATTCATTTAGATAAGGAAGGGCCCCATGCATGCCCCACAGTATTATTTTAGCTGTTCATTTTCTCAGTCACCCTCTACCTCAATGCCAGCAAGGACATACACAAATACTGTGATAGATTTTCTCTTCAACGCTTTCATTCACCTAGACCTTAGATTAATCAAAGGTCAAGAGTTTCAGTCCAAATATAAGCACCATATTTCAATTAAAGCCTATGGCAAAAGCACTAATATCTAATAGACTTTTAACCTAATAAAATAATGTGTGGTTTACACAATTTTAAATGAATAAGGATATCAAAAGTGGTGTTGTAGTCAAGACCCCACAAACTAAGAACAAGGAGAACCGAGACGAGGCCGAGACATTTAGATGCCTAGATTGAGATCAAGGCCCAGACCATAGGAGGTCTTGGACTCAGGCTCTAAAGGTCTTGGTCATGTCTTGGTCTCAGGTCTTGGTCTTTGTGGGCATATTTAGTAACTAAAGTGTTTGTGGACATTAGTTGTACAAAAGTTCTCAGTTGGATTGAGGTCTGGATCTGACTGGGCCTTTCAAATACATGTACCACAAAATTTGTAACCACACAGAAAGATTGTTGCAGAAAAACATGGCGAACAAACACTATATGTAGTTAGATCGGTCTCAATTTTCACAAATACAGATCCACACATGCACAAAACGATTTACATAAGTACAAAAAAATCCACACACAAACAGTACAGGATCCAAACACGCAGAGCACCATTCACGCAAGCACACAAGATCCACACATGCACAGAACACGATTCACCAAAGTATTTCTTCTACGTAAAAATTATAAATGAAATTACGAAAAATCTGTGGTCTTTAAACTTCACTGCATTTGTGTGTGGATTTCTTTAAACTGCCCTGACGACCATTGATGCACAAATGTATTTTTTAAGCAGGGATGGTAAGCCAATCACAAGAAAGTGCTCCACGTGAGATGAATTACCCCTAGATCCCACATCCTCTTCTCTGCCAAAGTCCATTCCAGACCGTCTACGCAAAGCAGAGCCTACAGTCTCCACAGCTCCTCCCGTCTTCCTCCGCTCTGACTTCCTTGGAGCTCGAGGAGAGCATGCTCTATATGATTATTTAATTCATATGAGAAAAACATGCAGTAATAGACGCTTCATTTAATATGACATTATTAAATCTCACCATCAGCATCAATCACACATAATTCTGCCGAAACATTTTCTTTTCATTGTGGATCTTTGTAATAATACAATAATAATACAAAATTGGTTTGTTCTCTATCTCCAAACTCAGCATCTCTTCACCCATGCCTGCAATAAGAAGTTTCTTTTGAAGTTGTGAGAGGAGCTCCTGGAAGGACTTGATTTGATTAAACTTTTAAGCCTCCCGGTCTAAAATATTTTGATTGGAGATGAGAAATCTGCTTCCTGTTATGTTGAAGTACCAATAATTTAAATAAAGGGTCTTAGTTGTTGGGAATATATATAAGAATTATGCTCGGAGTGGAGCTATAAATAGGTCGGCTTCTTATTTTGACGGTGAAGGACGGAGAAGACGTACGTGGACAGTGACGTTTGAAGGAGTTACGGTGGATGTCAAACTACTCTTATCGATTAAAATGAGTGTGCAAGTGCTCAGCACAAAATACGTGAGCTAGGCAGAGAGGTGCGGATACGAAGGATGTGGGATCTGGGGGTCCTCCTACGTGGAGTACTTTTTTGTGATTGGCTTATAGCTTTGTGATTGGAGGCAAACTATCCCTGCTTAAAAAATGCATTTGTGTATTGAGGCACAGTCTCACAAATCCATACACAAATGCAGTGAAGTTAAAGACCACTGGTACCTTCAAATTTAATTTATAATTGTTTATGAACCATAAATGCTTTGGTGAATCTTGTTCTGTCCACGTGTTGATCTTGTGTGAATCGTTCTGTGCGTGTATATGAATCGCATATGTGTATTGGTGAAAATTAAGACTGATCTAGCTCCATACTCCTACCAGCGGGGGAAACATCTAGTGATCATGTAATTTAGCCCATAGGTACCCCCTCTGTCAACCTATTGTGAAAGCCAGCCAGATTAGGGGATAGGACTCACAGAGTATTAAAGCTGTAGACGTTGTGACAGACGGCTCATCTTCTGTGTGGACTGAACATGCGTCAAGCATAACCCAGCCCTTCCTTGGACTCAAAAAATGTTTTTTAATTTAAATAAAGACAGGTCCACATGTAACAACCAATATGACTGTTCTTTTAGTAAACCGTTTTTTGGGTGAAGGCTTCATAAAGTAGTGTATTTAAAGAGTTTGGCTAATATATTTATGTCAAGAAGCCAATTTGGAGTCACAGTTGATAAGTAGCTGCTAACTCGCTTTGTATTTAGTGGGATGATGCTCATGCTGATTTTCTTCTTACCAACCTTTATCACCAGCTTCTTTTGCAACAGTAAAGAATCCCCACAGCATGATGATGTCACCACAATATTTTGCGTTTGGGAATGGTGTATTTCAGGTGGATATTTGCATCATATACATTTTTCATGTAGCAACAAGCCCAGTTTATGTCTTTCCTGACTGAAAGAGCTTCTTGCACATGTTTCCTGTCTTTTCTATATGACTTATAAACTTTTATGTCTTTTCTTTTAAAAACTGATTTTTTTTTATAGGTTTCTTTAGAGGCAAGAGGTTGAAAACAAACAGCAGTGTTGGATCATTGGCACTTGGGCCATTTATTATTTTCATTTCACTTCATCACTTTGAGCTGTTTTTTGTTGGTCAAAATTCAAATTTTCCAGAGACTGCGTACGGTCCCATCTCTGTGTTCTATTTTTTCCATGTTGCTCCTTCTTTTGCTAAGCCGTCTCCTCTATGTGACCCTTTGCTCCATCCTATCCAGATGAGCCTTGTAAACAGCCTGTTTCCAGACACCTTACTCTGCTGTGTCGACGCCCAGAGCCTCACAGCTCTGATGAGGGTCCTCCTCTGATAGTGCATTCCAACTGCATGTGCTGAAAGCTAGAAACCATCCTACCATCAGCACCATGACCCCCGCCACCCACAAAGCGCCGTTACCACCTACTGACTGTTTCTAACTCTAGAATCTAAGATCCAGACAGCGGACATCACAGAGCAGGACAGGAAATGCTCAGTGCTCGTCTGCGGGACAGACGGACGTTTACCCTATCGGCGGTGGAAGACTGATGAGATTAGTTTTGGTTTGGGGGGGGGACTCATGCACAATGTGTTTGAACTCTGGCTTCTTCTGATACCCTCTCCTCCCTTTAAGCATTTTCAGTGTTTGTTCTCAGCCTTCACTATCCTCTTATAAAAAACAGGGGTCGTCCTGTCAAGTGGTTGTCAACAGATAGCATTTGTGCTAACCTAACCAGATGGCTATGCGCTATGTTAAGTGAGATGCACTGGTGCTGATTAAACGTTACCTTTTTAGGGGTTAAGGTTTGTGTTACGGTTTCTTTGGGCCAAAAGATGAGCAAAAACTCTAGCTTATGGAGTAGAAGGAAAATGACACTGTCAGATTAAACTGTCCAAATATGATGTGAATATTTATACAACTATGCTTGTTTATTCCATTTTTTATGTTTTTATTTATTTATTTATTTATTTATACAGTTTTTAATGCTTGTTTATTCCTAAAGGAAAACCAGGGCAGCCGACAACCTTCAAAACCTTACCTATGTAGTTACTAGATTATTTTTGTGTATTTTTTAATCCCGGCATGAACGCAATCATTCTGCCAAGGCCTCAGAGGATTGTTGGAGGCTCTGTGAACAAACACACTGCAAAAAAATGAAATCTAAATAAGTCATTTCTTCTTAAAATAAGTGCATTGTTTTTCTTGAATTAAGGATTTAAGTGAGAAACTTTGCCAATGGAACAAGACAATTTATACTTAAAATAAGAAAAAAAACAATTGCATTGTCTTGTTTCAAGTGCATTTTATCTAGATACCTTATTTTAAGAGTAAAAATACTAATTCCAATGGCAAATCACCTTATTTAACTGCTTAAATTAAGGGTAAATACCCTTAATTTAAGACATTTTTACTCATTTTGAGATAATTTTTGCAGTGCAGTGTTGCAGAAACAAAGGTCTACAGCAGATAGCTTAGTTAGAAACCTGTAGAAAAGTTTGAACTGGATAAGATCATTGTTAATAATACCTAAAACTGTAAACATGTGCCATAGCACTGGTCAGTTCCTTATTGGACAATGGAAAGATTTTGGTATAGCTGTAAATCTACCAAAATAGGGCTGTCCACAGCCACACAGAGACAGGCTGAACGCTAATGAGAGAAACTCTGGAGGAGCTACAGAGCTATACAACAGCTTCATGGTTGTGGTACGCATTCTGCAAATAGAGAACTTGCAGTTTTGCTCAGCCTAATAACAAACACAGAAAACATAGAAAGGAAAATCACATGTGAAAAGATATTTTCTTCTTAAAACATCTTGGCCATCACATAACATCTCAGTCACAAATATACATTTCATTTTACACGCTGCAAAACACAGTGAGATTTTTTAAATCCATTCAATCGGATGTTTTCAAACCATTTTTGTATAAAACTTTCTTCTTGTGCATCATTATAAGATTTCAGCATCTTTTTTTCTCTCTCTTTGTTTCCATAGATTTTTCTCAGCATATCTGTTTGTGCTGCAGAATGGTAACAATTTTGGAAGCAGTACATGTTTACTGTTAATTTTTTTATATATTTTTCCATCTGCTGCATTTTTTTAGGAAGCAGAAAAGAAAGGAAAAGAAATTGGATGTGGTGACCAGTAGTTCTTCACCAGTGACTTATAGGCCCTCAGAGTGAGTGATGTCTTTGCGCCCCATGAGAGTGGAAGTGGTCCATTCATTCACTCGGAGCCAACAAAGTTATGAGAGCTTTTTTATTCTTATGAGCTTTTCTGGTAACTGGGTTTTCCCGATGCATACGGCAAATTCTTTGATAGATGCTGCCCTCCGTGTCCCTTCGGTTAATGCCCCCAGAGTACCCTGGAAATAGATGGATTATTATGTGGGTGGGTGACTGTGCCGCAGCCCAGCGGTTCAGCATGCCACACAGGAAGCACAGATTGAGGAGAAAGACGTCACCTCAAGGGAACGGCTCTTATTAGGATAGGAAATGGCACATCCCTTTGGGATCAGCAACGTTTTACATTTGAAAAATTCATAGATTGTGTTTCATATTTATGCGATCCCAGTTGTGCTTTTTTTTTTCTGTTGTTTGTTTTTGAACTGTAGTGTGTTTGTTTTTTTTAGTCTTGATGCTAATATTGTTGCTTCCTTCAAGCAATTCTGGATGGGATAACCTTTGCTGACCGTACAGAACCTAGAATTGGCTTAAAAAAAAACAGCAGTGCAAAAAGCTTTGTCACAGTGGGCAAGCAAACACTGAAGTGAACAGCTGCGGGTTTTGTACTGACCACGCAAACTGCTGTAGGCTTTGTAAGGTCATTATATGATAATGAAAATCATTACAGAATTACATGGGGGTTTAGGACATGAGAGCAGCAGGGAGGGGAGAGGAGGGCCACATTGGGTTTGATAAATGGACTGTGAAGGTGCCCATCTGGCCCTCTCTATGGCTTTTTCTTCCTGCTCTTTTATCCACTCTTTGTCGTTTACTACCCTTCTTTCATTCTCCGCCTCTGTTCTCCTGTGGCTCAGTGTAAAAGCGAGCCGACCTGAAGTGAAAGATTAACAGAGTGCAAACCCAAACTCACCTCTGTGGGAGAGAAAGAAAAAGAAATGGAGACAGGCGGAGGTGTTTATGACCTAAAGCAGGGTTTGTGCTTGACTTGGCAAACCCCAGCCACCCATCTATAGGTTCTGGATGGCAGGAGTGAAAGCAGCCATTGACCTTTGGCGTCGGAAACAGTTGGACAGCTCAGGGTGTGTGCGTCAGCTTACAGTACAATGAGAGGACCTGGTTGGTAACACGTCACATGGTTTAAGAATAATATGTCCCTTTTATTTGTGATATAATTCATTTTACTTCTTAGATTGGTAGGAGATGTGTTCATATGGGGCCCTAAAAATATGTTTGATAGTGAGAAAACAGCTGCAAATGAGGATGATTTCAGATTTTTGTTATTATCCAGTTTTTTAATATTAAATCAGGCAACCAGGTTTTGCTTTGAATAAGACAAAAAGACACATTTCATACTTAATCTTTAACCTTAATTTCTTGGTACAGTAAATAAGCATAAACATTTCTTTAATTCTTTATGTATTTATTTTTTTTACAGAATTTGGCTCATCTGACATATAAACACATTTTAACTCATTTTTATTTCTTTTCAGAGGTTATAGATGACAGAGAGTTTTTCTTGGTTTTGGATCAAATAAAAGATAAATTGTCACTTTTTTTAACTATAAAATCTTTATAGTAAACATTATTTCTTAGAAACGGCTATATTTTTGTTTTCAAAATATGCCTGGTGTGTTCATTGACTATTGGATATTTCTTAGATTCTGACCACTCTATTACAGATCAAGGTCTGTCAAAGATGACATCTGACTCTGCCAGTGATATCTTGGTGTATCTGTAGTTTTTAGCTGTTGTCCAACTTGTTTTCTTTCCTTTATACTTTTTAATGACTTAAAGTCTTAATCAACCTTTTTCACTTGTAATCTTAGTAAAGAAAATTGAAAGTAAAGGCATCATAAGACTAAGGAATTTTAGGTGCGTTACTGTAAAACAATGAGTTCAGACATATCAGTAGAATCAAAAAGCTATGAAGATAATTCTTAAAAAAAAGAAGAAAATCTTAGGGACACCTGGAATAAAAATTTCATGATTACAATTCCATATTTCCTCTGAGCGAATTATCTCCTCTGCGGACTAAATATGTTCTGATCCGATACCTGGATCAGATATCAGCGATATCAGAGATCCAATCCTTTGCTCTTTAAAAGGAACTGTTTTTCCTTTGTTATTGCTACTTATTTATTAGTGAATAATATAAAATATACTTATATCTGTATTGATTTGTTACTATTTTTTTAACAATTTTTTATATCATGGCTAAAGCCTTAACTCACATGGCAAGATATACTGTTAATTTATTCAACAGTCGAATTGGTATCGGATATCGGCCGATACGCTCAGCCCAGGTTTTCATATCGGATTGGAACAGGAAAAAAAGTTGACCGGTGCATCTCTAGTTAGGACTCGGATTATGGAGATCTCAGTGTATTTATGAATTAGTTTTTAAAGATTAAGATGTCTTTCAGGAGCTAACACTTTTTTTTAGAGATAATCATATCTTCTTTTGGATACTTTTCTGTTTGAAGTGTGAACAAGGGTTGTGCTGTGTGGTATGATGATCTTGAATCGAAATACCAAGGTATCATGTTAATTAAACAGCAGTACAGACTTTTGATTTTTAACATAAAAGCATCAACATTTTTATACTGCTGCAAAAATAGTATTTTTAAATTTTTGTTTTCATTTTTATATAGACTCCAACAAGAAAACATTTTGCTATTTTGGTGCTCATAGAAATACAAACATAGAGCTGCAGAATTAATTGAAATAACTGTAATTGTTACCATATTAATGTCTGAAATCACCTCACCTGCCAATTGAATGTCTGACTAGTTTGTATTTAAGTAGAATAATCGTTTGTTGAATCATCTCTCACAGTGTGTTAATTCAGTTTTTTTGCAAGAGAACGAAGTTTAGTGTCCAGGGAGGAAAAATGGTGCATATTTAGTTTACATACTGTACCACCAGAGTTTTTCATAACAGTAAAAGTGCTTTCAAACAGATGATGTTTGTTATAAATACAAGGGAAAGTGCAATGAAATTTGATAGGTGACTCGTATTGCACAGCAACAGGTGGGGACTGGGTAGAACTGTGTAATGCTATGCATGGGTCAACTTTGGAAAAATTACTTTCTATGATACTTTAAACTGATGGAGCACCTCTGGGGTAAATTTGAAAGCTTTTGACAGCTATGAGGAGACCTCAACACCTGTAAATCTTCCATCCCTTCTTCTATCCATCTATCAATTCACATTTTATGAATTGTTTCCAGCTTGAAATGCACTATTAATAGGAAAGTAGCAGATGTAACAACAATTATGGCAAAGAAACCTGAAATATCTTAATTTTGTAATTGCTACAGTAACCGAAATAGTTGAAGCAGATGTTGCTGCTGGTTAGAAGTGGTTTTGTAGCACTTTCAGTTTACCTACATGTATCTGTTGCTGTTAAATAGACCGTTACCTTTTAATAGATATTACTAAAGACTTAATAAAGCTTTGTTTCCAATCTTTGGGATAAATTGAGAGATATGTTCACCACTTAACTTGGAGTCTGTTTGAATCATCAACCTTTTTTATCTTAAGACAACATGTTAAGGATTGGTGCTGTATAAATAAGCTGGATTAAATTGAAACAACAGGTTGGATTCCCAGAGAGGAAGCTATGGTGTCAAAATGTCAGCTGTAGAGCCTCATTTGTGATGTACTACATCTGTTGCTTGTGTTTATTTCTCTTCTCTAAATCTTTGAGGGTTAGTGAGGTCTTTATCCAAGCACAAAGGGAACATCAGCAGACATGGTCAGCAAAGCCCAGGGATAGATGAGGAGGTCCATGTGTCCACAGCTGCACTCGTCACTCAACTGTCCAGCTTGACCTATGACCCCTGGGCCCGTCTCCCAGCCTCTATCAGCTTTATCTTTCCTTCCATTGTCATCCTTTCTTGTCCTCACCTGGGCTTGCTGCTGGTACACAAAAAGTCCAGTCTGTCATCAAAACCAAAGGTCGCAAGGGGCCAGAAGGGCCCGGAAAGGTTAAAGCTGTGCCCAGTCACAGATGACCCCACCGGAGTTGTCAGCTAATAGTTGCACCCCTGTGGAGATTCATAGTTACACACCCACAAGAAGAAGAGGAACCTTCATCAGCTGGCGCTTCATTCCTGGAGTGGTGACATTCCTTTTGTCCTCTCCCTGACAAAAAACCGCGCCCCGATTCTTCTGTGGGTGGGACAGAGAGCCGCTACACAATGGAGGCCCCTCCATCCCAGATGGAAGCTGCTAAGACTGTCGACGTCATGATGAAAATAAAGATGGACAAATTCTTAATGTATCTTATGAAGCCAATTCCTTAAAACTGAATTTTGACCATAACAGTAAACGCAGATCTTTTTCTACAATTGAGGCTTTCAGTTATCTTGGTACTAAAGAGTGGGGCCTCTTAGCACTAGAAACAAAATATTATTCAACTCAAGCTACAAAAATACATGCATCCTTGAAAAAAAGCATTCTAATAGATATCACATTTGGTTACTGGTCAGGCTGTGAAACTGGACAGTTGTTGAAATTAATTCCAAGAGATTCTGCCCTTTTGCCTAATATGTATGTAGCTGCACAGTCTTTTCTAAATAAAATAATTTAAAAAAAACTGTCCGGTTAGCCTTGCCTATTATTTTATATTGATTTAACTACTGCTAATGTGTTTGCTTATAAATAGGAGTTCACATGAGTCCAGAATGGGAAAACCATTGCAGTATTGGCCAAGGCAACAATATTTATCAATCTAGAATAAATCCTTTCATTAACTGAAATGTCTGTTTAATTTAAATAAATGATTGACCCTGGATGCAGAGCGATATCTTGATGTTCGTAACCTCTGATGCCAGTAGTAGCTAATGGACCAAAAACAATAGTGTTTGTGTGTCGCTAACATTAGTTTAAATCATAGTTAGGTTTTACTAGTTATTTAGCACTTGATAGCCTACCTGGACCAGGCAGTAGCCTCACATGAACACTTTCATTACTGCCATAAAAGCATAAGAGATGGAGTTTCTCTGTGTCTGTTTTCCTTGGCAGAAGTTATAACACAAGAAGTTTTGCTGGCTGCACCCTTGTTTCCCTTTACCTCAAGCGTTTGTTCTGCGCTACGGTGGCCAAACACCTGTGTGTGGTTGATGAAACTCACAGCACAACTGTGTTTTCTTTCTCAATTTTATGTGCGTTTCTTTTACGCCGTGCCACGTATTTTTTTTTTAACGTCATCTGCATAGCTGTGTTTACTCGGTTTGGGGCACTAAAAGGGAAAAAAAAACAAATAAGGACATTTCATCTGCCTCTTTCATTGCGAGGCAGCCTGTAATTAGTGCAGGCATGGTGGTTAGCTTGAGATGCTGTCATCTAATTTGTCTATCTTTATCTTAAACATGTCTGTGTGGTCCCTGAGAACTGGTACTTTTTGTGCAGCCTGATCGCCCGTGGCTTGGGTGTTTGTGAGGTGTGTGTTTGATTGTAAATTATGAATTCCTTTCTCATGCACCCACCCCTGTTAAGCAATCAGTCAGCTTTGCATGACACGACCTGACCCCGGCAGAACTTCACGGCCGTAGAAATCCGTCCTCCCATTCTGCTTTGCTCCGAGGCTGAGGAGTGCATCAGAAAGTGTCTCATTCCTGCAGGAATTTGCTGTTGATGAGATGACTGATGTTTTTATTTCTGTACCTTCTTCCTTACTGTGCCGACAAGTTCTCTACATATAAATATTCCCGTACCTTTATCTTGCCTGCAAGTCAGTAATCAGTTAGTGAGTTACAAGCCTTCTCTCGCTCTCTTTGTGGTTTAACTGTTGGATTGGAACTTTTGCAAAACGAACACTCCCTCTTTGTTTTATATCTCTACTTGCCTTGAGACACGAGTGCACACAATTATTTACAGGTTTTAATTGAAGCAGTCATTTCTTAATTACGATTTCACATGAAGAGCTTGCCAGTGGAATGAGGAGTAACAATTAAAGTAGGGAGATTTTAAAATGTCATTAAAAGTCCCACACACTTGTTGGAGGCACAGTCGCCCATTAAGAAGCTGATTTTTTTATATATATATAAAAAGTAAGGTCTCTTTTGGGGAAAGATGGTTATGTGGAGTGACAGAGGTTGGAGAAATGGTTTTGGCCGGTTTCACGAGTAGTTGGGCAAACCAGGACATTTCTTGTGGTGAACCCCTACATCCCAGAGAGCTGATAATGCATGATTGGGTGAGGTTGTGTGGGAAGGATTTGAAACAAACAGCAAAAACATGACATTATGGGATAATTTACCTTGTTCTCTCCAACAAACAGGTCCTTAGAATTACATTAAATTTTAACAGGGGTGTAGCTGTACCTCCGGCTCCCATGATGAGGCAATACCCACCACTGGGTTTAAATGAAGGCTTCAGGATTATGCTGACAAAAACTTAGAATCCACTCTATTCCTTCAGCCGTGACTGAACAACATCCTGCTCCTGATCTGATCGTGTTTTAAATTACAGTTTTCTGTGCTTCTCTAATTCTAAATTAGTCCAAAAGCCAAAAATGTTTAACGTTTTCACAAATAAAAGCTGTACAACATAGCACAGGTTCTAGAAGAAGTACTAAAATGTTTAATTAATTTTACAGCATGATTAGTGTGCGGTCCTAAAATTGTATTTGTCAATAGCTAGGCTTTATTCTCAAAGGTTATTTGAGTCTGGTCTAATCCAGAGTCATTCTTTGTATCAGCTGTAACGCTCCAGGTGGTTGCTCCTGTATTTTGTTCTATATCTTGACTTAAATAAAATAATAAGTTGTATAAATACATATGTATGGAAAGCATGATTTTTTAACTCTTAAAATGCTGTCCAACCACCTGGTCAAAGGCTGATGTTAACATTTTATAAACAAAAAACACTGAAGTTTTGTAATTGATTCACTAATCTTTCTATAAAAAAATCATTTTTGCTTGTTGGTGAAATTAAACTTTGGTTTTACACATAGTGATAAATGGACCCACTAAGACATCTTATTTTGATTTAAATGAAGACAGGGACTGTCAGCAGCAGATGCAATGATGTGATTCTGATATTTGTCCTATTTGCATCACCATCCCATTATACAACCATATTGAACTGTTGCTGTTCTGTTTTATTTGAATGTTATTAAAGAACACCAGATGTAACAGCGAAAACATTCCACTTTTATGTCACAGACTTTTTTTCCAAAACACTTGATGATCATCAAAATGTGTTGGGCTGATGTGGGAAGGATCTTCATGTTCTTTTTGGGAGGTATTTTAAATTTTTTTCTTTCCCGGTTACCTTGAATCATTGTTATATCCCACTCAGCTTCAGAAGAGTCGTTAATACCATGGTTTCCGATTGTTCCATATTTTCCTAATTTGAAAGGAATCATCTCTAACTGTGCTTCACATACTCATGGTTTAATAATCCTTTTCAGACTTCTCTGTTTCTTATATGTTCTTTACTTTCTTTTTTAATAGTTTTAAAACGCATTGTTTTTCATACATATTTTAGTCTACTTCATGCAGAGATGGCAAAAGTACTCACTTTCCGTACTTGAGTAAAAGCACAGATACTTGTGTTAAAAATACTCTGGTAAAAGTGGAAGTACTGATTAAACTTCTTTACTCAAGTAAAAGTAACAAAGTACAGGCTTGTAAATTTACTTAAAGTATAAAAGGAAAAGTAGAAACCACTTTTTTCATGCCGTTGCCTACATTTAAAATGGATGTCTGCCAATAGGACTAGATCTCCGTTGTGTTCATTTTCAATCATCTCGTCGTCCATGCTACTATGCTAACGCCACCACCACCAAGCTGCAATGATTTGCCGCGAATGAATACCGCCGAATCTGTCGCTTCATCTTGTAGTGGTGCGTCAAATGCAACGTAGATTCCAGTGATGGGCAGTAGCGCCGCTACATGTAGCGAAGCTATTAGTTTAACTACATTTTCCAGTAGCTTGACCGTAGCGTCGCTGCTTTATTTATCAAGTAACTTTCCTGTAGCGACGTTATTGTTTTGATCAAGTAGCGACGTAGCGTCCACAAACGCTACAAAATCCAGGGCAAAACTAAGAAATGAAACCAGGTTTTCTATTTCTAAACAACAATCAGCCACAAAACTACTGTAAATAGCAGTTTCAGCTGACGCTCTTATAAGTGGCGTAGTAGCACAGGCACACTCCGTAGGGTTAAACAAGCGCACCCTTTCCCAGGCTGTCGTTCTATTGGTTGGAAAGGTTGCTAGGCAACGATCCAACTGCAGTCTGAGAGAGCAAAACAAATCTGCAAGCAGAGCCTACGGGTTTGCGAGCGTAACAGAGCGCGGTTTGTGCGCGAAGAGAAGGAGGCAAGCGAGAGGAGAAAATATCTGTGCAAGAAGCATTAAATCTGAGAGAAGAAACAAAGATTTGAGAAAGAAGAGAAAATATTTGAGAGAGAGCCCATGTTTTGAGTGTGAGCATTATAAGTTTTGAGAGCAAGAAGATGAAATTATTTTCTCTAATTGAAGTTATGTGCTCTTGCATTATGGCAGGATAATTCTCCCATATCTATGTGCCACTAAGATACTCTAATTAGAGAGCAGTAGTGAAACTTCGATATTGTATTTTCATGGCCTAGTTTACCTGACAGGATGTTTACATAAATCTGTTTTTAGGCTGTGCACAGATAAGATTTTTTATGGAGGAACAGCTCTACCGTATATAAAATACATAAATAAATAAATGCTCAATAAATAAATAAATAAGCATTCAATTAATTGCCTCCAAAAATACAATGAATAAATATGTAGGTAGAAATTAAATTATATGGTGAGACATATATATATATGTATCTCTTAATTAGCTTCTTTATTTTTTCACCTTCTTTTGTAAACAGTTTTGTTTGTTACTTGAATCAACTGTTTAATTGAGGTCTTTTGTAGGGTTTTGTTTTTCCTAGAGATGTCCATTGAATGCAAACTCATAGCCATGTCTCGATGTGTAGAACACTACACAGTACCTTTAATTTGGTTCTAATAACAGCAGATTGTTTACTAGTTTGTCTACTAGTAATTACTTTAGTTTTTATTTTAATATGCTGATCATAAAGCAATGTTTACACTGTGTTATGTCATTGGCTGATCTTTAATAAATATTTTAACCAGTGCATCAGACTCATTTTGAATTGACATTAGGTTGGTACAACGTTAAGTAGCGTCTGATGTAGTTAAGCTACTTTTAACACATTAGTGTAACTTAGCTTGCCATAATTCTTTAGGTGGTAGCTTTTGTGTAGTGAAGCTTAATTTATTGTTGAGTAACTGATAGCTTAGCTCACTACACTGGACAAGTAGCTTGCCCAACACTGGTAGATTCCCATCCAATTAGATTTAATTTGGTATTGATGACGTGAAAAATAATAATGGTAACTCCATTGAAATGATTCAAAACTAAAGTAACGAGCCAATTTTAAAAAATGTAAGGAGTAGAAGTAAAAAGTCGCCATAAAAATAAGTAGTAAAGTAAAGTAAAATATCAGAAAAATCTACTTGAGTACAGTAACAAAGTATTTGTACTTCGTTTCTTCCCATCTCTGACTTCATGTTGTTCACATCCTACAAGGTTGACACTAATATTGCCCAGACCAGAACCAAAAGTAAATGTCTTTACCACTAGTACAGTGCCACATTAGATGCCTTCTCTTTTTTTCTGTATATGACAGTTGTTCCCAGGTCTAAACTTTTATTTGGCCAATGGTAAATATGTATTAGAAACATCTTGTGGCAAAATGTGCAGAAAATATATTTTGTATACTTTAGATAATAGTTGAGCAATTTCTTCTTTCCTTTTTTAGGTTGGATATATTGTTGAATGGTCATCAGCCTCAGAATGAACCTATGAGTCTACTGGTCAAAGTTGGAGGCATGTGGCTGATTGTTGAGCTGTATAGGCCAGTGGAGGAACTACATTAAGATAATCTTTATTACAGATGGCATACTGTACCTCATGGAAGCTCAGTTTGACAAATTTAAGCATTTCTTCAACAATTGAAATTTATACATTTAGACTAATTGTTAAACACAAACTTTTGATGTCAGCGCAAATTTTCATAGTCGTGTTTTAAAGTGTATTTCTGTCAATATTTGTTTCATGTTCATGTAAATATTAATTAAGTTATACAACATTTTTCTTTGCTGTCTACTTGCCGCTTGTTGTTTTTGCTGTTTTTAACTTTTCTTAGGGCTACTCTCTAAATGGTGATAAAGAATAAGCAATATAAACCAGAGTTAGTTGAGTCTGATGAGTTTTTGCTGTTTGTGAACTCTTAAGTGCAGGGCAAATAAAAAAAAAAAAAGATCTGCTTCCTTTCATACTTAAAAATAAGACTCCCAAACATAGATGTAAGGGTATCAAACATAAAGCACACACTTTCATTAACAGAATTAAATGTTGTAATATTAATTACATTTTTAATTCATATTTTTAAGTAAATTCCACTTAATTTCACTGCTACATTTTACCCTCTCAGAATTGATTAAAAATGTCCTTTAACCACCAAAGATAAAGTATTATCAATTAATTTTTCCTAAATAATGACATATGCTGTTATTCATAAGTTAACTCGCTCAAATAAACATGCCTAAAAAAAGGTAAGGCTGCACTATTTCTAGACTTTTGCAACCCAAGGTAGAGTACTGATATTTTAGTACTCAACGGTACTGAATACTGATCTAAATATCAAGTAAAAGCCATAAATTGTTTTCACTGTTTTTGATAAACTGGCTGACCATAACTTGTCGGTCTTTCTTTATCAAGCGAATCTTGATTTCAAAGTTATCAGAGCAGCAGAACTCTGCCTACGGATAAGTGCTGGATGCTAAGCTTAAGGGTGCTCCCCTTTAGCAAAGCAATATCCTCTCCTTTAGCATCAGAGTAGCATCACGTATACACGGACAAGTACGGATAAAAACACATCGTATCAGGCCCAATACTGACAGTGGTATAAATATCGGTGCATCTCTAAATCTAGTGCCATATTCTTTATATTTTTCCAGGCACATGCTTTGGCTATATTATCGCTTTGCCCTACATAGCTAAGTACTTTCTAGTGTTAAAACACATACATGTGTACAATAGGTAAGGCTGAACAATAAAGGGAGCCACTTAAACAAAGAAGACACACACACACCTTTCCACTCTAACCCAATACACACACACATCTTTCTCCTGTTCACTGTTAATTATAACCTACACTGCAGGAACACTTCATTTCATTGCAAGCATATTGTCTCTTCAAGGCTGGCAGGCAGGTCATAAATTATCCTGAAGGTGAGGATGGAAGTTGGAGGAGATAGTTATGAAAATTTCATCTGTCTGCCGTAGCGGCTGCAGCTGCTCCTGTCGCTGGAGGGATAACATCGGGTCATTGTGCATGGTGGTGTGCACGTAAGCTTTTGCACATGCGTGGGTACGTGAACATGTGCCAGCAGTAACAGCATAGACAAATGCACATCTAGCAGGTGCATCTTTGTGCATCTCTGCTTTCTTGCCTGTTCTCATGCGTGTCGCCAGGGCAATGTGTACAGCAGGTTGGCCAGGTAAGACCTGCCTGTCAGTGTGTGGAACATCTCTGGCATCGTTGTCACCCCGGGACCCCTGCCGTTGCCCCGAAGCTGGAAGACTGGGCGGGGGGACAAGCTTGCAGGGCCGTCCCCAAGCTGTCTCTGTTCATTACAGCTACGGAGACGGGATGCGGCCAGCAGGTGGCTGGACCTTTACTCCTTACCTACTGTGATCATCTGCTCTTGAATTCTTTGCATGTATAGATGGGTGGTTGCTAACGCTTGTTGAGAAGACAAGGAAAAAAGTCAGAGAAAAGCCATGACTTCAGCAGGGTAGTGCATATTTTACCTGTGACCTACCAATTTGTGACAGATTCACTGAGGCAATCTGCACCTTTAAATGGCTGTGCTTACATATTTATACACTTACAGAACTTCTGCATTTGGAAGAAGATGAAGTGGTCCTGCAGCTTTTTCTTGACACAGCCTGGGAGACTTCTCCTCAATAGACAGCCTTGCAGTGCGGCAATTAGTGGGGAAAGACAAACATAATGAAAATCCCTTCTCATCACCTTTTAAGTCGATGTGTAGTTTCCTGCAAAAATTCTATTAGGGGCAAAGTCCATGGTTGTTAATTACAGTTCTAACTAGCTTGCCTCCTGACGAATGGATTGCTTCAACAGTGATGTAGGATAAAAGGGATATCAGCGATTTCACTTCCCCGTACAAAGGCTGCCTCTGAAATGGGTCATCAATCCCATAGTGATAAATGTCTGGTGGAGTAATGACTCTCTTATCGTTGCTGGATTACTACAGATATTTGCAATTAGTGTAGCCACACAAGTCCCTGATAGATGGTTTTTTTCAGCCAGAACAATATTGAAGGCTTGGTTTAGTGCTAAATGGGAACTTTCTGGAAATAATAGGGATGGTTAGGGTAATTGTATTGAAGGAGAACCCTCATACCCAACTCTCTAACTAGAGAAATACATGTATGCACACATGTACAAACTTTCAAACACACAGCCTAGATACCATGCTTATACCATTGGTCACGTGACTACTAGAGGCAAGATGTATTGTGGGTGTGGAGATGAATGGGGATGTTGGAGCTCTTATCCTTCTCTTCCTCTAGCCCTAGAGGTAGCCACGTCTATGCCAGGGGGAGTGAACGGTACACTTTCAACCTCAATTTCTCCTGTTTTGGGTTGAGATTCAACTGCCGGCCGTGGATTTTCTCTGCACCTTCTTCCTCTTCCAGTTCTCATGAAATCACAATGAGATGAATTCAGCCTGAGGTGGAGCTCTATTCACAGTGCAGTTTAACATCATGAAGGTTTACTCCCCTCTGCTTTCACATTGCACCTGTACCGAGGGGCCAGAGAAAAGTATGCATGTCTTATGAAAATTGTACTCGCTGTTTTCGAGATATGAAGCTATTTGCTTTTGATGTCGAAGTAAAGCTAGCGGTGTCTCATTTGTTTCTTTGCCGTCTTTACAGATAGAAATAATGCCTTTTAATCCTTTGCGGTTTAACAACAGATTCTGTTTTGTTACCAGGATACGCACCCACTGACCCCCATGCACATGTGCACAGCGTGCCCACCGCTGACAGACGTATAAGCAGATGTAGCCAGAACTGGTAATGGCAGGTGATTATAAGTGGCACATGTGCCAAACTAATTAAACCCCTGGGTTGACAGCAGCATTTGGTGGCACTGGCATTCTGGCATGCTGGCATTAGAATAATTGTAGCAGCGGCCCGTTTCACCTGCGAGACCGCAGCTAACAGCATCATTTATTTTGCAGCAGGCGGATGTTATAACAGAAGCTCAGGTTAGTTTGCTTTTGGTTTGACGTGTATAGACGTGCTCTGTGAGAACATATTTTGCTTGAGGGTAATGTTTTTACATTGTAAACACCAATAAAGAGCAAACCTGCCTCCTGAAATTTTGTTTTTCACTACAACAGGGAAAAGCAGAACAGAAAAATGAGTGGAAAACAAATGTCAATCACTCATCTTTATGTCAGCTTCTATAATTAATGGAAAATAGAGCTGGGTAAAAAGCTCTTAAACACAAAATAAACACGATTTTTTATAGCTTGTCATTCTTTGGTTTTATAAATCATTAAGGTACCTTTTATGAAATGCATAAGAACTCTACAAAACAATTAACATTTTTGAGTGATTTAAATCTAGAGCAACTATAAGGAACTGTCCAAGTGATCCAAATATAGAAATAAATTACAGTGAATATTCATTTTGAGCCAATCTTCCACAAACTGTCTTTGAATCCTAAACACCATGGAGGCCTATTCTGTCCAATCAGTTGGCTCCAAACTGTGTGACTTAAAGGGACACTATGCAACATTTTTCAGTTAATTAATGTGTTCCATAACGTTATGGATGACTAAATGAGTCATTTCAGGTTGAACAAAGGTATTCTCGGCCGCCCTGGTGGTCTGTGGGGGAAATACTGCACTTGCAACTGCAGGAGCACCGACCCCCACCCACAGGCTCAGAAGTCTCGTGAGAGTCAGTCTTGCTTTACGGCGAGAACTGCTACACGCCCCCAGTTAAAAGCATTCTCGTTGCTAGCACAGTGGCAATCTTTGTGCAGTTATGCTACGTTCACGCAGCAAAAGCAGCAAAATCGCGTCTGCTGCTTCCTTTTTGCTGCTTGTACCAGTTAGTTCTGACGCGTGGCTGAAGCAGCTTTGCTGCTCTGGCTGTGTCTGAGGCGCGTTGGGCGGAGCTTCACTATCCTTTCTCTGCCTTGCAGCTATATTTGCTGTGATCATTTGGAATAAAGTAGTTTTAATATGTGTTTAAGTGAGAAAATACACCTGAAAACGTAATCAGTGCAGTCAGTTCATTCAGATTATTATCCTGCCTTCAATATTTTTTCTGTCGGAGCCGCTCAGACCCCCACATACCAGCGGGGCGCCGACAGTATGGATCCCTTCATCAGCAGCGGTTCACCGCGGCAGCTGGTAGGTGTTTTTCATCTAAATAATCCAAACTGCATATTCTGCCGGCAGATTTCTGCATTTTAAGTTAATTTAGGCGTCAATAAACTGTTTAAGAGGAGAGATCATAGCCTCTGATCATCAGCGCTGTGTCTCTCTCCCTGTGTTAAACGCACCCGACGCGCTGCTTCAGCTGCTCAGACGTGCTGCGCCTGGTGCTCAAAACGCGCCGCGGGACCTTTTGCTGCGCCTTGACGCACGTCAACCATTGACTTTGCATGTAAACTCGCTGCTTCTGTCGCGCCAGCTACGTCCAGTGTGAACGCAGCTGCTAAGCTCAAAACAACCACGCCTAGCTTGACGGAGAAACCAGGAGAACAGCTGTGCATATTTACGACAGTGCACTTTTACTTTCGCCCTCTGGAGGGAGCCTCACTGGAAAATCAACACCGGCTGCATAGTGTACCTTTAAAATATTGAAAAAAAAAAAAAAAAAAAGAAAACACGACAATGACTTTTTTTTAACATCCTTTTAAAAAATGTAAACAAGCTTCAACACGTCTCTTCTTCAGCAGTGGAGTCTTATGCAGTGATTTCATATAGAGGTCATTGTGATTAACTTCTTTTCCTACTAATTTCAGGTCTTTCTGAAGCCTTCTGTTGATGACTAAGCAATTGGCAGCTATATTTTCAGCGCTTTGTCAGAAATCGTGTGATTAGTATCTGATCCTGGCTTTTTTATTGTGAAATTATGTTCTTTGTAATAGGAGATTAGGCCCCAATAGGGCTTGGTGAATCATTTTGAATTCTTAAAATACTCTTTGCAGCGCATGTCTTCCGCATCTCTTTTAACAAACAGGTTGAGAAGGTGTTAAGAGTACTCATTCCTTTGTTATTTTTTTAGTTATTTTTTAAATGTGATTGTTAAAGGGTGTCAAAAGACACACGGAACTATTACCAGTAATATTAGGGCTGACAACCTGATGTTCCTAGAGAGGTCTTACCGGTCCTGCATGTCCCCCAATTTCAAGATGCTGGAGCGGATGAAATGAAAGAAGACAAGGACACAAGGACGAAGGTTTTTCTTTAGTTGTGTTCTCAGGTCGCCGCTTCTCCAGCTGGAGACCTGGAGCCGTGTGTCCCCATCACAGAGGTTAGGGCGGGGCCAGGAGGCCAGATATTGCAACAGGAGGTCCACCTGCACTTGTTCTGTGTATATACTCACATATGCCTTCCAGCTAACACACACACACACTCACACAGTGTGAGTAAAGTAAAATTTCAGTTGTTAGAAGTAACACAGAAACTGGTTTGTCTTTACGGGACTTGATGGATTCATGTGAACACCTTGCGTTATGCAGCAGGTGTGGCTAGCCCAGTTGAACAATGTGCCCTGTATTGAAGGTTTATGTGATGAAGTCGAGGGCTACATCTGATACAATGTTTTAGTGTAGTACGGGTCTTTACCTGTTCTGTCAGATTCATGAAAGGTGTCGTGGTATGTGATACACTTTTATCTGCTGTAAATCAGTGATGACACACGAGTTGCAAATTTTCCCAAGAGACCGCACCGTCCTTCCCTCCTTAATATAACCACCTTTTTACTGTAGAGTGTACATCACTTACCGAAGCTTCTCTCACTTTTCCCTTTTTTTTTCTCCCACCGCATACTTAGACTGTGTTTGCTCTTGATAGCTACTGTGTTAAGCTTGTTGTTGAAGAAGTGAAAAATCAGCTCTTTGAAGGCACAACTAAGTGGCCGATGGCAGCTGATAGCTAGGGCTTAGAGGATCCTCATTATGTGCTGTAGCAAGCTGATTAAACCATCTGATTCCTTCCAACCATGTGTGTTCGACGGTACAGTCAGGGGCCTGTGTGCGTCCTGTGTGCACGGAGATGTGAACGTGCATGTGTGCGCGCGTGGGCCTTTGGGCTGCCGCCGTGTGTTATCTCTTCTTTCAACCTTGTCATACTAATTACAGTCCGTATTTACTTACATTCTCTTTTTGTTTTCTGCCCTCGATAGGCATCTGTAAGCGCCTCTGTCTAGGTTGTTCTCATTAACAAACTGATGATGTGTGATAGGTCTATCTTGTGGTGATACGGGAGAGCTTTTCCAGTAAAAGAGGTTACGATACAAATGTTGTCAGCTCTTTGCATACTCTTGTTATCAGGGATGCTGTGATTTCATTCTGTTATTCAGTAATGGTGGCGAAATGAATGAAAATGAAATAGTTTTGATAGCTTAAATCAGACATTTATTGATTTTGTTTCATGATTGCATTGTAGTTTTCTAATGTCATTTTAGGTTTTTTTTAAGGTGATTGAGCTGAAATTTCTCTAGTAGTTGTATATTTTATATATTGTCTTGCCTTATGTTAACAGATTTGCATTCATGGCTGATTAAAAATGTTCCAATAAGGTTGAGAGAAGCCTTTGACTCACTGGAAAGTATTTCTACAGGATTAGGGTTAAAAAAAAAAGGAGTAAACTTTTATCTCTTTAGTTTAATCGTATACAATCACAGCTGATAAGCAAAGGCTGCTGGCCTACTGATGCTACTGGGTTTCAGTAATTAACATCCTGCAAATATGAGGTGTTAGATTAGCCTTACAGCAGAACTATAACACCCACAGTAAATGGAATATCAACTTTATTGAGACTTTTTTTTTTCTGTAAGATCCTTCAAATCTTCTCATTTTCACAATAAACATCTTTGTATATAATTTTTCTTTTTTTAACAGCTCAAGACAAAGTCATACGTTTTACTAAATAGTTTGGCATACATTTGTAACAAGCTGACTGTTTTCTTTTTTGTTACAGTTACTAGCATATCTCTACCAGCTGTGGACATTATATTTCAACTTGTCTTTATCTCTCTATCTCCTCTTTTTAATCTTTAGCTGTAGTTTTTTTCTCCTTTTTCTTTGGAGTATTCCACTGTATTCAGCTCCTTATACCTCTGATTAGCTTTCCAGTCATTAGGGAGCGTCATCCCCACAGCATGATCCTGCCATCACATTGTTTCATATAGTATTTTGCATATAGGCCAGAAAGCAGACTTTTAGTCTCATCTCTCTAGGGACCCTTCTTCCACTTTTTTGCTGTGCCTCCTACGTTTTTGGAAAACATGTTTTCTCCTTGTCTCTCCCCAATTTAAAGATTTGTGATAGCATGACTAATAATTGACCCAAAAAAAAAGCACCTTCTTTTCAAGGTTATTTTTTTTATACACAAACTGAAAAAAAAACAGAGTTACCATTGTTAAAACAAGTGTTTCCCACAGTTTAACATTTCTATTTGTGAGTATTAGAAATTTTCCACTTCACAAGGATACATCACTCTGCAATTATAAGTTACATGAGATTAAAGCAAAGCTTTTTGAAGTTTGTGGTTTAATAGTAAGTAAAAAAGAAAATATTTAAGGGATTTGAGTGCTTTTGTTAGGCACTGTGAACACAAATTGATTATTACTGCTGGTCATGTCAGAATCGTCACTGACATCTAGTATTCAGCTGATATGTGCCGGTGAAGATTCTCCGTAATCCAGGTCATAGTCATTCCAAAAAAGTTAAAAAACAATCCACTGGACTTTGTTTTCACGTTTGAAGACGTTTCGCTTCCCATCCAGGAAGCTTTTTCAATTCAAAATGTTAGAAATAGCCTCCAACTCAATGCTATATCTGACATTTTAAAGTGAAAAAGCTTCTTGGATGGGAAGCGAAATGTCTTCAACATATTTTTTTTTTTAGAATTCAGCTGATATGGTTAAAACATAGTCTCCAGAATCATTATTCAACTCTAAATATGTTTCTCTAGACTCTGACATTGGGTTTAGTAAATAGTTAATCTAGACAGGAAGCTGTGTGAGCACACATGCTGGGATAAGCAGGATGGTAGTTGGGTGGTAGGGCCTTTTCTTTTTGGTGGGGTGAATGGTTTTATGAGAGAGTGAGTGACTGATTCCCGGACACAGAGCGCAGCGCATCCTGGATGGTTAAATGGCATTTATTCAGCCGGTTAGTCTGGGAAAACATATGGTGCCGTTTGGAGGCCCAGACTGGTGCACGCTGTTCTCCTGTAATTAGACTGGCCCAGCAGAGCAGCTACATAACTACTTCATGATAAGCAGCCTACTGTAGCCTACAGTGCTGCTGCCACCCAGCCCTGGCTGCGGCACAGAAACCAGCACACCACATTACACATCCTGTTAACACTCTGTTCAACACCAGTGAACAGCAGTGACACCGCAGCATTGGCAGCTGTACCTTTGTGCCAAGAGGGCCAGAGTTACTGTATGTGATGGGACGAACCAAAATTGTACACCGTACCTTTAATTTTTGCTTTTTATACTGGAGAAGGAAACTGTAAAGAAAGTTAGAGACAGATGTGGAAATGCTTGTTCTGGATAAACTCAGAGTTAAAAAACACCCATAACAACCTATTATAACATTCAAAATGGGATAATATTCACATTAAACAATGTATTGTATTTAGGGCTTGTTTTTCCTTTAAATAGCTAATTGTTCTTGCTCTATTCTTCTCCTCACCTCCCCTCCACCAGGACCAGAGGAGCAGATTGCCAGTCGAAGGCGTAGGTTTTTTTGGCAAAGCCACTGGGGTGTCAGCTGGGCCGTTGTCCCATCACGGATAGAGGTGGGTGGGTGGGGGATCTGGACAGCCTGGCTTCCCTGCGGGAAGGCCCTGTTAAAGATACGCGGCTGGTAATCGAGTAAGACTATGAACATGTGCACAAACACACACACAAACTGTTTTAGATTTGCTAAAGAGAGCAGAGGGGGTGTCCAAGTGTTGGATGAAGATGTTTCCTCCCTCATTTTTAAAATCTGACACCAGCGATCTGTCCTCTCCTCCTCTCCAATCTATGTCTCTTCACAAAGACACACCCACACAACCGATGCTCCTCTATGTGGCTGCTCTTCTCAAGGCCAGTAGGTAGTGAAAAAACAGCATCACAGATCTAAATTTATAATCTATTAAACTTTTAGGGGTGTTTGTATTTTAACTCAACCAGCTAATCGACTGGAAATATTTAAGACAGCTTACTAATGAGATCATAGTTTGTTAACTGTGGTTTTTAAAAAGTGTTTCTTTAGTTTTATTTAATTCAGCTTATTTTTATAGCGCCAATTCACAACATGTCATCTCAGAAACTTTACAGAGACAATTTAACCAGATTGTTTAGTTGCCTGTCTAAGGATTTTGTCCTCCTGGATGAGCATGTGGCAACAGTAGACAGTCGTAGGTAAAGCAATCCCTCACACCAAATGTGCATGCAGCAACACTAGAGAGGGCAAGCTCCATTTTAACAGGAAGAACCCCAAACTGAGCAAGACTCAGTATGAGCAGCTTTCTAGGGGTTCAAGGATAGAGAAGCAGACACACTAAAGTGTATTGATTGAGTTTATTTCATCAAGGACAGCACATCAAACAATTTCATATGTGGAAAAAACAAATAACTATTATTTTGTACATTAGTTTTCTAGCCACAGGTTAATTTACAACCCCAGTCCTTGGCTGGTCAAGTGTAAAGAGTTGAGGTCTTGGATTTACACACTTTCATTGGCCATTTTTGTCACGTCTTGGTTGAGATTTGGAGGACCCAAATGCAGAGGCAGAGAGGCTGAGGTGAATACTTGTAGTTTTAATGAAAATGGTAAACAAAGGCAGTCCAAAAATCCAACTAAAAATGTAACAGACCATGGAGACATCAAGGGAAAACATGTACAAGGAGCCAGGGAAAGACGAGGGGAGATGACTACAGCGAAGACAGGACCAGCAACAACAAGGAACCAACAAAGAGGGAGAGCATATATAGCTGACAAAGACAAAGGGAGGGCTAACGAGCTGACAAGGAGCAGGTGTGAGAGGAGACAACGAGGGATCCAAGGGGAAAGGAACACACACACACACAAGAGGGCTACAGAGGACAACAGAAAAACATGAGAACTTAACAAATCCAGAAATTACAACAAAAAAGGAATTAAACCAATAAAACTAGGGAACATAGAGCAAAGTAAAGCACAATATAACCAAAACCATGAAATTATTTCCAATCATCTAGATTTGACTTTAGTGTAAATATGATATCAACAGCTTCCAAACTTTAGCCAGCTACTGTAGTGCACAGCAACTGAAGAGCAGCCATTTTGAAAACCATCATTCAAAAGCTTTAGTATAACTTGATATAAAAACAAAACTGAATCAAGCAGACCTGAGAGTAACGAAAAGAAGAAACTCTCTTTATTTTCCAACAAGAGGATCTTTGTTGATATAAAACATAGTTGCAGCCTCCTTTTCACCAGGAGCCACAATAATTTGTGCACCTAGCAACCCTCAGCATACATATACACACCACAACTGCTTACTGTCTGTGGCCAGAAGGGGCTGTCTGTATGCCGTGCTTCCCTCTTATTGTCTGTTTAGCAAGTACAGCATGCAGGAGCACTCCCTCATTTGCATACTCTACCATGTATTTCATTAACATTTAAAACACGCATAACCAGCAGTGGATTATGCATGGAGCTTGATACAGTCAAAGAGCTTGTTTAATGCTCATGTGAGGGGAAATTGAACTGTGTTTTCTTCTGCTCATGACACTCGGAGGCCCAGGGCCCCTTAAAAGTACACGGAGCATGCAGCCTGTAAATGGACCGATGGTGTACATGGTATTCCCCTCTTACAGGCGCCTGACAGGTTCTGACGGCTCCGTAATAAGATTCCAACCTCTCCTAAGGGACTGACTGAGGTGTAGCTGTAGTATCCTTGTAGACCCCTCTTTCTTTTTCTATGCAAACACCCGCTTGTGTTAGTTAAATACGGTGCAGTGGCAAAGATGAGTGGCTGAATAATTCACAACTGGCATGTCTCACAAAATGATGCAAACCCGTGCACGGTTTGTCAGTGGGAGGAATGGAGTGTTGCAGTAAACACAGCCTAAAAGGCTCTTATGCATTATAGACAAGCCTTTTCAAAACTTTATTTTTTCTCATATGCAAATTGAACACGCTCAAAAGCAAAGGTTTAATGGGAACCCCCTCAGATTCTCTGCAAAATCCAAATGAGGCGTTGGTCGAACTGCACAAAAGGTACATTGTAATTGACACAGTTCTGCTCATATCGGTGTTTACTTACTAGCAGTCAGTGCTGTGGCTTTCCCCTTGCATCACAGTTGTGTTCCCATAAGCCATATTTTGCTCTGTGAAAATAGACTGCAGAGGATGAGCATCATTAGATATGTCATTTAAGACACCTATCCTGTCTCGGTGTTCTATATTTATCCTCTTGCAAGTCTTTAACAGGCTCCCAGGTCAACACATTGTGTCCCTGGCTGTCAGCTCTGCAGAGGACCAGACATACAGTATGTGGTGGATAGTGGTAAATATGAAGCCACCTGCTTGTCACCCTGCCCTCTTTTTTACCTCTTTTCCCTCTGCTTGCCTTCTCTCTTCCACCTTGCAGCTCGATGCTTGCATTTGCTTCATGATATAGAGGTCAATATTTCTGTTTTAGCCTGACATTTGACCAGGGAAACAGCTATTTATAGAGTTTGTTTTAGCCAACTATTTTGTGGTAAATGAAGATAAGCTGAGCCTGTAATAAACAATCTCATAAACAGCTCTGCAACTCAGCCCCAATGGCCTGAGGGGCTTGTAAGAGCTTTATAACACATTTATTACCCCTTTAATGGCTTGGGAGCTTTGAGTCATAAAATCAGCCATCTCTAATTTAATTTCCTGACATATATTGAGTTCATGTTATCTTTAGGTCTTGGTCATTTTGCCAAGTTGATTGATTTTATACCTACCTCCGTCCTTCCTTAATGCATTGCGACACCAAAACAGCTACGGTATATTCAACGCATGCCTCAATTATATTGCTACTTAGTATTCTGAGGCTGGGAGAAAAAGAAGAGAATCTATTACTTTGTTACCCAAAAGCACACTTCCACTGACAACAGACGGAAGGGCCAATGAGGGGAATAGAGATTTTTGATGTCAAATCTACCCCCTATTTACAGTTAGATGCCTGGATGCCTGAATAAAATGTTTAGAAGCTGGAAAGTGCAATATAACCCATAACCCTTAGGTATTTGAAATGGAACAGCAGGACTTACTTTGAAAAAGTACGGGAGATGTGCTTCAGGCTTGCTGTTTATACCTTGATGTGATGTGGACTGAAATATTTAAAAAAAAAAAAAAAAAGAAAGGAAAAAGGCGGCTGTTTATCTGTTCTTTCCATTTTGTGGCTGGAAATTGTAGGGTTTAACAGGATAGGGGGGCTGTGCAGATATACTGCTTTGCTGGCAGTAGTTACAGAAAAAGAAACAATGCTTTTGTTTTACTGTTTTAAATCAAGTGGAAAAGCAGAAACGGGGCAGAACTGTTTAAAAAGAAATCTTACAGAAGTCAGCATAACCAACACTCTAATATTATTTAATACTGACAAAAAGTAACCTTGTGCAATCATGCAAGATTTCAATTAGAAATGTTATCAACAAAAATATGCCAAATTCTATAAAAATTATCAGCCCAAGGTGGTAGAAGGTGTAACTAAAACATATATCACTAACTGTATTATAATTATTTTTGCAGCGTGGTCTAATTTGATAAAATGAGTGTTTTTCTTTTTTTTTATTACAGAGTGTTTTTCAATCTTGGTCTTCCCTGCATTCTTTAGATGTTTCTCTGCTTCAGCACAGCAGATTCAGAGGCTTGCAGTTAATCAAAGTCTGTAATCTGCTATCAATTGATATCACGTGTTTTGAAGCAGGAGAACATCCAATACAGGGCAGTGTATGTTGAGGACTAGTGTTGAATATTATGCTGTAGACCAGTGGTTGCCAACCTTTTTTTGACTAGTGTACCCCTTTGGGCATTTTGTCTTACCATGAGTACCCCCTTATTGAAAAATACTGCTGACTGCCCAAAAGTGGAATTGTTGGAAAAAAAAATTAAGTATTTTATTTCATCTTTTAAACTTGAGCATTTAATTTAAAAAAGGCAAGTTATTCTTTCCAACTCAAATAAAAAAACAAAACAAACATAAATGTGTTGCTCGGAAATTAGTAAGGAATCTTGTTTAATTCTTTAGTTGGGTCTTCACAAATTAGAACAGATGCCAGCCTTATTTTATTATTTTACATGACAAATAAAAATATCTTTAATGTCCCCCCTGCAATGCACTCGCAGACCACCAGGGCTATGAGTACTCACTGTTGGGAATCACTGCTGTAGACAACCAAAATGGTACTCAATTATTCCTATGGCCCCTACATACTTAACTTGTTTGCATGCCTGACAGTGTCACGGCATGGAAAGTCAGTGTTTCCCTCCAAAACTGACCCACGTCGAACATGGCGAACAGTATTGAAGGCAGCATAGTGTACTATAGCTTCTTCAGTCTCTGGCAAATCGGTCCCACTCAGAATTAACCTGTTCTCATCTGTTAAAAAATGGGATGCCAGTGTTGAATCAACCATTTCCTTTGTTATCTGGCAATTGTGTGACAAGCACCACATTGCAAGGACCACCCAGCCCACAAGATGATGCCATAGCTTAATGCTATCCTCATGAATTCTGTTTCTAACAGTTTGGTCAGAGACATTACCAGCAGTGGCCAGCTGGAAGTCTCTTACTCATCCTGATCTTCCTTGCTGAGGGGAGCTGAGGCCTTTGCTGTTGATTGATTAAGGACCCCTTAAAGCCGTGACTTAATCTCCTAGAGTGACTGCATGTCTCCTGGATTTACCCCAATGTGGTTAAGACTGTGCTAAAGACAAAGCAAAACTTTTGGTAATAGGTCATATTGATGTCCCATCACAGTGGATTCGGAATACATGTCCAACCTCTGTAGAGTCCAAGTATTGCCCCATGCTATCAGTAGTGATCAGGACTAAAAATAGTACAAAAAAAAAAACATAAGGTCAGAATAAAATGTCTGTGGCCTCCACCTGTAAAACCGTCCTGTTTTTGGGGTTATCTAATGGTTGTCCAATTGCTTAATTCATTTTGGGCAGCATATTTATAGAATCTAAAATTCAATAAAAGATTTTAGTTCAAAGTTTCTGATTGGAGTTAGCCTCTGTAATGTAGTTATCCATTATAGTTCATGTTTGGTTTCTATTTATTTCTTTCCAAATACCCACTTCAACATTTCCTCCATTATCTTAATTTTTTTTCTCCTCCATTTCTCTGATGGACAAGAAGCAAAATATCAGTTTTACATGCTTTGGAAAAATATGGTGATTACTGTTCGCCCGGGCTTCCTTGCATGAGGAGAGAGAAACAAAGTTGCAGAGTAAGTCAATACTGGACCTATACCGTGGGTTTGTGTGTGAGTGTGTGTGTGTGTGTGTTTGGGGATTTGATCCCTTTTCAAAGGGCAGTTAAATTTGTAAGCCTTATGTTTTTGATCTATCACTGTACTCATTCCATTCCAGACTCAGTTGTTATCATAGTTGCTCTTGTTTGTATGTTATCTTAGCTTCTTTTCCAAGTAGCTATTTTGCAATTTGAAGAAAAATACAATCCAAGGTCCATCTGTTTCCAATAGTCCTAACATCAGACAGATGGGGTTGTCTATTGAAGCCACACCAGAATCCTGGCAAGTCGGTAATGAACACGGCAAATATGCGTCCAGGCTGATTTTATCCTAACAAGGTCTGCCTGGGCTAAAAATGTAAGAAAGATGATTTTATGTTGAGTTATGGTTGAGCTAAACAGTTGCACTTAAGTCTTGGCTATACTTTTAAAAGATATTGGATGTATGTATATAGATATTTGCCTAAGTGGTGCAAGACTTTGGAAAGTGATTTTACTGACATAGTATAATCTGGACATGAATAAGAGGTTCTACATGCATTAGTTTGCAGTCCTAGAAATGTTGGCACCAGGCTTATTTTAAACAATCAAAGCTAATTGCTTCTTTTCCATTTGTTTTTATCTGTTTTGTTTTTAAGCTACTTACACTAGCGTGACGGCACGTGTCATCAGCATCAGAGGCCCCAGTCCTAATTGAGCCCCTAACCACCGAACCCACTAAGTATTTTGCGGAGCATGCCATCCTCATTCTGGTTGAGCTTCGCTTGGCTGCTGTAAAGCACTACGGCGTTTTGCAAAAACCACTGCGACTTTTGAGGAGTCATGGGATTTGTCACATGCCTTCCCTTTCAAACTCTTCAAATTATACTTCAAACCAAAGGCCTTTTGCTTGTCTAATTACAAATGTCAAAGGAAATCTTCATACTTACCTCTTATACATTGCATATGTGTTTAGATAGCTTGGCCAAAGTCCTGGATGCTGTTATAGATTAGTTTCCCCTTTTGTTTTGTGCTGCTACTATCCTGCCGTCCTACTGTAAACAGAAAAGTAACAGATTGCCCGGCTCTCTGCTGTTCTGATGTCTTAAACTAATTGTAACAAATACTTCAACCTCCCTTGGGTGATAGTTGTTTGTTGTATCAGATTTTCCGAGGACAGAACTTGGTTCAGATTATGACCAATAAACCCATGTTCAGCTGTAATGTCTGAAACAAAAGCAGCAGCCTCACAACCACACTAACTTTCCTTCCTACAGAAATCATTAACCTAGAGACAAGCCTGAAGGCTCTGGCCAAAACACTTCTAGTATAGGAAAATAGAGTTGCTTTGAACTTTTGTGTTTTTGATAACTACTTGGTATGCTTCCTGGAACATAACCTGTGAGGTTTGCTTCCCAGACCTTAATCCCTTTGATTAAGTGCCAGTGCAAGATAGCTTGGCACTCAAAAGGCCTCTTTACCTTCCTAATATCCTCACCGTCCTCAGCTTGAAAGGGCTGTTACTCTGAAGCTTTGCATGAGATTACCTTCTCACTTTCAGTCCAAAGACTCCTCTGCTGATAGTAGGGCAAGTAACCATCTTTGTGTTCTTTTTTAGCCTCTTGTCCTGTTTCAGGTCAGGATGTCCTCTGCCTTACCTGCTATGTTTATGCATTATGATTCATCCCAGCAAGAGAGTAGGTGATATTGGACTCGGCCCTCTGCTCAATCGTCTCTCCCTTAATGCTTTGGAGCTGACAGCAAGGCCAATGATTAGCAAAGCTCAGAGGACTCATTTAAGAGTTGCTGAAGCTATCTTGTATGCTTTTGGTCTTTCAGGGCCTTGGTTAATGGCTGTTTAATTAACAGGGTTCATTCAGTGTATTGTAGAAATACTTACGTACACATCTTGACATTTCAGTGTTAAAACTACAGACTTCAGTATGAATCCAACTTCTGTTGTAAAAGTTTTAAAGATTTTTCCAAAAAAACATCAAGGACACCAAGAAACATATCTTTGAGATCAGGAATAAAGATATAGAGAACTTCAAACCAGGAACATGTTAAAACACTTCATGGAGGACAGTTCAATTCGTAATCAAAATGCATTAAGAATTGCACAACTAACCCACTTTAAACATACTTAGACATGGTAAACAATTTAAACTGAAGGGCTATATAAATAAAGGACTGGTCAGAAAAGTCGCCAAGGGTGCCATGGCCAATCCAAAGGAGCCGAAGAGATGTACAACTCTGATAATGTTTTGACAGGACAACTATTATTTGTTCATTACAGATTTTTTCATGGAATACTGGTAAGATTTCTAAATTGCTCAAGTAAAACCATAAAAGGTTATCTTATCTATGTAGCAAATGATGCATGGAAAACATTAGACATCCAGAAGGAGGTGCTCTAGACATGGGAGACTAAATTCCCACTTTTTGGCGTAAATCTCTGTAAACACACCCTCCGCATCATCAAACATAGAGATCACAGAAATTAACTGTGAAGATACAAAGTTTTCAGAAGAAGTTATACTCTAGAAAAATAAAAAAGCTGCAGAAGACTTAAAACCAATCCCAAATTATTCCTGTATGATTGGTTTGCATCAGGTTTGCATCAGTTCGTCTATGGTCTGCTGCTAAAATAAAAAAGGCACTATTTGGACTGCCAATAAAAGTGGTTAATGCAGGTGCAGGGTTGTTCATAAGTGTTTTCATTTTAGAATCTTACAACTGAAAATGTTGCGGTTACATAAATTATTTATCTTTTAAACTTTATTTCTTTTTTCTGTACTGTAAATTGGACCACATCTATCCAGTGACTGTTATTCTTGGTGATCTAAGATTTACTTTTAATTTATTTATGTAGCTAGTATGGAAACCATTTTTACAAATAAGCGTAACCCATATGCCATTTGTATTGCTGAGAAAGCTACACTTTCTCTTGTATTTTCCAGGCTCAAATAAATTTAAATTCTTTAAATAAGAAAATGTTTTATAAATCCCTCTTTTTCAACAATTTTACAGTTTTACTTCTTTAATTGAAATAAATAATGAATGAAGTGGTTAAAAAATAGCCATTAAGATTGCTATCATTTTTTCGTTTATTAAATTATTAATGTTACGAAAATATTAACATTAAAATAATAATTTTAATTGAAATACTATCATTCGGGGCCCTGCTAGTACTTTTTTTGCGACCCCTTGACCAAAACTTTGGTCTCCTCTTGTCTAAATCAAGTATTAAAATTACCCAGGTAAAATCCAGACTAATCCAATTAAAGATAAAGGATAATATTTTACCATTGCTGTTTACAATCCCGCTCTGATCAGTAAGACAGAGTTTAAACTATCTGGCTAAAAATAAGTGTAAAACACTCAAAAAGCAGAATGCAGACGTAAACTGTATTTTAAACATGTCTAATATGCATTTTATATGTTTAATATGCATAATTTGCATATGATTGTTTTTTCACTTAGTTTTTCCTTTGCTAATTTTAAATGCATGGCTCAAAAAAAAAAAAAAAAAAAAACTTTATGGTTTGTTTTAGTTGCAATTTTTTATTTTTTTTTAATTAGTGAATCCATCTAAACTGTAATATGGAAAAAAAACTTCAACCTTCAAGGAAACAGCTCATATTTACTGCGTCTACTTCCCCGTGCCTCCTTTGATTAGCTCAGCGTTTCGGAAGGAGAGCTTTGTTATGTATTTGATATACAGCCGTCCAAAGGAAACTAGAGGAATTAGATAGAGATAAAAAAGAAACAAGACAGCATTAAGAATTGGCTGATCTTCTCCACAGTACTTTGTAGCCTCTCTACCCATACTGCAGAGTTATGAGGGCACTCTGACATACTTCTGAGGCATTTTTCCTTTTTGTGTCGATAAACACTGCCACCCCTACAAAACACACACTGATAAAAAAAAAATCTCTGTTTTTACACACATACAATAAAGTTGAAAAGCTAGTTCTTTAAAGTTATCATCTAAAAAATGTTTTGTTTTCTGAATGTGAACTTAACTAGTTAGATGTTACTTTAGATTTGGTTGATGTTTATAAGGACAAGGAGAAGTAAAACTCTAGTAGTGGAAAAGGCCCCAAATTGTGGCTTCTAAAAGTGTAATTTTAAGTTACTGCAGATCGATACACTTAATCCAAGTATTTAAAACAAATGACATTGAATGTAGAAACACTGTAACTTTTTAATCTCTATTATTATTTTTTTTAAATCAAACTGGCCCCAGTAGCAAAGTGTTCACTTGCAGAACTTGTGTAGCACTGTTTATTTATAGACTTAAGGCAAACCATAGCAACAGAAGGGAAAATAAAAGGTTTATTACAGCATCAGCTTTTGATATAAATGCATGGCAGCTCTGTTAAATGTTGAGGTCTAGAATTAATCTGTAACTCACAATTTAGATTTTAGTTTCCCTCCAAGTTTACTTTCCAGTTTTCATACTTGGAAACTTCTAAACTTGTTCCTTTCATTTTTCTTTATTATTGGGAAGCTGAAATCCAAATAAGTTCCATTCGGTTTAGTTTGTACTTTTTTTTTATGTAACAACAAGCTAAGAGGTCTGGTTGCATACAATCTTATACATAGATTCAAATTGAATTATATCCTAGTTTTATTAAATTTACAATACTATATTGCAATTGTGTTCTTGATGCCAATTGGTAAAAAGTCTCACATTAAGTCAAGAACAGCCGGTTATAACAGAACATTCTAAGCATCTTAAAGTGACTTGTCTGCCTTCTCACAACAAATAACCCTCAGCCAAAGTCTGCAGGGTAGTAACAGTAATGAGGTAGCACTTGTTATACTGTATGTTACCACTTGAGCATTAGTTTCTGTCTGTTTTACCTAAAGCACCCGGTGGAGATGGAACAAGAACGGTAAACAAAACTTTTTCTCAGGAAGTGTTGCTATCAGGAAAAACAAGTTATCCAAGTTATCCAGAACTGATGACATTTAGCATTTTTGTTTGCAAATTTATATTCAATTACTTTGCACAATAGACTGCAGCTTTGTAGCTATCGAAAGTTAAAGGTTGATTGATCAATAGCTAAGGTTTAAAAAGAGTTATCCAAACTCAACTAGCTCCTTCTGCTTTTTCCTTTGTATGCACAAGTTAAGCAAAAGCTGTTTAAGTCCCAGCTTTACTCATTATTATCAGCTCCTTTTTGTGTCTAAACAAAAGCAAAACAATGTCTTTGGCAGAAAAATAACAAGTTATAACAAATTATAAAAATAACAAGACCTTAACAAGAGGTTTAAGGTCTTAACTCTGTATGATGAGGTTTACTTCATAGGTTTTCTGCTGGTTTGCAAACTTTGTCTGTGTGCATAAATATGTGCAAAACTCAATTCTATTAGTTCTGTTGCAGGGTATGGCCTCAGCCCCATCTTTTTAAATTATAAATTTCATGAACAGCATATATGTATTTAGTTGGAGGAGGGGGGTTATTGGGGCATGAATAAGCGTGTGTCACAGCCTTTTTCACAATCCCTTCTGAGCAAATCTCACCTCCCGGTCCTGCCTTGCCCCCAGCAGGCCCAGCTCAGAGTTCTTCTGATAGCCATGAAGGGATTTGGGCTGGATGGGCAGACCCTGACTGGGCTGATTGCTTTGAATGGCACCGGCTAAAGCTGCCTTTGAAAGCAGGGGCGTTGATGAGCGCCTCTTCGGAAGAGCCTGTGTAGTCACTGCCTCTGGGAGGGACCCTCACTAATACCTCAGCATAAAATACAGAGCGGGAGGCAGGGATCACCATTTACCCGCACACACACACACGTATACATGCACAAAACCACTTACTTAGGCAACAACTAAAAAAGTATTTGAAGTAAACTTTTGGAGTTCTTGTTATGTGCCTCCAATGTTGATGCTTCTGTCATTCAAACTGTGAAGTGATAAATGCCTTTTTCTGAAAAGCTATTAAGTTTTCATGTTCCTGTAAGAACAACATACCAGAAATATTTATATTTGTGCTGAAGGTTAGTAGATAATAAGCTCTGCACGGCTTGCAAAGGCATGGAAGGAGGATTTCCAGGTGTATGTGGACTCACTTGTTTGCTCGCTGTTTCACCTTGTCCTTTTACTCCCATAAAACACCTTGAACATAAGAGAAGACAAATTGGAGCTCCACACACAGGTGTTTTTATCCGTTTTTGTCTCTCGGTAGGCCTCCAGGGTACATTGCACGTGTTCTACAGGCCTGGCTGTGACATGGGAGCTGTCACTAGCAGGAGCCCCGAGGTCCAGGCTGCTCCCCTGAGCAGGGTGGCCTTCTTGTTTTGACGAACTGTCCCCCAGAGCAAAAGGGAACTGAACTCGGGACAGGTCTGCACCCAGCACTCCTGACCTCTGGCCCAAAACTCGGTTCACCCTTGACTTTGTTATCACCTCAGCCATGGGAAAATGTGCATCCACCATCGGCATCCTTGGTGACTAACATGAAAGCAGAGCCTGCACAGCTTCAAGCTCATTATGATGATTCGTGCAAGTTAAGGCATGAATACATCAGCGGTTTTGACGATCTGTCTCCTCTGTGCTCATACATGTGGAGGGATTCTTTGGTAACTGTTACTGAGGTCAGTAAAGCTTGTTGCCGCATTTGAGAAACCTTCTTTTCATTCGCAGCAGTTTGAATGGCTGCAGGCGAAACAAACTGTTGGTGTGAAAGAGAAGAAAGAGGAGGAAAAGAAGTTGCAGTAAATTACGGATAAGTGACAGACAGGGAACAACTTATCTTGTGACACCATCTGCATGGAATGAAGGGCTGTTGTATATAAGGTAGCCTTCTGACAGACCTCATGATGAGGCTGAAGGTGAGTGAAACTCAGCCTCAGATGAACCTCCATGGAGGCAAAGCAGTTTCGTACAAAGACCAGCTTCTGCAGGAATACTCCCCTTTTTTTAACTGCAGTTTATGATTTTTCATGGTCATGTCTCCCCTGCCCCCTTTTCAAAATAAGTCCCCCATTGGTTTTTTGCAATTGTGGCCTTCTTTCATTTCAGAGGCTTGTTTTTGAAAAGGCCGCTATTATAGCCAAATGGTTACTGCACTTTTCTAAACACAGCAAGGCATTAGGCTGAGCTCCGGTTTCAGGGCCTGGTTCATAATGAGAGACCCAATCAAACAGAAGGAAAACACAGATCAACCCCGCTACACCAGACCCAACCTGTGGTTTACCTCTTGAAACATAACCGCACTCCTAAAGTACATTCTCTCTCTTTCCCCCTCTTTTCTTTTTCCCTTTCCACTCCCTCGACCTCCTGCCACGACTTTCTTTTCGTTTACAACCAAACTTGATCAAAGTTGACTGTGCAGCTGGTCGGATCTGAAAGTAAATAGATTAACACTGGGGCCTAAATTTGGACTGGTAGTTTGTGTGGATTACATGCATGGTGCTAGAATGCTTCTCTTCACTTTGTATTAGTGGAAATTTTGCTCTTTGGTCCTAAAACACAGATCATGTATCGCAGCATAGCAAACCTCCGATGTCATGTAAGTCATGAAGGCATTAGTAGACAGGCCAGATAATTACGATGAATTTTAACGAGGAATCCTTTGAGTTGCATTTTCTACATCGTCATTAGGTGGTTAACATTCTCTGTCTTCACCTCTGCAATGTAAACTGACTTGTGTGGCTGTGAGAAAGTGTGTCACAACAGATGTTGTTTTACAAAATGTTTTTTTTAAATCCTTTGTCACCAGCACTAAAAAGCACGCATTTACATTTGTATATAGCTTTAAAATAAGTTAGTGTTTTTATTTCAGTTACATAATAATACACAGAACAGGATGGACATATCCTACATTTATAAAGTGTAGAAAGATTAACTTTTTCAGCTTAGTGTTGATTCAAAAGTGTCATGTGTCAATATTATAGTATAGTGGATGATGTTCCTTACCTGGATGGATCATCAAAATAAGTGGTCCTCCTAATTTTCAATGATTCTGCTGATTTGTTAACGTAACACCGTCGTATATGCTCACCCCCATTTTCACTTACGGGTGGTGAGTCTCACATAGTGAAAAAACTACAAATCTTTTTTTAGAAGGTAAGCTTGTATGAGCGATGCAAACGGAAACTTTAAAACTGAGCGTGCACGAGGAGAAATGGGCTCGTGCATTCTCGTTTTCTTTCAGAATCAGACGTACTTTAATAATCCCAGAGGGAAATTACTTTTGTTACACGCTCTAGATACAAATATTTATATATATATATAAATATATATATACAAATACAACAAACCATACAAGATAATAGAAATATATACACATATAACTATATGTGTATAAAGTTGTGCCATTTAATAGGTTTTCCCTCTATGGAGCAGGTACAGCGTTGTGCATGTGCATTTTTGTGTTATGGTGGAGTAGGTGGGTCTTTTCTAAAATTCATGAAAATCCTCCACTATATCTTTAAGTAAGGCAGAGGCCTGATTGCCTGACTTCTAGAAAATGGATTAGATGTGTGGTAAAAGTCAGAAAAAATAAATGAACTTAGAAAATTATGCTGAAGTAAAAAAATGCTCTGTAGACACTTGCAACTTAGGGTCATAAGTTTTCCACAGCGACCATCAAACATTATCTACATGCCAGCTGGGTTTGGTGATTCCTACTGCTAAGCATGGGGGAAGGGGTTTGTAATGTGGGCCTGATTCTCCTTAACAAGGGTCAAATAACCATATTAAAGTTTATTGATTATATCGAATTATATTGAGTTGATTCATATTGTTTTCTGCAAAAAACGAAAATCTTCTCTGATTTTTTGAGCAAGACAATGCTAGAGGTTGGTAGAGAAATATGAGATTGTTCTCAAGTAAGAACAGCATAACTTAAACCAATTTCTACTGATGTAGAAGTAAAACATAATGTTTCAATAGATTAAGGTTAGATTAACAGTTAATCAAGTACAAGACAACTGTTTGACTTTAATAACTGACTTAATCATTTTCAAAATTTGCAGATAAAATCTAAAGTTGTGAGTAAATTCTGGTGTTTAAAAGATTAAGAAAATAAAAAACATATAACATCTCTTCAAAATAAGAGATGCAGGCTGAAGAAACACACGTCTCCAAATGCGTTTTTTTCTAAACATAAAGCTTTTGAAACCATTACTTACTGAACGTATGTGTGTTAGAGCATTGCAAAGTACTAGCAGTGAAAATACAGGTGCTGGTCATAAAATTAGAATATCATGAAAAAGTGGATTGATTTCAGTAATTCCATTTAAAAAGTGAAACTTGTATATTATATTCATACATTACATACAAACTCATATATTTCAGATGTTTATTTTGTTTAATTTTGATGATTACAAATGACAACAAATGAAAATCTCAAATTCATCATATCAGAAAATTAGAATATTGTGAAAAGGTTCAAAATTGATGGCCCCTGGTGCCACACTCTAATCAGCTAATTAACTCAAACCACCTGCAAAAGCCTTTAAATGGTCTTTCAGTCTAGTTCTATAGGCTACACAATCATGGGGAAGACTGCTGACTTGACAGTTGTCCAAAAGACGACCATCGACACCTTGCACAAGGAGGGCAAGACACAAAAGGTCATCGCTAAAGAGGCTGGCTGTTCACAGAGCTCAGTGTCCAAGCACATTAATAGAGAGGCGAAGGGAAGGAAAAGATGTGGTCGAAAAAAGTGTACAAGCAAGAGAGATAACTGCACCCTGGAGAGGATTGTGAAACAAAACCCATTCAAAAATGTGGGGGAGATTCACAAAGAGTGGACTGCAGCTGGAGTGAGTGCTTCAAGAACCACCACACACAGACGTATGAAAGACATGGGTTTCTGCTGTCGCATTCCTTGTGTCAAGCCACTCTTGAACCACAGACAGCGTCAGAAGCGTCTTGCCTGGGCTAAAGAGAAACAGGACTGGACTGCTGGTGAGTGGTCCAAAGTCATGTTCTCTGATGAAAGTAAATTTTGCATTTCCTTTGGAAATCAAGGTCCCAGAGTCTGGAGGAAAAGAAGAGAGGCACTTCATCCACGTTGCTTGAAGTCCAGTGTAAAGTTTCCACAGTCAGTGATGGTTTGGGGTGCCATGTCATCTGCTGGTGTTGGTCCATTGTGTTTTCTGAGGTCCAGGGTCAACGCAGCCACATACCAGGAAGTTTTAGAGCACTTCATGCTTCCTGCAGCTGACCAACTTTTTGGAGATGCAGATTTCATTTTCCAACAGGACTTGGCACCTGCACACAGTGCCAAAGCTACCAGTACCTGGTTGAAGGACCATGGTATCCCTGTTCTTAATTGGCCAGCAAACTCTCCTGACCTTAACCCCATAGAAAATCTATGGGGTATTGTGAAGAAGAAGATGCAATACACCAGACCCAACAATTCAGAAGAGCTAAAAGCCACTATTAGAGCAACCTGGGCTATCATAACACCTGAGCAGTGCCACAGACTGATCGACTCCATGCCACGCCGCATTGCTGCAGTAATACAGGCCAAAGGAGGCCCAACTAAATACTGAGTGCTGTACATGCTCATACTTTTCATGTTCATACTTTTCAGTTGGCCAACATTTCTATAAATCCTTTGTTTTTATTGGTCTTCAGTAATATTCTAATTTTCTGATATGATGAATTTGAGATTTTCATTTGTTGTCATTTGTAATCATCAAAATTAAACAAAATAAACATCTGAAATATATGAGTTTGTATGTAATGTATGAATATAATATACAAGTTTCACTTTTTAAATGGAATTACTGAAATCAATCTACTTTTTCATGATATTCTAATTTTATGACCAGCACCTGTATACACCTCTAATTGTATATTCCCTGGAATAACACAGCAGAATCAGTACACAAGAAAGAACAAGCCTCACTTTGGCCATCCTTGTTCCCAAGTATTCAGATATCTTTCTCAATTAAGAATAGCATTAAATTTCATGTAATAATTCCTTAGTTGAACTTAGAAGTATGAGGCGATAAAACTACAAATAACTAGTAAATGTAACCGGTTACAAGCCGCCTATGATAGTGAGCCAAAACATATGACCAAATCTACTCTGAAGAGGGCATCGGAGAGGAACCAGAACTTTGAAGGATTGGGAAATATTCCCTCTTTCTGCTCCAGCCTTATGAAATGTCATATTAGAAGAAAAAAGGGTTCCACTGGCAATGATGGTTGAACAAAAAAAAAACAAAAAAAGAGCTTTCCATCTGAATAAATGTATTTTTTTAGGGTGAGAATAAATGTTGTTTTTACGGTTGTGGTCAAAACTTCTAAAACAATTATTTATATCATACTATAATTGTTTTAGTTTTATTTATATACTGAAAAAAATTATTTATTTTGCACCAATCTAAACTTAAATTGGATTGTGATTTTAGAAATGAATTGTTTTGATGAAAAACTTGTGGCTTTGTACCGAGCCCCTAAAGAGACACGGAAGAGAAAAAAAAAAACCTTCTCGTGTGCAACAGTTATTTTCTTGAGCGGAGCAGAAAGTTTCTTGCGCGCACCAGATTTTTTCTCACATGATTGTAATAATATTTCTGACAACTGTGTTCATTAAAATGGATGCACATGAACTAATCAGTCTATATTTTCAGTTTGGGCTACCATACAAAGACGTTGCACCATCATGTTGTGTCTTAAAGGAATAGTACACCCAAAACATGATTAGCCTTCCTTTTCTACTCACCCCCATGCTGAACAACACTCTGGAGTACTTTTTTGATATCTCAAATGCATCTGGAGATCTGGGAGGCTTTTATCCTGCTGCACATTAGCAGGAAAGTGTGCATTCAGCTCGGCAAAGAACTCATGCTCTTCCTCAACACTGAAGTCCTCAGACATTTTTCTTTCGTTGTTTCTTTCTTTGCACAGGTAAACAGCACATTTCTTCTTCTACGCTTGCATTATCGGCAGAGCAGACGCTGAATGCGCACTTTCATCTGGTTTGGTCTGCCGCGTTTTCCGTAGACTCTGAAACGCGCTTTTAGGAAATCCTATACACTACTGTTTATGCTCTAAAAACATTTTAAATGACTTAGTTTCGAGTAAATTCTGGACGCTACCCACTCAGGACACTTGGAATACATTGGAGGAGCAGTATGGAGGAATACTGACACGTTTTTTGTGGACTTTTATGGACCTTTCTGCCTCTGGCGCCATAGACCTCCATTATTTGAATGTCAGCAGACAGCAAGAAGCCTCCCAGATCTCCAGATGCATCACTGCAAAAAATAGAAATCTCAATAAGTTATTTTTTCTTAAAATAAGTGTGTTTTTCCTTGATTTGAGGAGGTAAGTAAGACACTTTGCCAATGGAACAAGACAATTTCCTTTTAAAATAAGAAAAAACAATTTTATCTTCTTATTTCAAGTAAATATTATCTAACTATCTTATTTTAAGAGTGAAAATACTCATTCCATTGGCAAATCATCTTATTTACCTGCTCAAATTAAGGCTAAATAAAGTACTCCAGAGTGTTGTTCAGCATGGGGGTGAGTAGAAAATGAAGGCTAATCATGTTTTGGGTGTACTATTCCTTTAACATCATTTAAAATGTTTCCTGAAGTCCTGTAGTTAATTTTGGCGCAAACGACACACAGACCTTGATTATGCTGTGTTCATTCAAACACAACTGCAAACGACTGGTCAACGGAATGGATACAGATGGATGTTTACAAAATGTCTGAAAAATAGATTAAAAAACTTGATCCATTTGATTCAAGAGGTGTGGAACTTAAGCTTAAGATGTCTTCTTCGCTGTAGCTACTGTTGTGTGCGAGAATGTATTATTTTTTTCTCTTCAGTGTCCCTTTAGGGGCTCGGTAGCTATGACCTTTAAGTTTGTTTAACAAAGGAAGATCATCTGTATATGTGGTGCTGGAGCGCACGGCTACACCACCTCAAAGATGACTGGTCTGATTTCCATTAAGTAGACCACACTCATCTTGCCTAAATGGAATCAACCATGGTGCCTTGGCAATATTTACTTTGAGTTGAACTCATTTTGGTGGAACTAGTTGGCATGCAAGACGTCAGGCTTTAAACCCATTACTTTAAAGTTCTTTACAGCGGTATACCATGAAAAAAGATCGGACTGACGTTAAATCTCCATCAAAGCCGTCCTCCTTGGGGTGTAGGCTGCCAGGTGGTTGTTTTTTTTTTTTTTTTCTGTAGTTAAGGAAAACTTTAAAGTCTTTAACAGTGAGCAGAAAATCTGCAGAATAAGTAGTCAACATTCAACGAGCCAACTCTAAACTTCAGCTGACCCCTTGGCTCTCTTCAGTTCTCTCTCCAGTCTGCACAGACTTCTATTGTATTTGTTTTGGGGCTCGCCTGCTCTGCATTATGGAGCCAGAACGCCTATCAATGTGATGGTGGATTTGACTTCTGCAATGCTTTAGTGCAAGGAAAGGCAACAGAAAACAGGATGCACTGTGTCATCTGACTCTGTGACACTCGTCAGTCTTCTCACAGTGGAGGGCATGATTTATGGAGGAGGCTCCATCTTGAGCCTTGAGAAATGGAGAGGTGTCCCTCACGTTTCTCCTGCACACCTATCTGTTTTCTTATTTCAATTTCTGTTTATAGTTTTGAGGGATTATAAAAAGGCAGTGCCGGATAGATATCTACCTCCCCCCCCCCCGCCCCCGCCCTCCTTCTGTTCCTTTTTTTTTATTCTCAAAGTGACTGATTGTTAAACAGTTTATGTATTCTCTTTCTGCCGGTGTGTTTATTGGAGGTAGTGAATTAGGTTTGAAACCATCACCGGAGGTTGTGTTTGAAACTTGAAAGGAAGCCCCCACAGCACAGTACAACCCCCCCATCCCTCTCTCTCTCATCTCCCCCATCCCCTCTCTTTGCTTTTCTCTTTCTTTCCCTCCCTCCCTCCCTCTCGCTCACTCACTCCCTTAGTCAGACGCAGCCTCGTGCAGCACAGTTGTCACACAGTGGCGCCGCTATCTGCACATTATTAGTTATTACTTTATCGGCTCCCAAAGCTGTCAGAAGACACCCTCCTGGAATATACAGCAGGCATAAGCCATCAGTCCTCATTACGCTAGACCCGTTTGCAATTTATACCCAGCTGCCGCTCACACATCCATGACAACATGCTAATATGAATGTGTTTGAGGTGTGTGTGCGCGCGCATCTATGCAGATGACAGGCCTGCACACGTATGATACGAGCGCACCTTTGAGGGAACGCAGCCATACGTATGAACGGAGCATGGCTAATGTGCAGCAGGATAAAAGCCTCATGTGCCTGTATGTGTTTGAAGATGGCTAAGGCTTATGTTTTTTTCAATGTTTTGTGCTTCTGCTCTCAAGCCACCAGGAGGCAAGGACAGTGCTGGGAAAAAATAAATAAAAGTTAGCTCCTCAGGACAGCTGGAGTCCTGTTTGACACACAGGTGTGCAGGAAAACCCCCTTCAGGCACCCTGGACAGGAACAGGGCCCAGCAAGTTAAGCTGGGAGAGTTACTGCATATCCCAAAGATAAATGTGGTGAGATCTAGATAAACGTCAGAGCAGCTGAAGACAGAGCTGCCTGTGTCTGTCTTTGTGTGCTTTATAGAGGTGGTAACTTTGTATAAAAAAAAGAACAGAAGGAAAGCGTTGCATCAACATAATGAATTATGTTTGATTCAACCCTTTCACATTTTGCCTGAGGTGGCTGTCATGAACCGATGTACAAGTCAGGTTTTCATCATTACTGTTAGTGTTTGACTAAGGAAGAATATTGCAAATCAGACCTCCTGCTCCGACATGTCGCCGGATGCTTATTACACAGTCCTGCTGCTAGTGACTAACCCTTCTAACGTTTGATCTTGCAAAGTGGTCACATTAGTGCCGACTAATTCCCTGGCTGGTGATCTAGAAGAGGAACACGTTCCTGAGGCCTGCTGTCACCCTGTCATTGGAAGGAGTGAGGTGTTGAATAATTCCCCCTCTCTTCAGTCAGTGTTTTCCAGAGAAACACAAGTTAAACACGTACTTAACGTTTTACACGAGGAGGAGAGGCGTCACTATTTATCTCCTGTAATGTTCAAAAGTTGTGAAAACTTCTATGTTGTTTATAACATTTTAATTATGAGTTATTAACCTGCTTTATTAGGTTGGTAAGGCTTATGCATGAGAATCTTGATCTGTAAAAATCAGTTTGTTTTTTATTGTGATAAGTGAAGCAGTGGTATGCTTTTAAGCCTAAGAGTGGGACATGAATAATAATTTATTTGATCGAAAAAATGAAGATTCTTAGAACTTACTTTTTGATTTTAGACGGAATGAAAAAAATCTAAGGAGCTTTGCTTTTATTTCTCCTTTACCTGATCACATCAGTACTATAAAGGACAAATAAACAAATATATAAATATACAAATAAATAAATATCTGCTTAGAAATGTTCTTCTAAGCAGATATTTTGAAGATTGTTGAAAACCAGCAGACGTCACAGATTCCTTTCATGAGGAGGGTTAGCCACCAAAGGTTAATACTAAAAAAAGATGGCTGCAGAAACCATACTACTAGAAAGCTATGTGACAGGAAAGTGTCACAAAGAAGAGGGTCAAACACAAAAGTTATAGATGATTTAGCATGAAGCTTGTATTACTAAAAGTACAAAGTTCTATGTGAAGAGAAAAATGAGAGAAACATGTTGCACTGATGCATTGAATCATGCAAACGGAGCTCCAACCAGACATTTAATCCATGTGTAGTACAGAATAAGTCATGTTTATTTTGATTTTTTATAGAAATCTGATTTTTAGAGAAGCAGTTTGGGGTTTTTATTCGCTGTGTACCATAATAATGAATATTATGAGTAAGAAATACACTTTACTGTGTGTAATGACTTCACATTCATGTTTTTTTTTTAAGAATTGCTGAAATTAATAATTTATTCTGATTTACTGAGCTGCACCTTTGTCAGTCCATCGGTGAAAAACAGTAACTTTGATGAATACAAATATAGTTTAATGAGCGAATGATTTCTGTCCTTCCACAGTTAAAAGGACTTTTAAGTAATTTTTTTTGTTTTTGATGCTTAACTTCTGACAAAACAGATATTTTTTTTTTGTTTTCTTATTTTGAGTAATTGTGCTTTAAGCTTTTTTTCTGAGGTTGATTATGGTTGAAACACACTCCTGTGACATTTGAAAGAGGAATATTTATTTCCTTTAGAGCACTTAATTCTTAACTACAAGTCACTCAGACATTAACATTCACTTAGCCTGCATTTCTGTACCTTACTTTGCAAAGAACAGGGTTCAAATTAGGTTTGATTACATTCTGTAATGATCCTTTTGTTACGCAAGTTGTTGCTATATCTTTAGTTAAATTTGTCAAAAATACCGAAGGTTTTATAGGTTTTCAGACTTAAATCAGTACTTTATTACCACAGTAATTTTGCTTTTAATGGAAAAATAGCATAATGAAAATCCAAAATGTCAAGCTGAAAGTGAAAAGAGATGCAAAGCTAATAAACTTTTGTTAAACATATTAGATTCAGGTCATTTCAACGTTATATTGATCAACTTTATAATAACTGTCCTTTATAAGATCCTGTAACACTTCAAATACACCTCCAACTGTAAAGATATCTATTTTTCGATCAGCTCAGTACAATCAAACATGATTAGAAGTGAAATTATAAACCTGGATTTTAGAGCACATGGGGTGTCCGCACCACAGATAAAATCCATTAGCTGGATCCTGCTGGGAACACGTAGTCTAGTCTTTTGCCAACAATTAAATCTTTTATGTATGATGGGTTTTGCTTTGTTAAAGTATTTAGAAAAGGGCAGAGCTGTAATTGTATTTCAGATTTTTAATTAGACAATGAAGAGAAGCAAAGAAACTGAAATATACAGGTGCTGGTCATAAAATTAGAATATCATGAAAAAGTAGATTGATTTCAGTAATTCCATTTAAAAAGTGAAACTTGTATATTATATTCATACATTACATACAAACTCATATATTTCAGATGTTTATTTTGTTTAATTTTGATGATTACAAATGACAACAAATGAAAATCTCAAATTCATCATATCAGAAAATTAGAATATTACTGAAGACCAATAAAAACAAAGGATTTATAGAAATGTTGGCCAACTGAAAAGTATGAACATGAAAAGTATGAGCATGTACAGCACTCAGTATTTAGTTGGGCCTCCTTTGGCCTGTATTACTGCAGCAATGCGGCGTGGCATGGAGTCGATCAGTCTGTGGCACTGCTCAGGTGTTATGATAGCCCAGGTTGCTCTAATAGTGGCTTTTAGCTCTTCTGAATTGTTGGGTCTGGTGTATTGCATCTTCTTCTTCACAATACCCCATAGATTTTCTATGGGGTTAAGGTCAGGAGAGTTTGCTGGCCAATTAAGAACAGGGATACCATGCTCCTTCAACCAGGTACTGGTAGCTTTGGCACTGTGTGCAGGTGCCAAGTCCTGTTGGAAAATGAAATCTGCATCTCCAAAAAGTTGGTCAGCTGCAGGAAGCATGAAGTGCTCTAAAACTTCCTGGTATGTGGCTGCGTTGACCCTGGACCTCAGAAAACACAATGGACCAACACCAGCAGATGACATGGCACCCCAAACCATCACTGACTGTGGAAACTTTACACTGGACTTCAAGCAACGTGGATGAAGTGCCTCTCTTCTTTTCCTCCAGACTCTGGGACTTTGATTTCCAAAGGAAATGCAAAATTTACTTTCATCAGAGAACATGACTTTGGACCACTCACCAGCAGTCCAGTCCTGTTTCTCTTTAGCCCAGGCAAGACGCTTCTGACGCTGTCTGTGGTTCAAGAGTGGCTTGACACAAGGAATGCGACAGCAGAAACCCATGTCTTTCATACGTCTGTGTGTGGTGGTTCTTGAAGCACTCACTCCAGCTGCAGTCCACTCTTTGTGAATCTCCCCCACATTTTTGAATGGGTTTTGTTTCACAATCCTCTCCAGGGTGCGGTTATCTCTCTTGCTTGTACACTTTTTTCGACCACATCTTTTCCTTCCCTTCGCCTCTCTATTAATGTGCTTGGACACTGAGCTCTGTGAACAGCCAGCCTCTTTAGCGATGACCTTTTGTGTCTTGCCCTCCTTGTGCAAGGTGTCGATGGTCGTCTTTTGGACAACTGTCAAGTCAGCAGTCTTCCCCATGATTGTGTAGCCTATAGAACTAGACTGAAAGACCATTTAAAGGCTTTTGCAGGTGGTTTGAGTTAATTAGCTGATTAGAGTGTGGCACCAGGGGCCATCAATTTTGAACCTTTTCACAATATTCTAATTTTCTGATATGATGAATTTGAGATTTTCATTTGTTGTCATTTGTAATCATCAAAATTAAACAAAATAAACATCTGAAATATATGAGTTTGTATGTAATGTATGAATATAATATACAAGTTTCACTTTTTAAATGGAATTACTGAAATCAATCTACTTTTTCATGATATTCTAATTTTATGACCAGCACCTGTAGTCTCACCTTTTAAATCTCACTGTAACTTTAACCCTGCAGAATTTGAGACCAGCTAAAGGTGTTTAGCTAATTCTTTGGGTCTTTTTTGAAATGCTCAGGGATTGAAGTCCTCCAGATTTAAAATGTTCATTATACGGACTCGTTTTTTGCTGTTTTTAAATCCCTATAGGCTAGCATAGTTCTCCTCTGGACAATATTTCACTTTTTTCAACAGTCTAGATGCACAAATAAAACAAGAATATGAATTAGATTCCTGTCAGTTTTTTAACACAGGGAAAATTTTTTATAATTTTTCATTTCTTCCTATAGTCATTATTATTTATATTCCACTTCCACAAACATTTTATGAGCTGGTAGTGCTTTACGTTTAGTTGCTATAGTGATATAGAGGAGGACACAGTCTAAAGAAGGTCATGAATACTTATATTGCTGTATGTGAGCCTTTTGAAGCAATGCTGTCTCCTTATGGGTTATTGAGAGAAAGATATAAAAGTCCCTGTTTGTCTACTAAAAGCATTATCAAGAAAATGCAAGACTGTGGATGGCCAGCAGCAACAGGAAGGATTTGAAGTTGCTCTTGGATAGCGAGTCTCCGTCCCACGTAATGCTAAACAGAATTATGCAAACTTTTTGCTGTGAGAACAACACAAAATAATGGCTTTAATATATGCCCTTACCTCCAGCTAGTGTTTTGTATGCAAATTAGCTTTGATTCCAGGGACGAAGAGGCGGAGTGTCTCTTGCATCCATCCATCTTTTGTTGCCGGGCGGATTAAGGGAGATCTGTTATGGTTTGTTAACATGAGAGCTTTTGATTCGAATTGAAACGAAACCATGTGTAGAATTAGATTAAAGACAATGTGTGATGAGTGGAGGCCCAGGCATGTTGCTGGACTTAACCCGCCCGTACCGCAGTACTCATCACTGTGGTCCCATTGTTCGGTCGGCTTGTCTTGTGAAGTTCGGTGTTTTGTCCTGAGTTTTTTGTTCTGTAATGGGCTATAATAACATATATAAATCACAGAGACTGAGCCGGAGCTCCTCTTTTTTGGGCTTGGCAGTGATAGAAGGCACGGCTCTCCAGAGGGCCTGTGAGCAGAAAGTTTTGTGTACGGCGAAGGAAAGTTTGAAAGTCAGCAGGGTTTAGGTTTGAGAGTATTTTTTTTGTTGTGAAGGGAATCATTTTTCACTTCTTGGGAAGAAGGTCAAATAAAGAGAGAGGAAAGCTCTGATAGTGAGCTACAAACAGGTGAAGATGTTAAATAAATAAATAAATAAAAGAAACATTTTCAAAAAAAGGGGTATGTGTCTGTATAAATTTCTACCCTCTCTTCTACCTTGCCTGAAGGGGTTTTTGGACATCAAAAAGAAATTGAGCAAAATGATGATTATAATATCAGATTGCTCTGATTAGAAGAAGTGTGCGCTTATCCTCTGAAAGAAAGAACATAAATAATGTGCTCTTAAAAAGCGTGCCTTGTTTTCCTAATCTTAACTGACCTAAGTGAAAGTGTGCGTTTGTGATGTTGTGATGGATGATAAACGAAGGATTCAGGAATTAGTCCCAGCCCTCACTGTGTTCATTACCAGCTAGTGATGTTTTGTCAATAGCAGCACCCACATCGACTTGTAAGCTTTGGGCGGTGTGTTTAGTTTGCACTGCGGGGAATTGTCTGTAACCCTGTTTTACATTGAAAATAGCCCAGAGGAAAAGTGGTGGAGGGAGGGTGCAAAGAGTAACCACTGATTAATTATGCACATCCTTGATTGTGACATGCTATCTGCTGCTATTAATGGGCAAGGATAATCACTCCGGATTGTAATTGCAGCCTCTGACTTCGGAAGTCCGCTGTGTCTAGCATCAATCTTTATACCAAACCCCACGACGGTGGCGAAGAACTTCATTTGCGACCGTCTTCGAGTCTCCTACTCGTTTTTTGGAAGAGAATAAGAGAGTTAAAGAGACAGAGAGGCATGAAGGGTGGAGGTTGCTCTATATTGTGTCAGCCATAGTAAAGACAAGTCAGAACTGGGAATGAGGATATTACCGTACACTGCTGGAGGTGATGAAAAATAATTACAGATGTATGTGAGAGAGAAAAAAAACAGATATGTGTTTTGAGGTATATGAAAGTTTTTGCAGCTTTCATTGTCTGGAATTTTAATTCCACTCTAAATGAGTGTCATTACTCTCACTCTTAGATGGTAATATTGTGGAAGAAAATACACACGCACTTTGGAAAGAAATATCGCATTAAAGTGTTAAAAGATGGGCTAATAAGGAAATAACAGGGTGTTAAAGAGTCTTTAGAACTGCCAAAGAGTCATTTCAGGAGCTGCTTTTGCTATGAAATGTGTCTTTGATAATACAGATGTCTGTCTTTTGCCATCCCTGTAATAACTCTGCCTAATATAGGAAAATTTAAAAAAGATGAAAGGACAGTTTATTTCAGATTTTATCCAATTTTACCTTTTTTTTCATTAAAAGCTTAAACCTCATAAAACAAAAAACTAGACAGTGAAACTATGCCTTGGTCTCAATTATCTTTTTCTACTGAAATAAAAAAAAACATTTGAAAGGAAGATTATAATTAAAGGACAGGAAAACTTTTGAGGGAAAATTACAAAAAGCAGAGACATCAAAGCTTTTGAAGAAGCAGTGAGTTTCCAGTCTTGTCTCCTGACCAGACAGACAATCTCAGTGTAAAAAGGACTAATTTTGCTGAGGTTCCTCCAAATTATACAATATAAGAGAATGCCTTGCTTCTATCACACTTCACATCTAAATGTGTTTCAGAAAACTCAGAGAAAAGCTTAGTTTTGCTATAAATATGTCAGCTGGTGTGAAAGTAAAATCGACTCCGAAGTTCAGCATTTGCATGATAGGTGATGGGACAAAAAAAATAAAAAAAGCCGAGGAGCGAAGAACAGGTGTGAGAATTGAAGGGAAATCAGTTTGCTTGGTTTTTCTAGGCCCACTGGTGAGGCAGAACAAACTGCGACTGCCTCAGAGAGACACATTAACTGTAACTGCCCTTGATCTGGCAGCGCTTAGAATGCTGTCGGCATGGCTAATAAACACTTCATTTAGTTTTAATGGTGCCGGCGCCTCTCGGCAGCCTTCAAAAGTACCCTTTATTTGGGTCATTTACGGCTCTTCCTCGAAGAAGCACCCAAGGGACGGCAGATCCTGTCCACATCACTGTCTGCCGGAGCACTCCCGGCCTGGGGAAGATTAATAGGGCTATCTGGGAAAAATAAATAAGTGATGGGCTTTACCCCTGCCAAACAGCCCTGAGAGCTTATTAAGGCAAAGTGAGTGAAGATTGTGTAAGAGAAGGAGGTCTTAATAAGACTGTTTTCACCTTTTAATGTGAGGCCAGCTAGTCCTTTTCCTCCCTTTCATTCATCTTTTGCCACCCTTTTACTCCACTCTGCTGTCTGCTTTCTCTTGTGTTCTTCTTCTGCAGTAATTGTAAACACCACAATTATGGATTGTGTGAGATTTAATTATAGTTTGTCGAGAGCCCTGGGGGAGCTCTTGCAGAATGCTGTGGCTGATAAAAATGCCAGCTCATCAGCATCCCTCCAATGATGGTGAGCCCCAGCGAGGGTTGACCAAAGGGAACCGTTCCCCCAGGGCCCCAGTGGCTGACGGACCAATTAGTATTAGTTGGGAATTAATCTTAACAGGACGCAGTCACTCAAACAGGTCCTCCCAAGGTGAGAAGGAATTAATGGGGTTGCCTTATTGGTTATTGCTGCTGTTGTCTTCTAGGTCGTTCCCCGCTCTCTGCGTGGGCTTAGGAGTCTCAATAGACCAAATTGCCCTGTAGCAAGCGTGTGTTCTTCTTTTGCTTGATCAAAACTTCCCTTTGGAAGAGACCCAGAAATTTAAAAACAATCAAAAGAGAAGAGGAATTTTCCCATCTTACCGTTTTGTTGTTCTCCAAACATCTGTGAGGTTTCGGGGGGATTTTTAAGACATTAACATCTAAATTGTAGAACCCTCTTAACTTCTTGTATTTACACATTCAAAGACCTATTGTCAGACCCTGTCAGCAGTGGCTCCTATTGTGATCCATGTCCAGTTTGAGTATTGATTTTTATGGAGCATGGCTCCATTAAGGTCCTGCCTGGGGGTGTGGAGGGGTCAGCAGGGGAAGTAGTGGGCTTCCATGACCTCAGCTGCAGTTTACAATCGATTACCTCTGACTGGGAAAAGGAGAAAGTCCTGGGGAAGTAAGCACGGGGCCCCACATGCGATTAAGCTACATTAGCCCTCTGGTTAGACCTGTTCCAGGGGTTGCAGTAAGTTAATTAGCACTTTCTTATGATATCAGTGATGACAGGGATATAGCAGCAAGCATTGATTTGGCTTTACTCCATTTCAACCTTGGAGACCAACAAGAGAAGAAACGGGTTTTGCAAACCAGCTGCTTTCTAATTGAGCATAAAGGGCATGTCATTACCTGGAAGTGATTAGTACTCACTAATCTCTTAAGACTGCTGATATTTAAACTAGATGTAAGGATGCTTTCTTTAATGATGCCCTATTGTTAGGGGAGTCCAGTCTGCATGTAAATTTAGATCTGCAGAATGGCTTTAAAGCTTGGACCTTTTCCCTCACTAGCTTTGCCTGGAGAAACATTTCCAAACCACAAAAGCTCCTTTTCATTTTTTCTGATGGGTTGTTTTGCTTTTTTGGAAACCTCAAACTTTGAACTTAATTATTTTGTTTGGATGTGGGTCTAGACTTTAACTGGATCGTTTTAATATATTCATATAATTTGATCTAAACTATTCCAGTGTAGCCTTAGCTGTGTGTTTAAAATTGCTATTGTGCTGGAAAGTTAACTTCCAACCTAGTCTCAAGCTTATTTGCACCCTCTAATATTCATGATTTCCTTTTGAATATTTTTTTCCCCAGTTTTTCTATAATTCTGAGCAGTTCTTTGTCCCTGTTGCAGAAAGGCCTCCCACAGCATGATGCCGTAACCACCATGTTCTACAGCGGGAATAATAAGTTATGATACAGTATGTTTCATATTACGTAGTCAAAGGGTAGAATTAAGTTATGTGGTGGAAACTGGAAACATTTTATCTTAAAGCTCACTTTTAAAAATCTCGGGCTCCCTGCCAATCTTCCATAAAGGAGATTCTTAGAATACATGCATATATATATTTTTTTGTCAACAGTTCTTCATCAATTGAGCTGTCTATCTTTTCAGCTCTTCATTAGATAGCATAGATCTAACTGCTTATCTGATCCTTTTCTTGGCTGTAAGACCGGCTCAAAATGCATTGTTAGAGGTTGACGTCGCCTGTCACCTGCTTAATGTTTCAGACATCTCCACACCTCCACTCCTGTGAGTAAACAATAATATATAACACTGTTGTATTATATATTGCTATTTACACCATGTTTTCTTTCCTTTACAGGTCAGAAATAACAACTGCTTAAATGGATGTCCTTATCCGATATTGATATCGGAAATCAATCTGATATGATTGACAAAACTACTTTTAGATTATATCTGCCTGCATCAGCAAGTTGAAAAAGAAGCTAAACTTTATCCACTTATTTGTTTCAGGTTTCTGAATCCTATTGGTTAATAATAAATGGTTTAGTTGCTCTAATACCCATTGTAGTTGATTATTGTTCTCTGTGTTATACAGCTTGATCAAACCTTTTCTAACCTATAATACTACAAAGTGACTAATAAAAGGATGTATGATTCTTGCTGATATCATATCGATTCAATATAACTGATAAAAAAACCATGGCTGCAATTCTGGTTTCATATTGGAAAGGAAAAAGTTGTATTGAGACATCAGTGCCTACTTATTACTGTCTGACTAGATTTTAAGTTATGACACTTTTTTATATTAAATAATATAAAAAAATGGTTTAAACCATGTACCTTCTTGAAACCTGTCATAACGTAGAAGATGTATTAATTATTTTGCAAAAGACTAGACATATTCAAACGGCATATAAAGCTTAAGATGTCTCATCATGTAGTTAAACATTAGGTGCGTTCTTTGGCCTTTATTTCTACCTTATCTTACTTCTCCAAAGATAAATTAACGATGTGAAGATCCCAGAACGTGAGAATTTCTGTCTCCTACAATTACCACATCTTGAACACCCTCCTGTTTCATCACTTCTCAGCAGTAATCCCTTTGTTGTTTGGCAGCCATTTTCTTCTGCTGTTTTTGTCATTGTTTTTAAAGGCTTCATTGTTGCTTTTTTTTTTCTTTGACACACTGTCTTTTTACCTCTATGCTGGTCTCACAGTGTGCTCTTTGTTAAATAAAAAGCTTTGGCAACAGATCACTCACACACTTTGTTCTTCTACCTTTACGGTGCTCTGCTCTAAATATTGTTTGTTTTACCAGCAGCTAAACTGAGTTACACCTTCTTTTTCTCTCTATAATGCTCCATCTCCGCCTGTCTGTTTTTTGCTCGGGGCCTAGCTGGGCAAAGTGAACAGCGACAGATGAAGCACCTTCTTTGTCAGCAGCGTTGGAGGGAATTAATCATGATTCAGTAAGTTCTCTGATGAGAATTCCAAGATCCTTGTTAGAGATAGAGCCATCAGGTGTGTCTGATTCATCATTTGCTGACAGGCGCCCCGGGCAGGACACCAAGTCAGATATTAAGGCCTGTTTAGGACCAAGTCCAACCCTAAGGTGCTGGTGATCATGAGAGCTCAGAACAGGAAGTTAATATCCATCCAACCTCACATATTAGAGATTCAACTCTGACATGCTGTCTTATGTTCTTGGGCAACCAGAGCAAGAGCTGAATAATCTATTTGATAATACTCCTCATATTTTGAGTTTAAACTAAACATGTAGGATGTTTTTGTTTTAAAGTGAAAATCTTAAGTGTTTTATGCAACTTCATGCACAAATACAAACACATTCACACTATTTATCCTGTTATAGTTCAACTCCACTGACAAGCAAGCAGACGCTGTGAAGAAAAATACCTATGCATATTGTGACTATATGCAGCCATGTCTTTACTTGTCAAGGAAGAGGTTCATCTCCTTTGCAAAGACAGGCAGTGCTTTATCCCCTTATAGCAAATGTCTGACAGAGCATCAGATAAGACCCCGTGCCTCAGGCCACACAGGTCCAATAGGACAAGAGAACAGGTTGAAAAACAATAAATTTCCCCAAAATGGGACAAATTATAAGTGTTCTGTTATTGAAGGAGTCTAAGTGATGTGTGTTTTGGCGAAATGGCGGCGCCCCTGGCGGCCCTGGCGGCAGCCGCTGGCCCCTGGCGGCAGCGGCTGGCATACAGCTCCGACCAACTTGCGGAGATTTTCATGGACTGTTCTCCCTGCTGCCCTCTGGAAAGAGGTTCCGCAGCATCCGCTGCAGATCCACCAGGTTGTGCAACAGCTTCTTCCCCACTGCCATCAGACTGTTGAACCTTTGATCCACAATCCGAACTCTGCACCTATTGCACATTATCGGGCATCAAATGCTGCTGAACTTTTAACTTTTAGCCCTTTAAATTGTTCATCTCATTGTATTTTTCAATAACGCATTTTTTGCACAAATGCCATTTTGCACTGAACCACTGCAACTTGCACACTGTCTCTTATCCTCTGCACTGTTCACACTTTGACCACTGCTGCACTTTTTGTATTTTTCTATAACTCGTGCCATTTGAAATATCAATGCAACGTTCATAAGCTGTATGTAACGCAATTTCGTTCTGTATGCACCCTGTGCATACAAAATGACAAATAAAGAAGTCTAAGTCTAAGTCTAAGTCTAAGTTTTGTGTCTGCACCGCGTTGCACATTCCTCAGGGTAATTTACAACATGGCTTGGAGCAGCTTGTTTAATTCTGGAGCCCAAATTAAAGCGTTTGCAGCATATTGGCATATTTTTCTTGTTAAGCAATGTTAAGGTAGAGAGAGACATGGCAGTAATTGCAGGTTTGACTGAGGGTTTGAGTTTAGTTAGCAGACATTAACAACAGCCCCCCCTAACCCTACTTCTCTCCTCAGCCTGGGAAGAAGAAGAAGATAAAAAGATAATGTTACAGACAAAGCTTGAATGAGATATGTGATCCTCTTAACTGTTTTACAGTTGGGGATTCACATGGATACTGCAGAGAAGTTCCAGAGTACAGCAGGAAACATTTGAGAAGAAGATAAACAAGAAAGCAATAAAAAGTAACTGGGACAGAAATTAAGAATGAGGACACATCAGCCTGTAATAGCGGTAGCATAACAAACACAAGCCAAAATTAGGCTCTCACAATAAACTGACAAGGGTATAAAAACAAGCCTGCATGCATGTTGTGAGATTATAATGAGGCATTGATTGTTTGTCCTCAATTTCCCTTTTAGTTTTCTCTCAAACTGAAGGCAGACACTCGCAAACAGCCATACCTTTGTCTTTGCTCGTCTCATTAGCCGTTCTTTTGACTTTAACCGCATGCTACATAGATGTAGAGCATCCAAAAACTCATTGTCACTTCCCATCTACCCTAGGATTTCCTGTTTACCTGACCGGGTATTACCTAGTTGCTATTTCCTGGGCAGCTGTTTATTGCCTGATTTGCAAGCATCTGGGTGCTGCAGTCTTCAGAGATGTTTGTTTGTGCCGCCTTTTTGCTGTGACATTTCTTAACTGCCAATGTGGCAAGACAGGAATGTGCTATTGCTTGTTTTTTGGTTTGTGGAGTGAGAAAGCCCAATTACCAGGAGTCCCTCTGCCTGCTTGCCATTGCAGTTGAGCTGCATTGGTGTGTTAGTGAATGCTGAGGTTGTTCTGGTTAGCAGCTGTCCCAGGCCCAACTGGCAGTGATGGCAGAGGATGGTTATGGCTATGGTGCTGACAGCAAGGAAGGGGGGGACAAAAAGAGTAGACAGGCTCATAAGGGACAGCTCATGTGCTATGTACTGCCACCCTGGTACCACTCAGCAGCCAGCACCCACTGTCTGTCTCCTCACAGCTTTTAACTACTGTCTGATGTTGTAAAATCCTGAATGTGAGGCTGCAATTGAAATTCTTTGAGTTTACACAATATGTGTGGCCAATTAGAGCTAGGGTTATAGCACTGATGTATAAATTATGGTCTATTATTCCCTTTTTCCTCATGTGGACTGTTAAATACTGTGCCATTAGCTACATTAACTGGGTGTGATGGTGGCCCATAAGGCCACAACGTCTGCCTGAGTGTTGGTAACCGGCATTGGGACGCATTAAAGTGCCTGCAAAATGTTGACAGTTTTCTAGGAAATTTGTAGAGGCCTGCATATTGTGGCTGCTGAGAGTCAAAGAAAAACAGCAAATAAATGAGTGTTTTTGTGCTGAACTGGTCTCATACATTGTTGATGAGGTTGAAATTGCTGCAGGGTGGTAAATACAGCGCTTGAGTCAAACAAAAGAAATACACAAAGGTTGCAAGAAGATTAGTAGAAAGGCAATATGAGACCCATTAAGAAAATCTCACAGGTTGGGTCCTCTAAAACAGGGGTTCCCAAACATTTTAGCCTATGAGCCCAAAAATAACAATCAAATTGCCTGAAAATCCCCTAAAAATACCTGACTTTATATTTATTTATACGCATATAATTAGTTAGTTATATTAATTTCTAAATGAAAAAAATCTATGTTAAATATAAATTACAATTGTTGTATTAAGCATTTGAGTCATATATTAGACAAATAGATGAATAAAGATGACATCCATCTATTTTTCACATATTTACCTTAATAACCAACTCTTACAATTTCACTCTTTCTTTGAAAATGGTAACAGCATAACTAGTAATCGCACAATCCCTACAATTGGTCCTTGGTGAAAAAAAGGCCATTGTTAAAAGTTTATGAGAACTTAATGGCTTTGGTTTATATTTCTAAAAAGGCCTTTTGTCATTTTAGACTAAAAGTTTTTAACTTTAAGCCAAAAGGCTCCTTGAAATAGAAAACAAAAGAAACACACTGCAGAATAAAGAGGAACAAGACAAAATCTTATTAACATAATTGGCAAAGAAGTTGAGGTGGTAGAGGTGTATAAATACCTTGATGTTCACCTGGACAATAGACTGGACTGAGCATGCCACTTTGAAGCCACCTCCAAGAAAGGACAGAGCAAGACTATACTTTCTAAGGAAGCTTAGGTCCTTTAGTTTTTGCAGCAGGATGCTGCATATCTTCTATATGTCTGCTGCAGAGAGTGTGATCTCTTCTACCATAATCTGCTGGGGTGGCTGCATAAAAGCAAATGACATAAAGAAACTCAAGAACCTTATAAAGAAGGTTGGCTCCTTTCTAATACCTCCTCTAGAGAACCCCTGGAAATAATTTCAAAAAGAAGAATTCTTCATAAAATGAAGACCCTCAAGGACAACCCTGAACATCGTCTTCAGGAGATTGTTAGAGGTCTTCAAGTAAAGTCTTCTTCAGATCCGGAGTAAGACAGACCACTACAGAGGGTTCTTCCAGCTAACGTATACAAAATAAAATAAAACAACATATTAATTACTATGGCATTTCATTTCCCTTTGGAGTCAATAAAGTATTTTTGAGTTGAGTTGGATGAAATAGCTAAAAACTAAGAACATTCAGCTTAATAAGCCTCAAATGAATGCAGGGAACATATATCTATCTAAGACACCGCTCCCTTGTATGATTTGTTTTTGGTTGTGGGCAGTGTTGTGTGTGACGCAGCATTGACTCACAGCCTCATATCCAGTGTGGCAGTGTAGTGAGCGGTGTCTAATGGAGCCTCTGATGAATAATGAGTCCATACACTGGTAATGTTCTGTGCCGAGTAACGGCTGCATTGGTTTCTGTCCTGTTAACTCCGCTGCTGTAAGATTGATTGTGGTGTGCACCCCAGTCATACAAAGACACTTCATTGCTTGGCAATGAAAATAAAGCTTCTGCTGCGGAAATGAAGAGCAATGCCACCGGGGTATGGCGGATCTGCGCCAGGCCTGGAAACAACCACATCCCTCAGCTTCGCTGTGAGTGAGTGACACACCATGAAATGCACGGCTTCTGTCAAACGTGTTTGTTTACACACCGCTGTTTGCTAATTGAGGTGTGGCACAGTTTATTTTTGCTGGAGTTAAAACAAACTTAACTCCCCCCCCCCCCCGATTACGGCCCTTACCTTACTTCAGAGATCCTCCACCAAGACTCTCCTTCAAATTACACATGACACTGTGAAGAAACATCTAATAGAAGTGTGTAATGGGCTCTGATGACAAACTACACGGTTGGAAGACCATGTAATCTCTCCGCAATTAATTAAAGTGTGTCCTGTGGATGTGTGTGTGTGTTTGCAGCTCCTTTCTCCGTCTTCTTGGATTCCCTTTTTTTTTCCCCGATCAGCCTAACCAGATGCCTCCAAATAACTGAAATAACATTGCCTGTCAACAGTAAAAAATGAAGAGCTGTATCCTGACAAAGAGAGGTACTTAGAGCTGGCAGAGAGAGGCAGATGCAGGGTTGTTTTGTGCTCCAGTGCTTCTCAGAGTCCCGGTTAGGGTCCTCCACAGCTCAACATCTGTACCTCCACCCGCCTAATTACCCACAACCCCCCCCCCCAAACGAGTCTGCCACTAACTCAGCGCTTACTGAGGAGACTTAGAAGGCAAAGATGATTATGAGGAGAACTTGTCCTGCTGTTCTCTCTGATAGATTTTCCCTGTTTATTATTTTGTTTTTGCCGCATGCAATTGTTTCTGCTTTTAGGACAGTAACACCATGCTGCCTGTGAGGTACATACCCTACTGTAAGCACTATTGAATGTAGTTGCATCTCCTGAAGTCTTCGCATTTTGCAACTTTACTAAACAAACTAAATGTAATTTATTCTGACTCAGTAGCTAAGTTTACATGCGCAAAATTTCCCCGATCCGATCCAAACCTTGGTTGATCGGAAATTCAAAATCTCCGTTTACATGGACACTAAATGAAATGATCCGATCATGACGTGTGTATACATGTACCAAGCGTTGGATCAGATTAAATCTTTTAAGCATGCGCAGAACTTCCTGCCAAACTTGGCAGTTCTGTCTGCGTCTGGTTTTTGGGAGGCCTGACAAACGATGCGCTCGGAGCGAGCGGAAAGAAAAACGGAGAGAGGAGGAAAAAAGCGCTTGGCAGCGAAATGTCCGAGAGAAAATGTAGAGAATGAGCGATTGAACCGGCGTGGGAGAGCGAGTGGGCTGTGGAGAGAGAAAAGAGGAAGAGGAGGAGGATAAATTCCTGCTTCCTGCAGCTTTAAATGAACTTGAGTGTATAAGTCGGCGTTCCTAGACTCCTCCCGCCATGTTGTTCACAACAAGAGCGATAGCGACCGGTGGTTTCCTGTTGTTGACAAGGCGGAAAAACGTCAAGCTGACGTCGCACACATGCGCAGTGAAGATTATTTTACTCTTAAGATCCGAATGGGTGTTTACATGGACGCCAATCAGAATGGCGATCGGCAAAAACCACCTCTCTCTTTCGGAATTAAATTTATATCCGATCGGACCGAATCGGATTAGAATCTTCAGTCTGACGTGTTTACATGAAACATTTTTGATCTGATCAGGCCTTCAATCCGATTATTTGTGTCCATGTAAACGTAGCTAGTGTGAATGTCTACGAGAAAGGGATGCATTTGTAATTGGAAAGATATGGAAAGGGCGACTGCACTTTATTAAGGACAGGATGACTGGGGCCATTTGTTGCGAAATTTCGGGGCACATCCTCCTTCCTTCAGTGAGAGCATTAAAGATGGGTCAAAGCTTGGTCTTCCAACATGACAATGATCCGAAGCACACAGCCAGGATAACCAAGAAGTGGCTCTATTAGAAGCATATCAAGGTTCTGTTGTGTACTTGCCAGTCTATAGACCCAATAGAAAATCTTTGGAGGGAGCTCCAACTCCGTGTTTCTCAGCAACAGCCCAGAAACCTGACTAATCCAGAGAAGATCTGTTAGGAGGAGTGGGCCGAAATCCCCCCTGAGGTGTGTGCGAACCTGGTGAAAAACTACAGGAAGCGGTTGAACTCTTTAATTGCAAACAAAGGCTACTGTACCAAATATTAACATTGATTTTCTCAGGTGTTCAAATACTTATTTACAGCTGTATCATACAAATAAATGGTTAAAATCATACATTTTGATTTCTGGATTTATTTTGATCGTATCTCTTACAGTGGAAATGCACCTACAATGACAATTTCAGATCCCTCCATGGTTTCTAAGTAGGGGGAAACTGGCGAAAAACATGGTTTTCAAATACTTATTTTCATTACTGTACATGCCTAGAAGATGTATACAGTCCTTTAGGAATGAAAATAAATGTAAATACACAGTATAAAAGCAACAAACAAAATCATTCAAATAGAATGTAGTTAAGGGGATTTGTTTTTAGCTATTACTACAGATTTGAGTGCTCCATCTTCATTTGGTCTTAAATGTGCTAAGTGGATAACTAGTAAACTGTAATCTGCTGACTTCAAGGAAATATCGGTGAAAAAGTCAAAGTAAACCACCTGACCTTGCTGGACACTATGCAATAAGGAAAACTTCATATTACATGCTGAGACTGACAGAGATCCCATGTAGGGACAAGGGACATCTAGGCTGGAATTACCAGATTTTGTCAGTAACCTGGCTGCAGTATTCTAGCCTGGCTGAAGACAGACTGTAGATGCTTTGTTAGGGCATCAAGAGACTAAACATTTATTGCTTTTTTACCTCAGTAGTAAATCCATGACCAGCTCACTATAGTGTTTTGTATGTAGCTCAGAAAGTTCCGTTTTGTTTCCTATTTCCATGTATTTTTCCATGTCTACCAGGTTAGATTTATGGAGGACATGTTTCCTCTTTTCTTTCACTTTCTAGTACCTTAGCCGTGGATGTCTGCTGTCTGCTGCTACTGTCCTGTTAGAATTATTAAGAATTTCACCAGGACTATAGGCTGCTTCTCTAACTGGTGTGATCTGTGGTCATTTAGGATGCCATTGGATCACTCATGTTTTCTCTCAAATCTCTGAGCAGTTGTAGATAAAATTACCTACTAATTTAATTGATTTGTAAATTGGGTGGCTTCAAAGGAAAAGGATTAAATGTAAAGAGGTCCAAATGTATTTTATCTAGGGCTTTCAGATTAAAGGGGATGCATGCATTAGCAAGCCTCAATGCTGCTATTCATGTTTTTTTTTTTAATTGACCAAAAATAAATTATTGTCCTAGTGACGCTAGATGTAGAAAAGTTTGTGATATATTTTTACTAAGCTAAAGCACCTCCATCCTCATTAGAGTCAGATGAAACATCTTACTGATAAGAAGAAATTTACTAGAAAATAAAACAACACCCTTCCTGTCTTCTCCACTCTTTTTAGTTTGTAGTTTTCACACTTAACTTTTCTCATTTATTGTTTTTCTTATTTATTTCCCACCACATTATTGATCTGAAGACACAGAACAATTAGGTCCATTTTAAGGTTAATTTCTCAGCCATCACTTATTTTTATCATTGAATGGGAAATTTGCTATGCTTTATGTAAGTTTTGATGGGAGCTATCAGTTTGGTCTTGCCTGTGTCATTGATTTGATTAAAGGCATTACGCATTGTCTAATGAGTTTTACACATGGCTGAGTGGTGAATAATCACCCAGTGATTTCTGACCCAGAACTCCTTTTCCTCCCTACTTTCTGTGGAGCTCTCAAGCCGAGGAATAGACACTTAGTAGTTTAGGGAAGACGTAACGGAAATCGATTGAGACTGTGATTTGAAGAGTTTTTTTTTTCTTCTTTCCCCTTTCTTACCTTTTTTCTCCAAGTCAAATTGATTCCCAAGCTTGTTCTGCTTTAATATTCACTTTAGCTAAGTGTGCGGTAAATGCGGAGAGAATGTGAATATTAGATGTCGAGCGTCTTTGCATTAGATCAGTTTGGAGAACTATGAATTTCATCCAGCCCAAAACTGTCTTGCAATTAAAGCGTATTGTCTGTAATAAGCACCGTCTCTGTTGGGTGTTCAGTTTTATCGAGCCTGTCTGGAAATAGAACTCATACCTGCTGCACTGTGAATTGCAGCACATAAAAGATGGACTGAATATGTTCCCGGGGAATATTGCCCTCTCCAAAAGACCAATCCGTCTTGCTTAGGGAGGCAATCTTAGGTGCGGTAGATAAACTAATATTTGTGTATAACCTCAGTCAGACAATACAAATGATCGGATGATTTTTCATCTTCTTATGCATACAGGGAAATATGAAAAATTGAGGTTTAGGAATATTTGCAGGGTCTGCGAGGCGCTCTGGCTGGGCCGCCGAGTGCCCTGGGCCACGCTCCTCACCAGCGACTGCAGAGTGAAGAGTGATGAGAATATTATACCCATGTGTTTCCCGTCACTCCCTGTCCTCCCCTCCCACCTTCTTCATTCTCTCCTCACACCACACTAATTCATATGGCCACAAGATGGAGAGAAAGCCAGTGAGGGAAGTAGAATAAGAGACGGAGCAATTTGCGGTCTGCCTTTCTGACTTGCCAGCTTTGACTCTCACCATCAGTGATTGACACTCAGGTTTAAATAAATCTTCTAGTGATTTCTTACCATTTTATTGTCTCCTCTTGCAACTTTCGCCAACTCCTGTCTCAGAGACAAGCTCATTTCTCATCCTCTGGCCATCCCTGGGTTCATATACTGGTAGCAGGCCAAGCAGTTCCTCTCATTTGGGAGTCAGTGGGCAGATGGGGGCACAGACTCCTTCATAGCACCAAAGTTTTGTCCTCGTGTTTGCCTAAGCTGAGGGAGGATAATGGAAAGGCTGTGAATTCTGATACTCCTTCTGTTCAAGTGATTGCCTAACATGGTGTCAGTCACCCTAAATCTCAAACAGTAGAACTGAACTTTGTTTCCTGCACAGTTTATACTAGATTTGATGTGTATATAAAACTTTCATAAGGATCTTCTCTTTATGTTGTTTTTGACAATGAGCGGCCCCTGAGAGATCCATTCAGAATGTGTTTTACCAGTGTCAGCCCTGAAAAGGGCATGTTTCGCAATAAGACAGACTGCATTTGGTCCGTTTCACTCTCTATTTGCTCTGCCTTAAAAAAAAAAAAAGAAAGAAAAAATCTGCTGAATCCCAAAGAATCTAGCCGTCACATATAATTCTGCTCACCGCCGCTCTCTGACACAGAGATGGTGACATTTACCCCCGAGCTTTCCTCTCCTTCGCCTCAGGTTAGCCGGTTTTTATTTTTAGATTATTGCGTCGCCTCACACCAAAGCCTCCATGTTTTCCCTTGAAAACCTTTCTGTTTGCTCTCTATATTTCTGCATTATTTGCCTGTGCCCTCTGCTTTTCAATATGTCTTTTTTCCCTCCCCCTTTTTTATTTCATTTTCTCCCACCCTCTCCCCCTCTATTTTAGCTGTGCTGTGGCGAGGAACTTCTTCCCTCGCGTGTTCATGATAAATCAGGGTGTGAGCGGCGGCGTTCGGTCGGAGGCATCAGTCGCACGCTGATGAGATAAGCGGTGCTCATCTTGTGGCCCTGTATGGAGATTTATTGGGCTGGGATAAGCAACAAGCTAGCCATCACTCTCAGCCAAATAGACTCCCCGCCTGCATGTGTTTATTCTTATTGCACTGCCACGACCACTGGCACTGTCAGGGGTGGAGTAGCCCCTGGAGGCCTGCTCTGTGGTGGAGGAAGCCTAGCCCTGCTCTCTGGATCATTACCTTCTATTAGATCAAGAAAACAAGGCTCCACAGTGGGGCTTTGAGTGACACTGATGGCCCAATTTTTCCTCTATCTCTAAGGACCACATAGGCATATATCTAAAATAAGGTTATAGAATATATTGGCTCATCACATCTGATGGTGTTGTCTTCCTGTTTTAGAAATTTCAGGTCCTTCTTTTGGCATATAAAGAAGCTGTACCATATAAACACGACCTATATTTCATTGGTGGGGTTAGATGCCAAAGGAAATTCAAGAGAGAGGATAATATAAGAGCACATGTTGGCTTTTATCACAAAACCTGCTCTCCCTATGATATAGGCAGCCCTGATAAAGATGTCAACAAAGGTATCCAACTGAATGCGATGAAGACTTAAACTGTCCTGATGGTTCAGTGAGTTTAAAATGTGATGCTCTCTAACTGAAATTTAAAATTATAATGATAAGAGTGCATTTTTTTCTTTACTTTTACAATAACCACTGGGTTCACCAAAGTGTTTTACAGAGTGAAATAAAATAACACATGATTTTAGCAGAGAAAACGAATATATTGACTATAAGGTTTCTGTAATAGATTTCCTGTTAGTAGTTTTTGTTATATGTAGATCATCTTCCATCTTTCCTCTAATCAAGAACAGCTTAGAGAAAGCTTCTTTTTGTCATGCCATATTTGTAACCCAGAAAAACATGGTATTTAAACTGTGAACTGCTGTAATCAGATGCTTGCAATCAATCTAAAACTAAATAAATGGTTTTAATTTGCCTGTAACCTGATTTTAAATTTCTAAGCTGTCTTTCGTTGTTGTTTTGGTTTTTTAATCTATGATTGTTTACATCAGTGAGGTAACCTTGTGGAATCGTACCCTGCTTTCTTAACCAGATCCACTGCAAGCTTGGTCATAGATTAGACGGTCATAGATGAGTTGTTTTGTTTTAAATAGTCATATAGCTTCAGGCAAAGATTTTGCTTACCTTATTAATAAATGGATAATAAATAAATAAATAAATGTAATCTTTGTCAAATGGTAGAAAGTACTTTACACAAATAAGTGATACATGACTTATATATTGTAGGCTAAGGAGATAAGCAGTGCTATATATATATATATATATATATATATATATATATATATATATATATATATATATATATATATATATATATATATATATATATACATAGGAGGTTGTTAACAGGTCTTAAATTGTCAAACATTTGTTTTATATAAAGTTAGTTTGGTAACAGGATTTCCTACTATTGCCAGCAATCTTGATGCTTTTAGAGCAGTAGCCACTTGACACCTGAATGTCATTATTCTCTAATGGCATCATAAGACCACACTGGCTATTTCTCAGCTGAAGTTACACTATCTTGGTTCTGCTCCAGCTGCTGATGACAGCATTAATTTCCGAAGAAGGGAAGTCTCGCACATCGAGCGGTGCCATGCTGGTGTCATGGAGCCATAGGGCATGGTGAGCAGACCTTGCATCTGCTCCTTTCTCGGCTCACCCCTCCATGCCACAAAGACATATACTCCACTCACCCAACAAGATCTCCTCAAATTGCTTTTACCCTCCTAACCCCGAGTATGTACACAAGGACATGCACGTCCTCACACAAACTTAGGCCTAGCCAGGGTAGTGTGGGTTAGTTTTCCACCACTCAGGTTATATTTAATCATGGCTGTCGGATAAGGAGGCTTTTCTCTTTATGAAAGGTATTAGAGCAGCACTTTGTTTTTCCTCTCTTTACACTCTGCACTCCCCCCGCCATGCTTCTCTTTCCCTGACCTCTGTTACCATTTGCCAGGGAAGAATTTGATAAAGTGACACCATGCTCCCACCATCTCTTCCTCCCTCTCTCTACAGGTCCTGTCTCTATCTCCGATTCTAATAGCATGTCTAGTAGATCTGAACTGCCTCTCATCTCATCAGTGAGGTCACACCTCAGGGCTGCCCTTGCGCTCCTTTATCTACAACTTGCCTTGTCATTTATTTTGCTGCTGAGAAAGCCTGCAAGCCAGCAGGTCTTATTCAGTCCTCTCTTTTTAAGGTAGAAGTTGTGCACATGTGTGATAGCGCTTGTGGTCATGAAGAGGGCCTAAGTTACTGCTGGTGAAGGATGATAAAATTTTAACTTTTTTAGCTTTTCTTATGCCTTTCCTTGTGTCATTAAATGTTAAAGGTACCCTTTTTACTCAGATGTCATTCTCAGATTCAGAATATTCTAGCTTTTCTCTCCCTCTGCATCTATGACTGAACCCGACCCTAGTTTCACAGTATTTCCTCTATTTAGGAGTCTTATTCTCTTTGATTGAACTTAAGTTTCAGAGGAAATCACGAAGCATTGGGGAAGCTCCAGCAGGAGTTTACACAGCCTTTCAACACTTTAAGAAGTAAGGGGATGCTCTTTGTTCTGCTTCATGTTGCACCCAGGGACCTACCTCAGTTCAGTAGCCTACATCAGCAGACATTTGGTCATTAGGTAGATTGACAGTGATTGTCTTGGCTGCAGAGCTGAGGCAGCCTGCGCTCAGCCTCAGATGCCTGCTTTGAAATGCACACATATAGATTTTGTGTGGGTGAACAGAATTAACAGAAAATGTTACAAGCCAGGGAAATCAATATTGTGTGAAAGATGCGGCGGACAGTGTGAAAATCACATTCGGGACAGATTGCAATGGAGCCATTGATTGTGGGAAGGTTTAAGCAGATGCTTTTGATTTTTTGACTTAAAGGCTCACGGTCAGTGCATCACTGGTGCTCCAAGCTAAAGCCCTGTTTAGGACTAAATAGAACGAGTGTGGCTGTGGCTTCAAAGTGAGGAGCCCTTTAGTATATTTAGAGCGCATTGTTAAAACGTTAAGAGCAGCTTTATCTTATTGGTAGTTTCTTTACCTTTGAAAAAGCTAATTTACTTCTGTGATTGTGAGTTTTAACAGTTCAGCTACTGATAATGTATATCAGGTGATGTACATGATAATGGCGTTGAGGGCACTAGTTCCAGTGCATTCGTGGGTTCTCTCTGGGTACTGTACTCCTATTGTTCAAAATATGCCTGGTAAACGCCTTTCTCAGTTGCTGAAAAAAACCTGTTTAAACCCAGGAACAGTTGGCTTTTAATGGCAATGGGAATTAATTACTGACCCACATCGGCCCCATTAAAACGACTGCAAGCGACTAGGTTAAACTGGCTTCAAACGGCTCGGTTTCATTTGTCAAACAGGGGGAACATCAGATCTGGTTGAGCCGCTAATTTACATGATATTGAGCACAATCTACGGACATCAAGACATCTTCCCAGTCACGTCTGATCCGTCAGGCAAAAACTCTTACATTCGTTAAACATGGTTTAGGGACAAAAGAACAAAATAAAAAAGAGAACACTGAGTAGGCACTGACTCCCTTCCATGTCGCTATCCATTGTTTACTTTCCTGATTTCTGTTGCACTGGTGCCATCATCAACACTAACCCATTCTTATGGCGTCACGAGACACGCCGTGGGGGTGTAGAGGCCACGAGGTGAGGGGGGACAGAGGCCACACATTTGTTTTGCGATTGGGAAAGGAGCCAAATGCCGATTGTTAGTGGGTTGACCTGCGTCTGAAAACCCTTTAACACGCTAATTTCAGTTGGAACTGGTGTCTCCATATTTCCATTTAGATGTCATTTTGTATGTATAAGTATTGCATTGCCCTGCATTGTACTGCTTAATGGGGCAGGGTGTAACTCACCTGTGCCCCATAGACACCTATAGATAGGCACATTTTAACAAAAGTTGTATTTTAAGGAAGTGTGATTGTTCAAATGATAGACACAAATATAGATCCCTTAATATAGAAACATTACCCTTCTGAAAAGAAAGTCCATATGCTGCACACAGTTTGCAATCTATACTTGGCTTAAGATGGTTTTGCATGAATTACTGCATCAATGTGGTGTGGCATGGAGTCACATCAGTCTATAGCACTGCTGAGGTGTTGAGTATCTGATACTATATGGGATTCAGGTCAGATCAATTTGTCAACAAATCACTTAAAAAATCCAGGGTCTAAATAATTTGCACTTTGTGGGCAACTGTGGCTCAATCAATTATCTTGCAGTTAGAATGCTTGCTCCAGCTTCCCTCTGTCACAGATTTAAACACAAATGACCAACCAGTCTGTATATCTGTTTGTACATATTAACAAGTGCAATTACTTGAACAAAGCAAACATGGGAAGTGTTTGGTCTGTTTTACTAGGAAGGTGCTGTGTGCATTCAGTCCATTTACATTTCTCCCTTTCATTCCATTTTTTTTATTAAGGTGCTTGGATATAGCCCGCTGTAAGCAGCCGATGTCTTTAGCAATGACATTTGTGGAGCTTAACCTCCTTCTGGAAGGTGTCAATAACCTTCTGCTCTACAATTGTGTACTCATCGGTCATTTCATTAAGCTTGTCTGTCTTTTATTCTTAATTATTCTTTTTAGATATTCAAAATAAAAAATAATATTTGGGGGTTCTCATTTGTTGCAATCCATCTTTACCAAAAAAATAATTGAAATAAACCTAAAATATATCACTGTGAGTGATGACTATATTTTAACATGCATTTTGGTTTCTTTTAAGGATAAGCATTTTTCTATCTTAAATGTGGGACATTTAAGACAGAACATTCTGTTACAACAGGAATCTTTAGGTGCTTGAGGCTGTCCTCTATTATTCATCAGTGGTAATGACGGAGAGGAGCTGGCAGGATCTGTGGAGTTTATCCATCCCATCCTCTGGTTTCATTTCTCACCCCTGTGGGGTAGGGAAAAAGGAGAGTTTGTCTCTGCCCAGATGCACACCTCCACCCCTTGGTGAAGAGGATGCTTCTAACCTCACCTTCCCATCCGTGACTTCAAGTAATATTATTTCATATTATAGATTGTTCTGTGTTTAGCGACTGGCTAAATTTTTGCTCTGTCTTCGGGAGATTCACATTCTGTTATTTTCTCTAACTTTAAATCAGAGATAATTGTTAAAGTTAATTCATCTTCCTTTTTTTGATCTAGCAAATTGTACCCTATAGTTTGCTAAGAAGTAACTCAACTTCTTTGCTTTCTTTTGTTTTCCCTTTAACTGTTGTGGTTTTGCTCAGTTTCACTCTGAAAGGACGTATAAACGCATATGGGTTAAAGCCCTCATCTGCCCTGTTGCTCATACCGTATTTTGGTTCCTTGCAGCAGAGGCTTCCCTCTCACATTCTGTGTCTATGTAATCTCTCACTCTACGGTTTTTACTGCCTTGGTGCACAAATGCAAGCAGGTCAAATTAGGCCTGCCCCTCTTTAATACCACAGAGAGGGGAGAAGCAGCTATTATGAATTATCCTTAATTACAGCCATTTCCTAAACTAATAAAGCTGCAAAATCTTTACTGCAAAGGTTAGTTTACCCGGGATGCATAAAAAACCGCTGCACATGTGCCACTCCATGACTTTGTGTGGGTGTGCTCGCGCGAGCGCATGTTTGATATGCGAGCACACGCATTCAAGCGTACACACTGGTGATTGCTGTGTGTGTGGCCACAGGAGGGCTGCCTGGCTGGCTGGCAGCACCCATGGTCCCATTAATTTCACGTGGGCTCCCTATCACCAGCCACAGATGCCTATAGACACGTAAATGAGTCTCCTGTGAGCAGTGGGCCGCCTCAGCCAGCCAGCTCGGGCCTAATGGTCTGGAAAGCCAGCGTATGTGACGGCAGGAGATGTGGGCCTTATTTACACTGGCAGACATTAGTGGATGGACGCTGATTCCCTGATTAACACGTCAGCCTCGCTCAAATCCTTCCCCCTTCATGCATTCACCTGCTCTCTTCCTCTCTGTACGTTCAAGCCCTCACATCCACTTGAGCACGGCCACATGAATGAAATATTGTACACACAAATGTTCTCTTTTCTTCCATCAGATTTTTTTGTCTACCTCTCACACGGCCGTACTTGGAGTCAAACAGGCAGCCTCTCACACACTAGCCTGGGTTGGAAATGCGTGGTGGCAGGCTGCTGAGAAGGGAGGGAAGCCATCTGTGAATGATAGCTCCTGCGGAAAGATAATGTTTCTCACGCAGAGCTGAGCGAGGCGCTGATGGAAGAAGATGACTTTTTGAATGGTTAAGTGGGTAACTGTTAGATCATGGCCGCAGCGCTCCCATTCGCCTCGCTTGCCATCAATCCCTCCCTCTCTTCCTCGCCGTGCCTTTTTTCTCCTCTACTTTTCCCGGCAGATTGTTTATTGAAAAGGCACGAGGAGGCCGCCGATAAGAGAGGCAAAGCTAATGCCGTGATTTGTGTCAGTCACGCCGTACAATTTGTAACAATCGCAACACTTATTACAATATAATATGTTTATTCTGGTCAATTAAGTGGCACAGGAAGGCTCCTGCTTTTGAAGTGTCACATGCAAGATGGGACAGGGTAAGGGCGATCAAAGGAAATGGAACTAATCTAATTGTATAGCATCTCCCACTGCTGCCATTGCTATTGCTAGCAGGCCTATGAAGTGATTGCTTTATAGGGAAAAAGAAGAAACATCTGCACAGGTTTACAGGCAGAGAGGAAAGCAGGGCTGATTCTGTTGACTGACTTCTCTTATATAGTAGAGTCATTTCTTCAATCAGCTCTATCTTTCTCTTCTTTTAGGTCATTGAGCGGCACAGCTTCTGCCTATGAAAACATAAAGAAAACACTTGCAAAACCTAATGCACTTTAGACCCAGTTTCTTGCATGAACTTATAACATTCTTGTATACTAGCGCTTCATAACTTTCCAAAGATTCCTCATACAAAGAGTGAGAAACTCAGTCATTACGGAACAAGTATGACAAAAACGCATCCAAGGAATGTAGAGGGAGCGTACAAATAATGCTGTTGTGCTGTTGCAAAGGTCTTATTGCTACAGGATGCCAGTGTACCTATCTGTGAACAAATACTTTTATATAGAGTCATGTATTAGAGTGGATTTGTTTCCTTTTTAGTAAACGCTCACACATGCAGGCGGTATGAATGGGCCCCAGTGGCAATCTTTACTGCACAGCTAAATGCTCACCTGGACACAGTTTGGCTGGGTCCGGTTTTTACTCAAAAGAAGAATAAAAACAATCCATGCAGTGAGGGCAGACTGTGTAGCAGAGCGATGCCTCCATCGATCTGAGAGGGTTCATTAGGTAAGTGCTGACATCAAAGATTGATGTCTGTTTAAACCAGTGCATGCTGAGGAGCTGACGAGGAAAATCAGCATTATTGACCCCCCTCACTCCCGCTCATACTCGTGCACATGTTTACACATGTGGCTTTGTTACATGTATGTGTAAGTAAATGTGCTTATATGTGCTGATATAATGAACTTGTTTGAACCAGAACCCCTCCACTCGTGTGTCATATGTGTACCTGTGTGTTCTCCTAAATGCCACATTGAATAGTTTTGTTCGACGGGTGTAGGGGCTCATTAATGCTTCTAGTTATACACTCGACGATGCGGCTAAGGAGCCTGTCAGCCAATTTGAACTTCAGCACCACCACCCATCTCTCAGAGTAAAGGAAAGAAGTCAAGAAGAGACCATATAGACTCTCTCCCCATCCATATTTCATTAGCACATCTTGAAACTCTGTTTGGTAATTATGTTCTGTGAGCTGCTGACTAATACACAATCCTGGGAGAACCTCAGTGGGAGCGGCCTTGGAGATGTTTAGTACAAATTAAGGATGCAGATTTTCTAACTCATTTGTGAAGGAATTGACAGAAAGTTGTCTTTTCTCTCTGACCCCAGTCCCCCCACAATGTAGCTGTCGATCGAACCAAGATGTCGTTTGTATCTGATGTGTTTCTCTAATTAAGATCAAGGGAGAATCGTTGGTATTGAGCAGCTCCACTCATACACTGATTGCAGTAGATGAAGGGAGTTTGGTGTCAGGGAGGATAGAGTTGATGCAGTGAGAGTAGAGGATCACATCTGACTTTTTCTATCAGTCCACTTAAACTTATTTTTATCCTAGTTTCCATCACTTCCATCAACAATTTATTGATCATCAGTTAAATCTTTATGTATTAAAGGGTTTTATGACGGCCATTTTCTTGCTATTGTATTCTATAGATATTTTACTATAATCTTCAAATGACAATGATGCATATATCTTTAGTGGTGATTATAAGCTCAGTGTTTTTCTTCTGCAATGAGCTCAGTGCTGTTGCTTTCAGGATGACAACCAATTAGCTCCTCTGAAACATAAACAGGGATCCTCATGTCAGATTGAAATACCATTAAGCAATCTGTTGCCGGGGGAAAATTAGGGGGAAATTGACAGATCTGTTTGTATCGATATTCACGGTGGTGCTGGGTCACAAATGGCAGAAAGTAAAACTCTGAAGAAAGTTTCCCAGCCCTTGTTTTATCCTGAGCTGAGCATAATGCAAAGTAAGTGTTAGGATAGAGAAATGTGCAGAACCAAAGATGCGTATCCCTTCGAGGACACCACCGCCAGCGGCACAATGCTATTGGCTGCCTTCAGGAGATTAAAGAGAATAATTGCCATCTGATTGGATGTTTAAATTTTCATAGACCTTTGATCCACAGGGTGTTTGCTTTACCTCTATCAGCAGGCCTGCTTTGCCTTGAAGAAGTATTCATGCCCCTTAAACTATTCCAGATCTATCTACACCCTTGAGAGAATTATACTGAGATTTGCTTGTCACATATAAAAAAGGGAATCTGATAAGTGTGACATAGTTTGGTCTCAAAACCATAACTTGTACAAAAAGTTTTAGTTGCATTAGCAGCTGAGTGTTTTGGATGTTTACTGTAGCTTAAACTTTGACTGACTGGATGGAGAGTTTTTGCACAAATAGATCCTGACGTCTCTTTAACACATGGGTGCAGTTTTAAACTATTACGTTGTATCGCTGGCTTTATGTGTCTCATCATTTGCAAACAGGATTGTCCTGCTTTTGTCCTCCATCCTTTTCTAATTCAATGCTCAGGATCGTCTTTAGCCCTGGCTGAGTGTCATACTCTTTCAATAGCAGATTTTTTCCACATGAGGTGCAGATCTCTGGATCTCCTCCTAAAATAGTAGGACATTTTTGTTTAAAGCTTGGATGAAGCACCATGGGGCTTCTCTTGTTGATGTTCTCTTTGCTCACTTGTTCATTTTAGGTGCATGGCTATCACTGGGTATGATTTCAGTTATGCAAATCTTCCAGAGAGGTCTTGAGGCCTGACAAACATGTGTTATTTGTTGATAGCGTAGCCACACATTCTAAATGTGAAGAATAAAAAGAAACAGAATGACCATGTCATATTTTAATGCAGGTTGCAAAATTAATTATTTTACCAATGTTGCCTACTTTTAACTTTCAAAATCCTCCATTTTGAATTCCAGCCCTCAAGCACATCCCCTTACTTTCTGCAAACAGTGTCAGTACAGGAGAACTCAATTTGCCCCTCCTCCCAGATCACAACATTAGCTGACAGTCCCATGTTCATACCTCTACCTGGTGACACTAATCTCATCCAGTAGGTGACCTACCTTCCCTGTTCCCAATCTGTCTGTAGGGGTGTGTGGGTTTTTGTTTTGTGTGATGCTTGCAGCAGATGTCTCCTCCGCGGTTCCGCTTCGAAGGTCCAGGAATGGTGAGCTTCTCACGGTTGTCACTTTGAGGTGGGAGAGGAATCATTTTCTTGGACAACAGTTCCATCCTCATCCCTGCTTCCAGCCCGCTCGGATTAGTCTCTCTCCCTGAGAAAATTTGCATCCAAAATATTTACAGCTGTTTTCTTTACGTTTATATTTTCAACTGTCTTTACAGTACCTGTTACCTGTCCTTTGACCTTCTTGGTTTGTTTCCAGTGTGCAAAAGCCCCCTCCCACTCCACCCCTACCAGTGTAGAACATTTTATTACAATTGTCAAAAAGAGAAACAGTTCTATTGTTGGCTGATTACATCAGGGTGTTTTACCCGCAGATCACCAGAGCAATTAAAATCTGTAAACAAGGCTACCCATGATGCCTCACTCCAAACAATGGGGTCCTGTAGGAAGGGAATGTGTTTGAAGGAGAAGTATAGAAGAGAGACTTACTTTCCCTTTGGCTCTCTCTGTTTTTCTTTCTCATTAATTAGAAGCTCCTTGAACCAGGCACAGCTGTGTCGATGGGCAGCCTTGTACAATCAAAGTGACACATATTTCAGACACAAGATGAAGTTGTTTACTTTTGTGTAAGACCTCGCATTACAATGATGTACTTTGTTTTGTAGCACAGCAAAAACAATGTTGGCCTTATTGTGCCAGTCGCAGCTGAGAAGGTAAGAAAAGAGAGCAATCTGCCTCAGTTGCTGTGAAGAGACAAACCTCTCTGCAGATATACTGATCCTCATCAACCCACTGAAGGGTTCTCCACAATGAAATACAAACTTGGAAAAGGGGGTTCCAGATATTGCCAGATTAATTGAAACAACAGCTTATTTACAGCTAGCATAGGACATCATAGCATTTGTTTTGATTAATTACATGCATGAAAATAGTTCAGGAGGTGCTGCAAACACAACAAGCTTCATTTTAGTGTTATGATTTCATTAGACAAAAGGCCTCTTTGTAGTTTTGTGAGAAGACATATGGAACATGTCATGTATTTGGTGTCAGGATGTGTGCATATTGCTTCCGCAGTCACCCCCGCCCAGCTTCATAATTACTCACAAGCAGAGTTTGGGCAGGTTGGAGCAAAGCAAGCAGATAGTTGGAAGAAGGGGACCGTGGGAGTATTGCAGTTCAGCATGGCACTGTAATGATGCCAGTCTCTGTGGGCCTTACCAGAGGCTATATGCCTTACCAAGATCCTGTTTACAGTCAGCCAAAGAGGCTGGCAGCAACCCATTTCCATAACGCTGCCCGCGGTCCTCTGCGGAAACGAATTTCTGTGTGCCGGAGATGCACCATAATGCTCCCTGCTTTGTACCTCTCACTTTGAATTCTCTATGTTGTGTTTCTCCCTTTTGTTTCAATCTGCTTTCGTCCTATCTCATCCCTCTAACTCTTCCAACACTCTTTTCCACCCCACATAATATGTATGTGGCCCAAAAAGTTTTATTGTGGTCTCATTTGGCTTCTGCCCCTTCTTCAATACATCTACCGGCTTGTTAATAAAAAATGTCTATGACTCTTCTATAATGGGATAATAACTTGTGAAGTAAACTGAAATCCAGTGACATTCTCCCACCTGATAGGTGCATCTCCTCTGGAGTAATGACATGATGCATTGCCGTTTCACAGTGGCGTTTGTCCTTCCAGAGTAATCTTTCTATTGTAATTGTTTACAATACTGTTTGTTTTTCATATTGTATGGCGGACCAAAATATAGTCTAAAATATCAACCTTTTAAATGTGTGCACACTCACATTACAAATATAAATAAAACTTTAATTTCCTATACTTGCTTGCAAATCCCTTGCCGTAAATCAAAAACCTGGTTTCTAGAATTCACCAGCGTCACCAGAAGCTGGGTTTTATTCCTGGTGATGCAAATCTCTGCAAACATCTTCAGTTCCTTCTTGTTCTTGTGATCATAGAGATATTTGGTCAAGAACAAGAAGGAAACCGTCAGATTTTTCTTCTGCAAGTAAAATGTTTGCTCAATTGGATTAGTGTCAGGTGACTGACTTTGCCATTCAATGACACCCAACTTCCCCTTGAAAAGGAGCTTTTCCAGTAGCCATTTGGCCAAACAGGAGCAGAGCATTTTGCCTGGAAAACTTGAAAATTCATCCAGCTTCTTTTGTCAACAGTTGCTTCGTCAAAAAATTCAAAAGCACCAGTTTCATTGGCTGGCATAGAACCACATACCATGACACTACGCTTCACGCTTCACTGATGAGGTGGTATATTTTGTTCCTTTTCTTCTCTATACCAATTTCTTCCAAGCACTCTGTTACAAGTTGAGGTTTGTGTCATTTGGCTATTGAATGTTGTTCCAGAAGCTGTTTTAGATGTTTTATTTTTTTAAGTTTCTTTTCTGGTTTTGAGGCTCACCGTTGGTTTACATCTTGGGCTAAATCCTCTGTATTCTCTCTGCCAAAGCCATTACTTGACTGTCAACTTTCATATACTAACAACTACCATCTGAAGAGTGTTTATCATCTGGCCTGTAAGTGTGAACAGGCTTTTCTTCATTAGGTAAAGAATTATTTTGTTATCCACCTCATTTTGTCTCTGAAATCTTCCAGGTCTGTTGGTGTTAGCAAGCTTATCAGTGTGTTCTTACTTTTTAAATATATTAAACCATTCATTTGGTCAAACCTAGTGTCTTTCCTTTTTTTTTAAATGTTTTTAATAGCATTTTTACTTCACTGATAATTATCTTTTCCAATTCTACATTTTCTGCTGAGAGGCTGTTCAGACCTTCCCTGCAAGTCCTCGCTACAGAGCGATAATAACGTAAATGAGCTGACAGAGAGAGACAGTTTCTTTCCCCATGCCATATCTCTGTTGAACTCAATGAACAGTCAGAGAGACTCTGCTAGAACAATTAAGACATTTTGCACTATAACAACCCGCCTTTCTTGTTGTATTTATTGAAAAAAGGGTGGACTGCACCTGCACATTTTGTACATACAGCTATTATACTATTTTTGTGTTGTTCTTTTTTTTATCCCTTTGATTGTTGGTCCTACATACTGCGGCTTATTGAAATGTTGATTACATGAGCCATGAGAGATGACGTAATGGAAAACCCAAGTCAAATTCTCTTTTTGTACACACCGACTTGCCAATAAAGTTGATTCCGCTTGAGAGTATTTTGCATGTAATTACTGATTTGGGATTTTTGCACTATTTTCATCATAGCTTCTTCCCCTCTGCCATAAGACTCATGAACACTATATGTCAGACTCCATAACCTGCCCATGCCATTCACACTGCTGTATTGCACACTGCTCTATTTGCACTACCTTGTACATTTTACTTTTTATATATATTTTTTTTATTTATCCATATTTTTATCCTAAGTGTCTATATTAGTATATTTTTTGCATGCCTTATACCCCAGTGTTTTTAGAGATTTTTATAATTTTATTTATTATGTTTCATGTTGCACGATTGTACCATAAAAAATTCCTAGTTGTGAACTCCTTCACTAACAATGGCAATAAACCCGATTCTGATTCTGTCTCCTATATGTCGGCCATGTCCGTCCCAGCGTGTATTTGAACTTATGTTTCTGCACAGAAACATCTCTGTGTGAGCCTGCCATCCTCAGCTTCCCCCCTCTTGTTCTTTTCTGTCATATGTTTGTGCAGATTTTTTTTCAGCTCCAGCCACTTGTGTAGTTGCCATGTTCCTGCGCCTGTACATCAGTGAGCATCTGCTCTTTCAACAAGGTCCCTATGGCCTCAAATGTCAGACCAAGCAGCTGCCAGACAAGTGCATTGTGCAGCAGGCTTGTGTTTCACCTCCTCCCATCCCTCCAACTCTTGTTCTGTGATGTTAACTGTGATTGAAAGTAAGTAGGCAGCAGCTAGCGGAGAAGGGATGAGGAGAAAGGTTGGGTAATATTTTTTAAGGAGTTTTACTTTTCTGTAGTGCTTCTGTAGTCTCTGGGGCCTTTAGTGCGGTAGAGGGGAGGTAGTCTGTTGTGCATAACATGCTGCTCCCTTTGCCCTCTTGTGTAAAATGCCACTGCAAAGAGATTCCATTTGTATTTTGTCCATATTTGGTCCATGTACCACTAGATGTCGAGGGAAAATACAATGTGTGCACAAGGATTTCATACATCCTACTGAACTTGTTGGATTTCCTTGTTTTTACTTTTTCACTTGCAAGTCTCGTGGTGTAATATTTATAGAAAATACAATTTCTTTATTTCACTCTTTTGCATAGATGCCATTAGATGTTACTTCAAGTGTGTTTTAAAGTACATCTAGAGCTATTGCAAGCATATGTTGTGACAAAGTCACTGCAGGATGGGTGCAGTGAAGCAGAAGGATGAAGAGGGAGACAGGTTCCCCCTAGGAGGGACCTGAGGGTTAACAGGTCAGGAGTCTGACTGGAAGGTGATCATCCTGTACAGCCTCTACTTTTAGAGTCCCTCCCAGCTTCCAGTAATATACTATATTCACTCCAACATCTTCTATTAGCCTACATCTTATCGCTCCTAACCAGAACAGCACGGCAGTAAAATAATGCTGTCACCACCATGCTTCATTGTGTGTATATATTGTTTGGAGGGATGCGCAGTGCTATTTATTCTTTACCCCCATGTAGCAGATTGCATGTAGGCTAGAAGGTTTTATTTTGGTCTAATCAGACCATGGCACCATTGTCTGCATTTCACCCTGCCTGGTTTGTGGCAAAGTACAAACAGGACTTAATGTTGCTTTATGAAACTTGCCCTGTTGACATATTCTCCTGCTCCTCCAGAGATGCTACTGTATAAAATTTATATTTGCATTTTTCTTACATGTTTTCCTGTATTTGAATGAGCGGCTGTCAAAAAACTTGCTGGAGTATGGTTTTATTCACTTCATGGAAACTGGCACATTAGAAAGAACAAGAAAAAAAAAAAACCCTTAAAATAATTTCAATCCATGTTACCCTTCAGTGCAGAGATGAGTAAAAAATTTCCTTGCACACAGGTTTCAGAACACATAGGCTTGTTGCATGTATGTCTTTTTGTGTGGGCAAGTAGCTGCAGGATGGAAGCATTGGGTCAGAATTAATTGAGGTTGAAGAGTCAGACAGGTACCCCCCCAGGAGGGGCCTGGGGGGCAGCAGGCCAGGGGTAGCCCCTCTAGCTCCCTTCCAGCACACTCTGCTCTGCTTTTAGACGCTGATATTGATTTGTCCTGCAGATAAAACCCACAAGTTACCTTTTCTGCTAAGTAGGGCTCTTTTCACCTCTTTCTGCCTACAAGCGCACCTTGGATATTTGGTTTACTTTGATGTCAGGTGACATTCCTTTTGCATACCATACCATCTATCCCTCACACAAAGCACGGATGGACCATCAGGGGGCACTGTGATATGTTCCCTGCTTCCCCATAAACCAGTCCAGCATACTTTATGTTGTCTTCTCTTAATACTGTAGGAAGCCAGGAGTGAACAGAAATGGAAGGTCCAGAAGATAAGAAAATTCACTATGCCAATCCCCCATTCATCCAAAGGAACCAGAAAACAGACATCTATGGTAATTCCTTCCTAAAGGAAGTTGCCCCAAACATAGGTTTGAAAAATGTGTCTGTGCTTTTCTGCATGGAATCAACATTTGCTGCGAAATATAAAGTTTGAACCTGACAGAAGCAGATAGAAGCCAAGGCAACTCTTGATCAGCTTAAGACAGTTCATCTGACTGCCAAGTCTACGTTTGATTGGAAGTCAGTCAGCACTACCTCAGTGCTAGCTGACAGACGGGTGATTTGAGTCTTAAAAAGCCTTCTTTGGTGACACATTAACATGAGCCGAGCTTTCTGGAAGACTGAATTTGGAGCTGTCACAGGTGGCAGATGAGATAAAGCTACTATGCTGCTCTGCTTGTTTCGCAACATAACCTAACTCATGTTTAGAAGAAAATTGGCACCTGCTTGACATCAATTAAAAAGCTGTTTCTTAGATGAGAGGAAGTGTTGTTGTAACCCGTCTTGTATTTTTAATTAAAACAACCTCCTCTGAGTCATCCTAGGCTTTTTCATGTGTCCGAAGTCAAAACATCTGTGAAGGTAAAACAATGAACAAGGAAGGAAAAGAACGCCAAGAGGGTTTTGGATGTGTTATAACTTCCCACGCACAGCGTTACAAACTGGTGTATCCTTGCAAGACATTGCAACATGATTTATCATTATTTAATCTGTTCTTTGTCATTCCGCTTGTTTTAAATTCCACGTCGTTTATCATGGCAATGAGCCACACCTGTTAGTGTGTCTAAAACTAGTTCTGCTTTCAAGAAAAAAGAAAATAAGGGCCTTTTAAAAATAAGTGTCAGACATAAAGAAAATTATTTCTGTTGTGTAATTTTAAGAACATGTTTTTATTAAACTGTGTCATTGCTGTGATACATCTTTGTATGACTCAGAGTAAATTAGAAGTGATTTTTGAATTTTTTACCAAGTGGATGTTTGTGACCAAGGTAACCACGTCATATTGGGTCACAGCACTCTGGACTTAATTAAGGAGTTTTTACTCATCATCTTTCTTTCTTTTCTGCAATTTAGAGCTGCATAATAATATGGAAATATGCAATATATGATAATATGGGTTAAAGTTTTGATAATGGTAAGACTCAAAATAGATTAGATATATTACTACATTGTGAATTAGATCTTTTTCAGTGCCTTGAGACATCATTTGCTTGGATAAAGCACAATAAATAAACTGAATTGAATTAAAAATGTTCACTTATATTTTTGCTTTAGGTTCAAATACAGAGACCAGGTATTCTCATTAGGTACTAAAAAAAGAAAAGCAAAATTAATATTTTCATTTTCTTTACCGTCTAAAACTTAAATGTCCATATAGATCTGCAATATGCATTGGGCTCCAAATCTAGCATAAAATCTAGAAAAATCTATCTAACTAAGGCATACCATTTGACTTGTTTTGAAGCATTTCACATATTTTATTTGAATTTCTTTGATAAAAAAGTTCCATTCTCGATGGTTTAGAACAATTGTTTGTTACATAGAAGTAGACCTTCCACTCCACCCTTACTACAATAAACCTGACAAGCATTTAATAAAGTAACAAGACTATCCAAACCATCTTGAAAGCCACATCTGGCTAAAACTTGCTAAAACTAGAGCAAAGATAAGGCGGATTGACCGTCTCAGAGTGATTTTTCTTTTTGTGGGTAATAGACGCAGCTCCGGAATATAACAGGAAGATAAAAAAAGAGAAGGTTGACCTAAAATACCTTCACTCATATGTGTGTCCAAAACATATCGCCCTCACGATGCATGTCACGAGTTTATAACCTGGTATAAGTCGATTGATATGTGTAATTCCTTCTAAATTCTACACAGTATCAATCTGGAAATCCCCCTGTAGAAAGTGCTATCAAAAGGGAGGGCCGTTCAGTAAAGTTCTTGAAAGTGATCGGCTAGCTGCCTCCCATGTTAAGTTTTCAGCCAGTCACAGTAGCAGTAGCAGCCAAGACATATCACCTTCTTGATTTGTTTCATGGGGCTTACTGATGTATCACTCTGTTACCAAATCCTTTCAGATGAACACGCAAACATCTTACGTCCTTTTGCTCGTCTTTCAGAAATAAATAGAGGCTAAAACCGGCGCAGCCATCTTTGTTTGGCTTCAGTCTTACCTCCGGTTGACACATCAACATCAAACATATCACTGCATTTTATTGGTCTAAAAAAATGTCTGTATCAAGCCGGCCGCATCTGCTGGCTCCTGGCAAGATGTACTTCGGGAGTTTGGGAATTCACAAATCTCACGACAGTTCATCTTTCCTGCCAGGTAAACGAGTTTATTGAGTTTGAGTGATTAAGGCAAGTACATGCATAACTTCTGCCATAATTAAAATACTTTTATTAGATAAGCATGATGAGTAACCTGGTTTTCATTGGTTCATAGATTTAGATTCAGTTTATTCTAAGCACTAACTGCCAGCTCCTAAGCTAAGAATGCAAATTACCCTTAACTTCCATAGAAAGACGTTTAATTGCAAATAGCTTAAGCTGTTTGGCAAGCTACCAATGTAACTTACCTGAAATATGAACATGGAGGACAGAGACTAATTGAAGACATAAATGTTCCAGACTGCAGGGTTTGCAGTTGTCTGCGGGGCTGGTCCAGGCCCTGTTCTTCCCCGACCTCTGTTTGCAGTCATACACAAGCTACACACGCTATGCTCTGATTTAACCAGGGGCAGAGTCCTCGCCAGCCCCCACTCACTCTCATCAAAGATTCATAAAGGCAAGGTTCTCAATGATTTTCTGTCTCTTCCCGTATTCACAGCTTGTTGTCCTCACCCTCCCCGTCTCCTGTCAGTCAGACTGCGGAAGTCATGCGGAATTATGGCTGAAGTGGCCGCTGGCTCCCACTGTGCAATTGTGTTTTTACGATGTGTGTGTATGAGAGTAGGCATTAGGTGCAGATGCCCAGGTAGGAGCACATGCACAGCAGGCCAACGGGACAAATGGGCAGTGACATGTTGATGTTGTACTAAAACTGTTGAATCCCTCAAGAGGATAGGGAAGTCAGACTCCACCTCCTCCTCTCATTGCCTCATACACTCCTTCCGCTGTTCTTTGTCTTCCTCCTGAACCCCTGAGCCCCGTGTGTTGGGGCAGCTTCCACTCTGGATCTAAAACTAGCTCAATCAGCGTCCTTGTTACTAGGCCGCGGGCATGCCATCTGTACCCCTCAGAGTCCTTCCGTTAGTACGTGTGTCAGTGTGTGTTTGCAGCCACATATATGTGTGGGTCCATTTGTATGCATGTTTCAATGCATTGGAGTGTGTGTGTTTGGGTGAGTGTGAAGCCAAACCACCGTGCTTCAGCCTTTTAGTCTTGCTGCTTACCAGGCTTAGCCAGATGAGGGCCACTCAGCCCGGATCTAATTCCTTCGGCTCTGGCAGCACTTCACTCCTGGTTCTTTTCGCCTCTCGAGCGTGCATCTGTGACCTTGGCTGACATCAGAGAGGGTTAAACTGTGGACTTGGAGATGCAACCACAGTGATTGAGCTGTAAGCTAGTTTTTGGATCAGAGCGTCCACACAGCCATCTGGGTTTTATGTGGGGCTCAGAAAGAGGTTATCCCTCTCTTACTCCCCACAGCTGACCCTGGATCATCTGCTACGCCCTGAGACTTTTGTAAGAACCATCCTCTCTGGAATGGGTAGGGCAGAGAGGGGATGTTTATGGAGAGAGAAAATCACTGTGACAGGAAACTAATAAAGAGTTGATCTGTTACCACTTGACTTGTAATCCTCTGTTTTCATTGCGCTGAGCAATCCTTTTGCTGTTTATCTTCTTGTTGTCTTTGTGGCAAACATACTAAGCCTTTGAAACTTGGACTTTTTTTTGACACGGAAGTAACTGTAGGCGTTCTACTCATATTAGTGGCTGGATAATAAGGGTTGATGAAAAGCACTTCTGTGGTACTGAATTGTTGTTTTGTTATTTCTGCTTCAAATCTTGATAGAAACCATTGAAGAGAGATAATTGTCTCTTAAGTAAAAACCAGAATACTATAAACAGCTTTTAGTTTTGCACAAATAAAATATTTCAGGGATTAAATGACAATTTATTGTTCTACATTTTTGCATTTTTGATTTGATTTAATTTAGATCTTTGTATACTTTAGTTATTTTTGCTGTCTTTGACTATTCTAGCTGTTTTTTTTTCTTTTTCAATTTTATCATAATCTCCTCAAGTAGTTTTACTTTTTACACTTACAAGCAATCTGTATCCACTCATTTTACCACACCTGCTTTTTGTTGGTCATTTTTTCCTTTTTTTGTGTAAACTGTGATTTCCTTTGCCAGGTTAAGAGGATGTACAACATATCATAGTATAACACTATGGTATTTTAAGACTTTGTCATATTTATGGACAGTCAGGAAGTAAAATAGTTTTTTTTTTTTTTTAAGTGCAAGACAAGGCATTTTTTTATATAACAAATTAGGTAGTATAAAAAGGTGCAAAGGTGCATTACAGTGTTATAAAAGCACCACAAACAATTAAAGAAAAAAAAAAACAATGAAAATAAGATCGGTATATAAAAAAGAATAAAATGATTGATAGAAAAATGAAAGGAGAGTTGGACTGAAAACTTAACTAACAATGTTTAGCTAACACAGTCAAAGGCCCCTCTTAACAAATATGTTTTTAAGCTCATTTTCAAGCAATATAGGGTTCCAGGGTTTTTACAAATTTCTGGAACTTTATTCCAGATCAGTAGATCATAAGAACTGCTTCTCCATTTTATTTTCTGGTTCTGGGTAAGAGAAGATTTAAGCTAGAAGTCCTGAAAGGTCTAAGCGGTTGGTAGACTGACATCTGTACTGTGCTATATTTTGGAGCTAAGCTATTCAGTCATTTAAAGACTAAGAGAAGTCTATTCACTGAGATATGGTAAGTCATCATAACGACTTTAGAACTTGGTTGATGCAGTCCACTGTCTTAGTTTTAGTAAGGACCCAGGCAGCAGCTTTATTGATCAACTACAGCTGCTTGATTGTGAAGACACTGTTGTCTTGTTACTTTGTTCTCCTAACCAGCTAATCCTTTGGATTGCTACAGATGCCTGTATTAGTATGACACACTTCTGGCTTATTAAAACAAAAGTACTACTTGTCCTTTCATTCCGCGAGTTTGACATTCTTTCGTCACTCTACTCTGTTTAGCTTATCACTCATAATTGTAGCAAACCTTGTCAGGTCCAGACCTGTTACAATTTGGACTTATAAATTGTATTAAATGTGATGCAATTGGCAATAATATTAACTGGTAGTAATCACAATGAGTAAAAGATGAGGCAATTTAGGGTTTTCACATTAACTGGCAACATCTTTGTATTAATTACTTATATATTTAGTGATATACATGAAGAGTATAAATCTTGTGCTATCTTGAGCTATCTTACTTTTTCATAAATTTTCATAAAATGCCATAAAGCTGTACCTTCACAATGATGTTGCCCATGTCCTCACTGAAACTTAGAAAGTGGAGCACGTCACTCCAGTGGAGAAATTCATTACCGATGATTTCCGATGTCTCAGAGGATAGGCATTTACATTCTTCTATTAGTCGATAAACCACTGAACAGCTTGGCACCGAAATACATTTCAGACTTATTGTTAGTGCATCCACTGCCTAGACCACTGAAGTTCTCTTGCTCAAATCCCTTTATACATAGGACCAGGTATGGAAAAGCAGCTGTTAGTTCTCATTCTCCACTAATCTGGGACAATCTTCAAATAGAAGTGCTGAACCCCGACCCTCTGTTAAAAAAAATAAAAAAAAAATAAAAAGCCAATTGTTTACAGGTGTTTTTTTCTATTAAAAGTGTTAACTTAAACATATGTGTTATTTATAACACATATGTTTTGTTTTTTTGTCTAAATTTTTTCAACAATCTTCTGTTATGCGTTTGCAATGTACTTTTCTTTGTGTTTTTTTATGTTCAGTCATGAGCATAAAAAACACTTTGAATTGTCTTTTTTTACTGAAATGTTCAAATAATCAGCTTGCCTTGTCTTACCTTAATTATTTAAGCAGTTACATTTTTTATGATTGATAAATGGTAAAAATGAAGGCAATTGTTCATGTGTTGATTTGGATCTAAGGACAAAATACAGAGAAAATTAAATCATGCGTTTCAGCAATATAGTGTAATAGACTGACTAGATGGCATGAAATTCAGGAAAAAATATTTTTCTCAGTCGGACTTGAGACCTGACAAGGACTTGAAGCCACTTGGACATGGCTAAGTGACTTGAGTCTTTCGTAAGTCTTGTGAACATCTCTGATCTGGCTAGCTAAAGAGATTTGAATTTCCTAGCAAAGCAAATAAGAAATTGTGATATTCTTTTTTTAAATAGTTGTATTTATATTTTGTGTTCATAATATATAATTGAATATAATAATTGCAATGATAATTACTACTCCTATCCGGTTCTTCTGAACCTAATGCCCTGTGTCATCTTGTCTCATAAAGCTCATTGTGTTGTATAACACCTTACAGTATTTGCCTTCTTTGTTTAATTACAAGCTGCATGACTTGTCTCTGTATGGTTTGGTTGTGTGATCAATTTCACTAGACTAGCTTGACTAAAGTTATTTTTATTTCTTCATTTATCTACCCCCTCCCTGACAGGTTCACTGTTTAGGCTCTCCATCTATTCTCAGTTATTACATTTACAAGTAGCCCTAAAAACCACACACAACATGCAAGTCAACTGAATAGGCAGGTATTCGTTCCGTGACTCACTTCATTAGTCCTTTGCTTATTGTTTGTTGCAGTGCCTTAGGGCCTAACCTGACTGTTCTTCCAAACAAATTGCTGGGTGTTCACAACAAGTTTTTCTCCTTTTTTTATGCAGAGGCCCCTTTGATTACACTATTTTCTTAATAGGGTGGAAAAAAAAACGTTTGTTCTCGCAGCAGGAGTACCTGGTGATACAGAAGTTCAAACACCTGGCACACAGCCTTCCTCTGGCACGAATGCACACCTCATGCATGAATGCTCACACATTCTGTGTTTTGCTTGAGTGAATTTTGGACTTTGTGTATTGTTGGTTTTCTGAGGAAGAAAAGTAACAGTAGGATCTTGGTGAGGACTTTAAACAGAGTAAAGATAATTTTATTATTGACTTTTGGCAGATACAAGCATGTGAACGTTGCCTTGTATGGTGCCACTCCTTTGTTTGGTAAAACTGAATCATCAAAGTTGCACCTGAAGTAATTATAGCTGTGTCTTTTAGGATGCCAAAGATTACCTCAATATTAAACAATACATTTTTTTTATTTATTAAAAAAAAAAACAAAAAAAACTGTCAGTGTCTTTTTTTTACGATACTATAGACTCTTTCAGCTCTCATCCAGATAGGGTGCACCATAATTTATGAGCACCATCTTGTTGAGGAAACTTTGACATCATACATTGACAAAGCAGATAAGATCCGGATTTTGATCAGATTGTGAGAAACAGTGTGACTTCTTGTATGCTTGTTAAATAGAATACGATGTTTATTCAAAGTTCTTTTTCCTGCTCCTGCCAGCTGTGCTGTTTGTTCCCATGCTTTGTTTAAAGGGAAGCACAACATTTTCTGTATGTCACTTCGTCTTTCTTGTAAAGCAGTTTAATACAAACATTTCTGAAACCTGATATCTGTTTTGTAACAGTTTAAACCTTGTGGCTCACAGTTTGTTTTACACAAAGGCTTCAGAACTTAACACCGCATCCCCTGCAGCTACAAAAACGACTTGTAACTTGCCCGTTTAAGATACAATACACTATAATTGGCCGAGTTAGCTCGACCTCGCTATTGTCTGTTGAAGACAGGTGGGAGTTGTGCCGGTGTTGGATTGACCTTATCATGTGACTGCGGTCAGATGTTGTCCAATGCCTGGGCTGTGTCTCTGTAGCAGACAACCTCATCCATCACCAGCTTTATTGCTATGTTCAGATGATGCCCACGAGGTGCTAATGCTTACCCGAGAGGAACGAGCAACAGGAAGAAGGGGAGGGATACAACATTAAAAAGTAGTTGTTTTACAATATAATTCCCACAAATAGTCTTTTTGTGAGAAAGGGAATGCAACTGCTATGCAAAAACCTTAGTGTCTGCTCCAAATGTCATGTTAAGCATGTTCTCAATAAAACTTTGATGCTAGAATGAGACTCATAGCCTCTGTAGCACTGAGCTGAAATGCAGTTACTATAAGGCTTGTAGACCTTTGTACCCCTACAGTTAATACTTCCTATTGCAAAAGATTCTCCCAAAGCTTTATAAATGAATGTTATTTGGAAAAAAGTTAGAGTCTAGTGGTAACCAAGTCTAAGTAGTTTTTTTCTGTATACATACAAATGTTTCATGTGAGATATTGTCACTTTCAAACTGTGCAAGGTGCTGACAAGAGCCAAGATCCCCTTTGCTACACGTGATAAAACTTTCTTTATATGTTGTTTTTTTGTTGGTGTTTTTTGTACTCTCTTCTCTAAGCTTTGTGCTTTTATTGAATACCTATTCAGCTAAATACAGGTGGCTAGAAGGCCAAAAGTCACAAGCGTTCTCATTCTTACAGAGTCAACCTTGAGCACACCCACTAAATCGGTTTCTCTCTTTCAGCCTGAGGGAGTGATCTGTCTCTCCTCCCCTTGCTGATAGAGTAAATTGCCAAGGGGACTCTATCTATTTGTCCTTTCCTGCCTCTTTTTTTTTATTAGAACCTGATTGCATTTGAAGAATAGTTGTCCACTCATAAATTTTGCGCCTGTGTTGACATTAGGCCACATTCCTTGCAGTACCCTCAGGAGGAGAAAGAGCAAGCTAGGGTGTTTGGTAATTTGTTACGCTGTTAAGCACCTAATAGATGTCCACCTGGTTTTTGAGAGCAGTAGCTGCAGTTCAGGAGCTTGCCTCCTTTGCACTTCCAGGTTACAAGTGTTTTATTGCCTTCAATTATGAAGGCTGGCTTTTGTGTCTGCCCTGCTTTTGTGTGTTTTTCTGTTACATCTGGCTCACTAAGCTCTAGACAGGGCAACCAGCCAGGCCACATCAAAAGCTCTGGGCATAAAAAAGGCAAAGACTGTTAAGGTATAACTGAACTTCTCTGATTTTAACGTAGACTTCCTCGTTACCTAAAGACTTGGGTTTGACGTTAGCTCAAGATGCCAATAATGATCCTTATTTGTTTCATGTGGTTTAATGAGCAATATAGACTGCAGCTGGTAAAGGGGAGACCTCACAGAGTCTGGAGAAGGGGCAACCCCACCCACAGGTACTCATATATTCCAACACAATCATTGTACCAAGCAGCTGCAGAGTCGTAAGTGGCACGTGGGTGGAGAGGTTGGGGGGGTTAAAACAAGCCCTCTCACTAATGCCTCTTTTTGCGGTTACAGCAACCATTAATTAAAGGGGGAAAAAAGAGTGCATCAGATGTTGGTTTTATTAGCCAAGACTCCTTAGAGGGACTCAAAACGAAAGGAACATATGTCACGCATTTGATGACGCCCCCTCCCTCTCATTCCCTCACCACACTTGCCCACCTAACGCACAAAATGTACAGTCAGCAGCCATCTGCAGACACAATAGCACTTGCTTAATCTTAAGGAAACAGTTAAAATTTGGCCTTGCTCAGGCTTTAGTTTCTGCTGGCTGGATTACATCCTGCACTGCCTCATATTTGAGGCAAATGTGTTAATAAATGAAACCTCAAGGGTTGTGTGTTGATCTAAGGGCTCTAATGATTGCAACTGTCAGGGTTCACATGAATTTATTTAAGTCCTGGGTGGTGCAGGCCGAGGTTCAAAGCTTAAAAGTTCACAAGTTTGGCCCTCAGTATGTGTTTCTTATATTTTGCGCAATAAAAAATAAGGTTAGTGTCTTGATAAGAATCAATCAAGCTGTCTGTCTGTCTGTCTTTCTCCCATTAAATAATGTAACTGCTTTATATATTAGGCAGGTGTGCTAAGTCTCTAATTTTGTAAACACGTTGCATCCATACCAAAAGTACATAGATAATACTCTTCTTTCATTCTTCTTTTTACCTTGAAGTGTGATAGCATGCCTTAGCTTCAGGGGAAGGCTGATTTATGAGACACATGCCTGTTTTTTCATGACTTGTTTGATTGCATTTTCAGCTCTTAGGCACTCAGCCTGCCAAAACCATAAAAATCCACACCTGTGCAAGATTTCTAGTCAGATGAAACATAGGCAGAGCATGAGGAAGCAGGTGATCTGAGGTATTTTACCTCCCTTGATCAGCACAGGCATGTAGTACTGATCAACAAGTGACATCTTTGACTGATTGATGTTCATTGTACCTTTATAGAAGTTTTCTTTGTTGGCGTGGTTAAGTTTATGGGAAGGGACACACACATACCTTTGAAATGATTCCTTGTTCACTATGTTAATATAGCTTTTTGCTATTGTTCATTACAGTAAGTTCTCTGTGCTTAACAAGCCACCTGAATAGGTGTAATTGCAAAAACAGTATAACATCTGACATTTTCCTTTCAAAATTTTTTTTTTCCATAAACAGAAATTAGGTATGGGAGGTGTCAGAGTCTCATGGTAAGAACATACAAACAATGTAAGCAAAAGTTACACTTAGCTTAATTTTAAGCAAATGAAAATGTACATAGGGAGATTATAGCAGTTATGATGCATTATTTTCCAAACCTGATAATGGTTGCACCATCATGGTGGGATGAGGTTCCTGTATCAAATATGTAATGGATAAGATACAAGATTGTATAAAGTTCATCTTTAGATAAAAATTGAGAGTTAGAAAACATAGTAAAGCTAAGATCTTTTAATAGAAATAAGTCAGATATATAATGTAAAATGGACCAAAATCATTTTCATTTGTTACTCGGGATGAAAGTAACATTCCCTGTAAATAAACTGTCCTCCTATAGCCTTTGCCCAATTGTTGTTATTTTATGTAGCTATATAAATCCAATTATTGTTATTTCTGCTTAAGTCTTCTCTCAACCAGTGCGTAAATGACTTGTACTTATTTGTCTTAGCCACTGTCTGTTATGTGCATGTGAAAATGTTAGATAAAATGAAGAATCAGGAATCATAAATTCATCCTCTTATATCATTTTGGGTGGAAAAAAAAGAATAAATCTGTAGTAGTTTTTTGCACAAAGTGTTGACAAAATTAAAGATGAATGTAGCATAAGCACCTGCTTAGAACTTTCTAAATGAAGTCAGATGCGTACAACTATATTTCTAAATAAACGTGAATTTAGTAACAGTAATCGCCTGCACTCCTTTAGTTTCCATCCCATTACTTTCCAATCAGTCACCGTTTGTTCTTGCAGACAACTGTAATGCTGTAGGTGTTACTACTAATGGGCTGAAACAGATAAGCGAGGAGAAGTGTGAAGTAACTCTGGAATCTCTATTCACTCTTGAATGTTCTAACATCTTAAACGTACTTTAAACTGTAGGACTGGCAATGAGTTTGATTTGTGACTTTTAAAAACCTTGCTTTACCTTTACAGGTGCTGGTCATAAAATTAGAATATCATGAAAAAGTAGATTGATTTCAGTAATTCCATTTAAAAAGTGAAACTTGTATATTATATTCATACATTACATACAAACTCATATATTTCAGATGTTTATTTTGTTTAATTTTGATGATTACAAATGACAACAAATGAAAATCTCAAATTCATCATATCAGAAAATTAGAATATTGTGAAAAGGTTCAAAATTGATGGCCCCTGGTGCCACACTCTAATCAGCTAATTAACTCAAACCACCTGCAAAAGCCTTTAAATGGTCTTTCAGTCTAGTTCTATAGGCTACACAATCATGGGGAAGACTGCTGACTTGACAGTTGTCCAAAAGACGACCATCGACACCTTGCACAAGGAGGGCAAGACACAAAAGGTCATCGCTAAAGAGGCTGGCTGTTCACAGAGCTCAGTGTCCAAGCACATTAATAGAGAGGCGAAGGGAAGGAAAAGATGTGGTTGAAAAAAGTGTACAAGCAAGAGAGATAACCGCACCCTGGAGAGGATTGTGAAACAAAACCCCTTCAAAAATGTGGGGGAGATTCACAAAGAGTGGACTGCAGCTGGAGTGAGTGCTTCAAGAACCACCACACACAGACGTATGAAAGACATGGGTTTCTGCTGTCGCATTCCTTGTGTCAAGCCACTCTTGAACCACAGACAGCGTCAGAAGCGTCTTGCCTCGGCTAAAGAGAAACAGGACTGGACTGCTGGTGAGTGGTCCAAAGTCATGTTCTCTGATGAAAGTAAATTTTGCATTTCCTTTGGAAATCAAGGTCCCAGAGTCTGGAGGAAAAGAAGAGAGGCACTTCATCCACGTTGCTTGAAGTCCAGTGTAAAGTTTCCACAGTCAGTGATGGTTTGGGGTGCCATGTCATCTGCTGGTGTTGGTCCATTGTGTTTTCTGAGGTCCAGGGTCAACGCAGCCACATACCAGGAAGTTTTAGAGCACTTCATGCTTCCTGCAGCTGACCAACTTTTTGTAGATGCAGATTTCATTTTCCAACAGGACTTGGCACCTGCACACAGTGCCAAAGCTACCAGTACCTGGTTGAAGGACCATGGTATCCCTGTTCTTAATTGGCCAGCAAACTCTCCTGACCTTAACCCCATAGAAAATCTATGGGGTATTGTGAAGAAGAAGATGCAATACACCAGACCCAACAATTCAGAAGAGCTAAAAGCCACTATTAGAGCAACCTGGGCTATCATAACACCTGAGCAGTACCACAGACTGATCGACTCCATGCCACGCCGCATTGCTGCAGTAATACAGGCCAAAGGAGGCCCAACTAAATACTGAGTGCTGTACATGCTCATACTTTTCATGTTCATACTTTTCAGTTGGCCAACATTTCTATAAATCCTTTGTTTTTATTGGTCTTCAGTAATATTCTAATTTTCTGATATGATGAATTTGAGATTTTCATTTGTTGTCATTTGTAATCATCAAAATTAAACAAAATAAACATCTGAAATATATGAGTTTGTATGTAATGTATGAATATAATATACAAGTTTCACTTTTTAAATGGAATTACTGAAATCAATCTACTTTTTCATGATATTCTAATTTTATGACCAGCACCTGTATTTAGATAACTGTCCCGTTTCTCACTAAAACACTATAAGCATTACTATAACATTCAATATCCTTAACTTTTGAGACAGAACAGTTTGGTATTTTGTAAGATGATATCCTGTGTCTGGCAGCCAATGCACTGTAGACCCTTGTGATTACAAATGACCTTCTTTAGCAATAATGCTACAGTGTTGTCTCTTATCTACATTCTCTTGGTTCTTTTTCACTTTGCGTGACACAATTGTGCATTTATCAGTGTAATTGCTTGAGTCGGAAGTGCTGATGTTGTCTATTAGGTGTATTTCCACCCTGTTAAAAGCGTAAGGCCTTTTAATGTATGACCCTGCTTGAGTGTACTGCTACACACAATTACACACTGATCAGAGATTGAGTGGACTGATGATGCTGACAATTGTGATCTGATGGCAGAGATGATATTGGACCACCCAGCGCTTTTATGACAAGCCTTTCAGATAGTCTCCAAGAGTGAAACAACAGAGGGAAACTGAGGTTAATCATTTTATTTACTTGGTTTTCTCTCCCCTTTTCTCCTTCTATTCCTTTCTTCAACCAAGTGATGGAGCTCAGACCATGGAGTGCAGGGGGAAGAAATCGATAAGGAGCGCATTACAGTAAAACGTATTGATTAGGAGACCTGTGAGCAGTGTGTTGGTCGCAGAGATGGTGGAATGATGCAATGCTTAAAGGAATTTATCCTTTGACTTTTACATTAACCTTTTATTGACTGCTTTGCCTGTCCATAATTAACACTCACTTTAGCTAAAGTGGTTAGTTTAAGCGCAAAGGGGGCTTGGGCCCTTATTGCAGTGAGGGCCATGGAGCTGCTGCCCCTGCTGCAGTTCAAGTGCACTGTGCTGCACAGAGGTACAGGCCTCTGTGGAATAGAGGCGATAGAGTCCTAGATACCTTTCGCATTAGCATACCATTTGAGCAAGGGCCTGCCAGGCTATAAGGTTTCAGGGCAAATTGAAATGAGTGATTGTATTGCCAATCTCTCTTGACCGAGCGCCAGATGGGATAGTTAGGCCCATATCTGTCTGGGGTTAATCCATTGGAACAGCCTGGACTCACAAACATTCTCTACCTCCTTTAAAAGCCCTCCCTTTCCAACAGCCCAGAACACACACTCACACCTCTTTGTCTTTGACCTTAACTTTAAGGTGGACTGTTCTGCCATGGGAAAGTCTTTCTATGGGCCTTGTTTGTACGCCACTGTGACTTACACGGAATATCTAGTGAGAGCCCTGGAGAGCTTAAGGCACCTCGCCCGGTATTGACTTTTTGTTTGGTTCCATTTTAGTAGTCAGGAGACATACTCAGGAAACAGTGGTAGATTGTGTAAAAGTGTGTGCTGAATTACCTTCACTATATTATCTTTGATAGTCCTCCAGCCCCGATATCTTTTATATCTCTGGTAAAGCAAAAGCCTTCTGTTTGCGTGCAAATGTTGCTAGATCCCCTGTCAAATAAAGGCAGCAGCTCTGTTGAAGGTGGCCAGTTGTTTAGCCTTTCATTATGACTCAGGGCAGCAGGAAAAGTCTGTTCTTTCATAGCTCTGCTGCATGAATACTTTATCAGACCAAATCAAAAGTATGGCTTCCCCTGGCCTGTGGTGTCCATAAACTGATGTCAGCAGAATTTGCACGGCATGCGTCTGCTGTCTAGGTCAGTTTCCGCTCACACATTGCAGCGATCTGTATGCCAGCCGTGTCTTCATCCTCTCTCTCTGAAGTGGTGCTTCCTTTAATTCGCAACCTAAATAAATGATGAGAACATTTAAACACACGGCTCGTCGCAAAGCCCCAAGGTCGCTTAATCGTATTATTTATGAAGTGATGTGCTACATAATGGTACTTAGTGCATGTTAACAGATGCTATTATCAGGCCCTGATCCAGAACACCAAAAGATATATTGGACAGTGGATGTTAATGCTGCTCCTCACCACCGTAATGGGGCAGCCCTCTAAAGGGCTAACCGCACCAAAAATGCAGCACTTAGGCTGAGAGCCAGTTGAACATTAAGTGGCTCTGGAGAAAATATATTACAACAAATTGTGGCAGCCCCCGTCTGTCCCCTAACAACTTTAACATCCCCTTCTCCCATCTATAACCGACCCCCATATCTTTCTATTGGTCTCCTTCCTGCCCTCCCCTCAGTCTGTGGCCACAAGGTGGTGTTGGTGGTTGGGTTGTGTGGATAGGGTAGATATGACAGACGGTGGCATGATGACTGAGTGGGGAATATAGCTGGCCTTGTGGCTCAGGAAGCACGTTCTCCACACATAACATACAAAATGCCATCCCCAACCCCTCCCTGTTGCACCTCTAGGTCAGGGGTCACTCTCGTCTGTCAGGAGGCAGAGGGAGGGCAGATTTACAGTGACAGCAGAGAGCACAACAGAGTCACAGCAGTAAATATTTACACAGGTCTGACAAAAGATGTGTCTGAGGTCTTTTGGGGTTCAACATACTGTAGAAATTACAGCTGACCTCTGATTATTAATCACACAACAATCCTGCTGTTACAAGAATGGGCTGGGTTTCTCACTGCAGCAACAGAGAGTGATGTTCTTCTGAAAGCATCCTGCTGAGGGGAGCTCTTTGTGTGTGTGAAATGAATTGGGCATTAATCAAGATGTATGATATCATGTCTTATCATCACTTTCATGCTGTCGCAGCTATTTATCGTTTTCGAAAAATGTTCTGACACCACTTTTCCCATTTGTCTCAGCTATATTTGGTTCTGGAAGCTTAACTGGCTTGAAAGTGTGTCAGTATTGCCAAAAACAGTTCAGCTGTTCAAGACAAGTGTAGGAAACTAAAATGCTTTTCAGTCTCTTTTATACAAGAGAGACAAAGACAAACTGAACTGCTGCTAAACTGCAAAAGAGATAAAACAACCATTTATCTCTGGCTCTAACAGATTTATTGTTGCTGAATTTATCAGCAGAAAGTCTTCAGAGTCACTTGCCTTGATGTGTGTTTCTACCAATTAGTTGTGATGGGAGGGAGGAGTTAATGGCTTTGTGTGTTTCCTGTGTCCTATCGCCTCAGGTGCCACTCAAGTCTGGCCCAGACGTTACCCCCTGAGGAGGCCCCAGTGGACCGACCCTTCTGGGGTGTGGATGACCCTGGCATGCCTCTGCCCTTTGATCTGGCTGAAATCATCAGCAGAGTGGAGTCACTGCTGTGGAGGTGAGCCCAAAATAAATGTACTTACCCTTACTAAAAAGAAATATCTATATTTAATAGAGATTTACTGATGTGTAATAATTCTTAAAATCCTCTTTAATAGCAGCAGCAGCAAATCATATTACCAAGATGACAAAATTCCAGCCTTTTGATATAGCTTTTAGTTGCCTTTAGTGCATCCAGAGTCCTGGATCCTAATCTACGTGTTCTTCTCTAGGAATTAACACAATTTTATTTATTTAGTTTATATATAGATTTAGGTTTGGGGACCCTTTTATATCCAGTATTTGTTTTTATTTAAAATCCAGTTGTATGTCAAAGAGTTTATCATACCAACCAGGCTTAACAAGTATAACCAGGCCCACAGCATGACAGATTCTCCACCGTTCCTGACAATGAGGATGAGGTTCTTTACCACATACTCTAATCTAACAAGCTAAATCCATGTCAATCATACTGAATGCTCACCTGAACAAATCATTTCAGTAACAGTCCTCAAAGAATTTAGCCAACTTCTTGATTAACTCATTAAAGATAATTATTAATCTTGCTGCAATTACAAGAGTTATTTCTTTTTTTTAACTCTCTCGCAGTCCTCTCTCTTTAGTAGGTTAAAAGTTTCGGTCATCATAAAGCTTAGTAAGCAGTGGATGAAAAACTCTTTAGTGCTTGGCTTGTTTATTAGAAAACCCTTCCACCAGTTAAGCTATTATTATTACTGCTTGTTTTTTTTTCATAAATACATGCAGCACGCTGACACACAATAACTGAAAAGGTTATTTTTAGAGCAGTTTGCGAACCGTCAGTCATGAAATCAAGAGTGAATACATGTGTAGCACACCATGCGAGAACAGCTGAGAGGCTTGCTCAGGGCACAAGCAACACAAATGACCATTTATGGTCATTATGAAGACCCAGAAGGAAATTTTGAAAAAAATATTATCATATATATTTAAGGCTTATTTTTTTCAGTGTATCAGTATTCAGATCTGTGGAAAAGAGTCTTACAGCCCTAAAACTTTAAGTTGACCTTTTGACCTTGTATTCAGCTTTAGCTAAACATGCATGTCTGTTGTTCTTCAGAGAGCAAAAATAAATGTGTTTTTTAAGGGTCAACATTTTAGTTCCGCTAATCTACCTAGAACCAGCTGAAATGAAATGTCTTAAATAACCAGAAACTGTAAACCAAAATGATTCAATTTTATGTTACCGTCAAATGATATGTGAATTTTAAAGTTTTATCTTTTATTATTAAACATTTAAAATATGATGTATTTGTATTTCTATCTCTACTGTTTCTGTTATTAAAGCTGCAATGCCTTTTTGGTATGGCTCTTTGCTCACCCTTGGGACTGAACACTTGAAAATTCTTCTTTGAAATTAGTATCCAACAACTCTAGTTCGAAACCCCAATTGAGTGTTTAAAAAATCAGCTTATCCTCAACATTCAACATTAGTTAATAGTGGAAAATAATCAACCTTTTTCATGTTTCTATTTGTATATGTTTGATTCTGCTCTATCAGGATGTAAAGGTCTGATAAAGGAACCAAGGATGAAAAAAATCAACCCACCAGCTTCTCTGAATGGTCCACACATCAGCTTGATGAGACTGACAACGGATGTTCCATTTGTTGTGGTCCCATAATGGTTGGATGTGTTCTGATTGGAGCATCTACACCCTTCCCCACTGCTTCACCCACCGCTATCCCAGCCAGTATCTACATTTCAGTTACTCTATCTTGGATTTGTCAGGAAGCAGGAATCAGAGCACCACATTGTATTCAGAATAGCGCTTTAGCAACATGCTAACAACACAGAGCTTAGCAGCAAACTACTAGTGACACAACAGTCTAACAAAACATAAGTGGAACCTGCATTTAAGTGTTAGCATACATTGTATAACTATTTATTTCTGTGTACTCTGTTGCTTAATCTCATGTAATCCAGACCTGCTTTTATTAATGGACTGACTCATTCTCAGTAGCCTCAGTACCGTACATACACATATGCTTTCTGCTTGTCTCACAGTATTATGATATGGTATAGATTGGTAAGAAAACAAATTTTTCTCTCATGGTATTGCATTCTTCACTTATTCGTAGTGTTTTAGTGTGTTCAGAAGTGGAATAAGCCTGCAGAGACCAAAGAGAGACTACGATAAGAAAGTTCTGAATGTCATCGGGTGGAAAACATGAAGAACGTGTCGTGTTTGTGGTGCAGTGGCGTGCTTGTGCCATTTTGCTTTTCGAATGTGCCTGTTTGTCTGTCTGTGTTCGTTTACCAACGCCACTATACATGTGGTCGTCCGTTTGCTTGTATGTGTTGTTTTTGTGCACCCTCTCTCCCCCATTTGCCTACATGAAGGCACACATGTGTGAATGTGATAGCGTGCGTGAGCCCTGCAGGACGCCTGCCAGTTGTTTGTTCTCGAAGACGAAGGAACGGAGCGCTGCAGAAGAGCCCCCTTCTTCCTCTGCTCTGATGAAAGGCAGCGCTGATAGAATGACCCGGAACACAACCGCCGTTTCTCATAATTACAGCTGTTCAGTCGCTTTTAATTACTCTTAAAGCGTGTAGAGCACCACGTTCCCCTGTAATGCTGCGGGCCATCCGAGAGAGCGAGGGAAAGATCCGGAGCTTCTGACAAAATCCACTTTCAGAAAAGCTGCACAAAAAAAAGCGGGTTGAGGAAGAGGGCCGACGTCAAAGTGGTTTAGCAGCTCTGCTAGTTTGATTTTTCTCTCTGTCTAGTTCATGATGAAGTAGAGATGCTATTTGCTATTAAGAATGTGGAAGGCACTCCTTTTTTTACTTCCAAAGTTTTTTCAAAGATTTTAATGGTTGCCAAACGCTGTTCTTCTTACTTCTTCTTTCTGTGCTTTTTGTTGTTTCTTATTGTCAGGGAGATTTGTTTGTAGAACAGCAGCAGTGTTGACTTCTTTGAATCACTCTGTGCTCCCGGCGCCTCGGCTTGTATGTCTGAAGCAGTAGGAATGGCAGTAAATAAAGAAATGTGTTTTATCCAGCGGCCTTGGTCTGTCTCTTTTTTTTTTTCTAATTCTGCTTGATAAAGCACACACAAGTGTAACATTTGAATTGCACTGCATTTAATCTTCATTGATAGTATTTCCCTTGTATGTCTATCTCCAAAGTACCAGGATTGTATGACTCATGTGAATTGACTCTAATGGTCAAGATTTTAAATCTTTTCCTCTCACAACATTTCTTTTTTTACAAGCTGATATATGTGTGTTGTTCTGTCCTGAAAGGTTGACGTATGTCCATTTCTATTACAGCTTCATGTCATTTTGAGTAAACCTCTATCAGGTTTGTAGTTAAGATCACATAATTTAAAAAAAAACAACTAAAAATTTATGCAAAAATAATTTTTCATGGGAAAAAAAGATGAAAAGCCACAAGTTAAGCTTCTGTTGTCAAGCCTTACCGATTATATTTATCAATAAGCTTATTGTGGAATTTGACTGAGCCATTTTAACACATAAACCTTTTGATCTTAAACTTATTAATTTAATCTTTGGTGCAGGTTTTCTTCTAAAAAACAAAATTCTTATGCTTTCCTGTCCTCTCTAACCAGATCCCCTATCTTTACAAGAATCCCTTTTGCATGATACTTTCCCCACAATATTTCAACGTGGAAATAAAGTGTGCAGTGTTGATGTGCCAAAATGCCACTCATAGTGTTTTACATGTTGGTCAAAGAGTAAAATTTTAATTTAAATTTTCTCATTTAAATTGAATTCTTTACATTATTTGTATAATAATGACCTTCATATGTCAACTTCTTTATTAAGGCTAGAATGAGAGAGGTGATTCTGTTCATAGAGGCTCCCACCCCAGCTGTGGATCAGTCTAGCTTCTCCTGAGCTAACATGTCTGAAAGCTGCTTCTCTGATATATGATACATTTCATTTCTTTGTAGGTTTGCCATCCATAGGTGGGTGGAGTACTCAAAAAGTGTACTTAAGTTAACATTTAAAAATTTTTTACTCAAGTAAAATTTAAAAAGTATTAGGTAAAAAGGCTACTAAAGTACTGAGTAATTGTTGGATTCAAACATCAGATTTATTGCTTAGAAATAATGCTGACAAACAAACCTTATGTCTAAGTTCTGGTATTTTAAAGACTCAAATGAATAAAGAATAGAAATAAATGTCATAAATATAAAAGAACATATTCGTGCTAAACAAATATTTTTACCCATTTTTTTTCCAACAATAAACTTAGAAACCAATCCTTGCAATGAAAACTATATGTTAAGTATATTTACCTGATTTGGGAATGGTACAAATTACTTACTGAGTATTCAATGATTCTACTCAAGTAGGATTAAAGTAAGAAGTAAAAGTAAGAAGTACGGCACACTAAACCTGTTCTTAAAAGTAATGCTTTTTTGTTTTTTTTTTACTCAAGTAAATGTAACTAAGAAAATGTAACTAATTACTACCTACCTCTATTCCCATAATCTTATACTCTTGATTTTGATTGTCCGCTGAGACATTTAATGCAGCTTCAAATGTCTTCACAGCTTTATCCACAACCTGTCTGCTGTGTTTTTTGTTAGTGCATTATTAATTTTTTTTTTTATGTAATGTTCTCAAACAAACCTCTGGAGAACCCTTGTTTATATAGACCAGTGCACGCCTATGATCTACATTTACTTTTTAGATGTTTCCTGGAGGCACTTTGTGCTCTGGCTGTTATTTAGGGGTTGCAGTGTAAAGGAGGCTTAATACATGTTAATTTCACATTACTTTATGTTGGTCTATTCTAACATGAACAAATGTATAAAGGTTCTGGGGTGTGAATACTTTCGCAATTAGTACATCCTGAGAGAAGAACATGTGGTATATATTTAATAAAATACAAGCAAATAAAAACTTTAATATTGCAGCACTTAACATTTAGTCTTTACAAGGCAGCTGGGGAGATGATTAGCAGCCTCCCTACGTGACGTACGTCCTAAGTGAGAATTCCAGATTTAGGGGCAAACCAAATTTCTTCTTTTATTTTTTCTCTATGGGTTATAACTCATGTCTTTTTCATGGTATCTTCTTATTTCCTTCAACAATTTGCTTCTGGCAACAGACTAATAAACAGACATATTCACAGACCTCTCCCAGTGAAAGACATGATGGCCAATATTCTCTATGACTGTCTGAAACCTCACCTCCCCACCCTTTACAAGCTGCTGTCCCAGAGGTTGCTTGTGTTAACTACTTCCTGTAGTGGCTGAGTGACTGAGTGATGGATGAGTGTGGAGCATTCTCCCCCCCTTAGGGGGCAACTAAAAAAAGGGGCATCCACTTGAAGAGACAATTACACATGGCGCTGGTGAGAGCCACAGGTATGCATTGTTCTTACCGGGGTCAGCCGCCATCCACCCATCCAAGCCATACTCAATTAGAGCAACAATGGGTGCAGAGAGAGATAAAATAACCAGGTGTGTGGGGAGGAAAAGGTATCGGTTTAGGGTCAAATCCCAGTCAAATGTTCCAGTGTGTTGCTGTAAGCATAAGATTGATTGAACCGAAGGAAATAGAAACAAAAAAGAAATGGTTTTAATGTATATGTGATACATATTTTGCACCCTTTCGCAAAAAAAGTAAGATTGTTATGAACCATCATTTTGGTTCATAACAATCTGTGGAGAATATCTATTTTCTTATAATGAGGAATCAGCTGAATTTATAACATATTTAATACAAAGAAAAGTCCATCCAGAGGATATTTCTCATGCGTTTGTAAAGCAATCAGTGCATTAAAAATGCACTCAGAAATGTATTTTATCTATACAAGAATGAGGACACTCGCTAAAATGTATTCGCGCATGTATTGATGGAGTGTCCAAAGAGACCAGGATGGTGTCAGAGGCCCCCGGGGGCCACAGAAGCAGCAGTAATTGTAGAAGCGGAGAGAAGAGCTGAAGATAGCATCGCAGCTCTGGGGCGGCTGTCAGCAGTCGGACGGGCTGCTCTCATTTGTCACCAACGAAGACACACACCACTCAGCACCAACAAAACATTGACTTGATTGACTACATGTGAAGCAACACAAGCCCTAATGTTTTGCAACTGTTAATTACACTGGAGGTCATAAAAGAGGCAGAGCGGAGAAGTTTCATGGCAGCCTGGAGACAAGGCAGCGACTGCTTTTAATTCAGATCAGGTTTAAATTAGTTTGATTCACTGAAGGTTCGGGGTGTCATGTTTATCTTAGAAACTTTAATGGGAATATTCTTTGCTATACTTCTATTTATAAACAGATTTTGGGATGTTCTGAAAAAAAAGTAACCTGTATAAATGATACTGTAATTGTGTGCATCTTTTTTTGTACAGTCGTGACACTTCTCAGGAGACATAAGCCCTAAAAGCTAAATTACCCTTAACAAATCAATTTCTTTTTTGTCTGTTTACTTAATTTGACAATTTTGATGATTAAATATTGTGTTTCAAGGGAATAAATGTATTTCTTTGTGTTTTTACCTCTGTAAAATTGTGTTACACTTGGTTGCATGAAAAGGGCTCTGCAAATACAGATTGATTGATTGATTGATTGATTGATTGATTGATTGATTGATTGATTGATTGATTGATTGATTGAGGAACTTACACAAAATCCTTCTGCCTGCATCACAGTCTATGACAAACCCACTTCTTAAATAGGTTATAATTTTTTTATTCACTCTTGACAAATCTAGTGGTTCTGATGTTACGGTTGCTAGTTATTTTCCACACAGCAGAGTTTTAATCCAGTGATGTAGTATCAGCTGTGCAAACTACCTGCATCTAGTACCTTTTTTCCTATATCATTGGGAGTTTGAAATAATAAGCATATGATAAGTATTTTTTTCCCTGTATTTCCTTACCTATTCCACTTACATTGCAGTGTCCATAAAATCTTTAATACTCCCTGCATGAATTATAATAAAGCTATTTATATGCATAAATCAAGTGGAACACTATGGCGATAGCCGTACTGCTCCACTTGTGAAAGCTAAAGGACACTGAGAAATAAAAGGAAAAAAAAGAAATAAGTATTCCAAAGGAATGAAAAATCCTTTGCTATGTGAAGAAAAACAGTAATTTGCAAACTAGACGTTGAGATTTTTGGTAGTGTAATAATATTTTTGACATCCTAAAATATTGGCAAAACATCATTAGTCTTTTAGAAACCTTAGGGTTTTTGTGAAATGCTAACAATACTTTTACTCATAATTGGTAGCCTTAAAAAAAGCGGATTAAAACAACAATTTCACATGGATCTACCTGGATTGGACAAAATGCATAATAACAGAACAAACGGTACTTCCTCCACCGTGCCTAGCAGGTTTCATAGTTTATTGGTTTGTTGTTGGTTTTTTTTGCTTTTAAGACCAACAAGATTACTTTATAATAAAATAACAGCTTACAAAATATGTTACTCTTGTTCATTTTAAAGGCTTAAATAATACAATTTGCTGAGAGGTTAGAGTAGCTCTTTAAAGCAGTCTTTAAGGTAGTCTTTTTTGAAATAAACCTATCCCTGCTTTTTAAAGTATTTGAATTTTTTGATGTAAGAAGTCTTTTTTTCTTCCCACAGTTTTCAAGTTTTTTTCCCCTCTGTAGCTCATTGGATTTATTTATTTTTTTTATCAGAAACATCTCATCCTGCATAACCTATAGACTGGGTGACAGCTGATCACCACTGGCATGCTTTCCTACCCCCTGTTCATTCAGCATTAGGCTGAGTGTGAAGTGATGTGAGGTCATGCTGGTGATGTTGATGTAGTTAGAAGCCATGCAGTTAAGCAGCGTTGATGAACACAAGCTATGGCGTGATGAGTGTGTGCACTTATTGTAAAGTGGAGGGGAGCTCTTAAGGGAGAAAGCCCTTTTGGATCAAACAGTAATCTGATCAAATGTGGAGCATTTTTGTGGGTCTTTGCTGTGGCCCTGGCTCTGGTAAACCAGCAGCTATCCTGCGGGACCTCTGTCTCTTTATCTCACCCTCTTTCATTAACAGTCTGGAACGTTTGCCCCATTTCTACTATTCAGTCCCCATCTCCATTCTGCACTCATTGATCTCTGCTGGTTAAATTTTCTACCTCTGCTGTTTGCCTTAGAAGATGATCTTTGTAGCAGTTGCAACACTGTGGCTAATGTAGAAAAAAGATCCCAGGAGCATGAAGACAGGGATTCTTTGTTTGCCGACAGCCTGTTCCACTTTTGATCACATTTGATCTGATAACAAAACTCACCTGGGCTACCTTAGAAAACCAAATCAGAGTCAGCTTTACATGTCAGCTAATGTTCAGCTTTTGTTCTCTATTTTAAAATAAAACCAGTTGTACTTTAGCCAACTCTAAATCACAAAAGCAACAAAAAGAATATTTCTGTGATTAGGATTTCTCACCTTTCTACCGTTCTACTACAGAACCCTATTTTTCCAGAGCAGCGATCAAGCATCTCCACTCACACCTGTCTCTCTCTCTTAACATTATGAGGCCCCTTATTGCCTTGCCATTCATATCAGTGGGATTAAATGGATCGTTTTCCAACGTTAGCAGCTCCTCCACCGAGTGGTCTTGATGTCAGGGCCAAGCATAATTGAGTCATCTGCATCTCATCTAAAATGGATGAAAGGACTTTCTGATATCTCCAGTCCTCTCCCCATGCAGCAGCCCACTAAAACACACAGGCACACACAACCCGTACTTAGCAGGAGAGAGAGAGAGTCTTCCGCTTGCTTTTTATTATTTGAAGGAAAGTAGAATGAGGACCACCAAAGATAGAAGTGCTCTGTTAAAATAACATCAATTGCTGAAGTAGATATCTAAGTAAATTAGTAACTAGGAAGGGAATATTTACTTCCCACTTAAAGACAATCCTTTTAGAGGTATTCACCTACATTTACATGGATGAAAAATATATGGATTGAAGTGCTGATCAGATAAAAAATATTTCATATTAACATGGCAGACTAAATATTCTAATCCATTTTTGTCCAATCGGAAAGAAACTTCCTTCAGAAAAGAGAGAGATGTTTCTTTTCTGATCGCCGTTCCAATCGCCATTAACACACCTGATCGGATCTTTTGGAAAATAATCTTCTCTGGATATGTGTGCAACTTGAGTTTGCTCCATTTTTCCAAAGAATTAGATAATTCTGCGCATGCCTAAATGATTTAATCCGATCTAACCCTTGGCAGTCCTTTAGTGAAAGACTTTTACACCCTGTTTGTAAAAAGGAGCTCTACCACAGGTTATTCATAGCCTCGTGAGACCATCCTGATCTCGCGAGCTTTCAAGGTTTCACCCACAGATCAGTCTGAAGACTCTCCGCTGAAGATAATTTGAAGCCGTTCACCAAACGAACGTCCAATCAGCGTTGGCTTTGAGGCGGGTTGAGGTGTGACACAATGAGAAGCGTAACAGTTCAGTCTAAAGAACATGGCGGCTTCAGCCGATGAAACTAGCGTTAGCGTGGCTATAGAGCAAGTTTTATCGGAATTACAGAGTATTTCTTCACTGAAAGAAGAGCAAAACACTGCTCTGGAGGCTTTTCTCAGAGGAAAAGATGTTTTTGCTCTTCTCCCGACTGGTTTCGGCAAGAGTAGCCTGGCTTGTGGTTGTGTTTTCGTCGTTGCTCTGTTAGTACGTCATATGCTTCGTTTATCTGATTGGTTTATTTGGCCCGTCTATCACCAACATAGGCCAATCAGCTAACCAGTATTTTGGCCCCTTCCCAAAATTACTTCAACGGAAGGTTTCCAGATTGATATGCGGAGCAAATCCATCTGGCGGAGTCAGGTTAGCTCATTCATCCCTGCAGCAACCAGACTCTACAATGCGACACTACAAAGGCAACAACTTGAGCAATGTATAACGACCAATTACTATTTGACACCCAGTGCAATAACTATAACCAGTGCAATAGTGCAATGCATAATGTATAGTTACCCTGTATATTGATGCTATTATATATATAAAAAATTATATATATAAAAAAAGCTGTCATATGTGGACGTACTGTATACTGTATATATCCTATGCACCTTTTTCTTCCTTTTGCACCTTCTTCTTCTCCTTTTGACTATTTGAGCTGATGTAATGAGTACATTTCTCCACTGTAAGATCAATCAATCAAGCAATCAGTACATGCAAAAACAAGTCATGATTGAATAGTTTTGTTTTGTGACCAGAGATTTCAAATGGCGTGTGGAAATCCAAAAATCTAACTTTTTTGGCCCTCTTTTTAATTATATATTTCAATAAAACTCGTTGTTACACACACATGGACCTCTGATGGTCTTTAAAGGGGAATTGTTTCACTTTATTTGATGTAGATGTCTGGAAGTAACCAGGGTTGGATGGACATTCACCATCGTTTTTCAGGCATTATTTTTTTCATAAAAGCATATTTTTCTAACACATGTAAATTCTGCTTTAATTTATCTTAGCTGATGTGAATAATTCTCAGTGCACATCTAGGCTTGTTGTTATAACTTAGTAGAAAAGAAATATACAAAAGTTTGAGGGGTGTTTAAACTGTACTGTTGGACTCTCCACTGCTTGATGCAAAAGTAAATCAGTAAGATTAATCAAACAATGACCATTCAAACAAGATATTGGTAGTTGTCTTTTTTTTTTCTGAACACGAGTTTCTTGCACAAAGCAGCAGATGAAAAAGATCAGGAGAACAAAGTGACAGCCAATACTTAACAGGAGAAGCATTTCACCTGAAGGCAGCAGGGGGACTAAAGTATCAAATTTTTTGCTTTCAACTTCGGTGGCAATTAGAGTCATTTAACGTAGTACAGTCTATCACACTGATGTGTTCTGCTTAGTTTTTCTTTTTTCCCTGAAAGTAACAAAAGGATGAGTACAGAGAGCCAGATGGATCTGTTGATTTGCCTCATTTCAAAGGAAGACAAAGCAAAGGATAAAAGACAGATATTGTTTAACAAGAAAAAGAGAATAAAACCAGAATAGAAAAGATCCAATTTTGTGTTATAACTTCAGTTTCTTCTCTAAATATTTCAAGTCATCTTCAGTTGCACTAGGCCGGAGAGGCAGTTGACCCAGTCGTTCTCTTCATTTGTTGCAGTCAATATATTTAATATAACTCCAGGAGACTGTCAGAACAAATTTGTGAATATGAGGTCATTCTCAGGGATTATTCTATATGTAGAATCCAAGAGGCAATGGATGGAAATAAGAAGGGAGGAGGCGTACCTTTAAAAACGGTGGTATACAGTAGGTGGCAGAAAGGTGTGGTGTGTTCATCAGGAGCGATGCTCACCTTATCGCTCCAACCTTGAGGATGAATTTGCAGCCACCCCTTTAACACACACACACACACATACCCTCAGTACCACACACGCTCATATCCCTAACGCTACTGCCCCTTGATTGACAGCTCCTCGAATGAGTGTCTGAGTAGAGCCGGGCTCTGGCCCTCCAAGTAAGTGGGCCGTCAAATTACATCCTGGGGACCGGCTGGCCCTCCGCTCCCCTGGCAGAGGAGATCTATTTATTTGTCTGTTTATTTGCTTGGTTTAAATATTTGGTGGGGGAAAATATTGAATTTTTGTCCCCCGGTCAAAGTCCCCCTCATATTTAGTTAATAAAGAGCAGAGGAGGTTGTTTGCCCAGAAAAGTGCAGGATAGGGGACTTTATTTAAGGGAGTCCTCAGAGAGAGCTGGTGACCTTCTTCTCATAGAGGAGAGGTTTGTGTACACTGAGATGAGATTTTCTCTCCGCCTTCACTCGCCACTGCTATTTTCCAGTTTGGATCTGTGCCTGCATCCTTCCGTCTCCCCCCCCTGCTCTCTGTCCGCTCTCTCTGCTTCTCTTTCTTGCTGATCTCTCAGCTGACTCTTCTCTCCATCTCTCCTGCTCAGCTCCCTTTCTTTGCAGAGCCTTGCTGTATTTGACTGCAGCCTCTCTGTGGACTCCCCGGACTGCATCCAGGTTAAACTCTTAATTGCTTCGGCAGTGGGTGGTTTAAGGCATCGGCTCACCGGCGCTCAGCCGGTCCCTGTACACAGGGGCTGCGGGGGTTACAGAGAAGGGGAGGGTTGTTCTTAGTTCGGCTGTGGCTGGTGAGCACTGGGAGGAAGCATTGCAAGATGATAAAGATTTATTAATAGATGCTGGAGACGACCCCTGACTGCTGCTCTACAGCATGCTAATGCTGCGAGTTGGAGATGAGAAATGATCTCTATATGCCCCATTCATCTATCCATTCCTTGCTTTGTTCAGCATTCCTCATAATATACTCAAATAACCACTCATACAATAGCCATATCCAGCAGGTTGCATGACAACAGTAGAAACAGCCAGAGGTGCATCTCTCTTTTTACAACTGTACATTTGTCATAAAAGCACAGCAGGACTACAAAAAATGCAACATCCAGCATAATTTCTGAAAAAAGGACAACAAACTCTAACATTGTGTTGTTAGTCAGCACTAGACTGATTTATTTTAGAGGAGGTTGTAAGGACTAAAAGTTAGTCTTAAACAGAAAGAGACAAAGATAATGGTTATCATTGATTGTAATGATTTCATTTCTGCACGTTTACCACATATATGCCAAATTCTGTGTTATCTACTTCAGCATGAATTAAATATGCCACTGCAGCAGTCACATTAATGGGATAGAAATGAAGGTTTATTATATGTAGATAAACCTGCTTAATTGCTTATCAACGCAACAATGACAACAGTCAATATAGGTAGACTAAGAAGACTTGCTAAACTTAAAACTACACAATCACATTGGAGAAAATAGGGGATCTAAATTAGTTAACCACATTCAAAGTAAAATAAAGAAAACTTCTCTCCTAGTTTATCAATTAATGTATGAAAATTTTCTATTTTTTTTACCTCAAAGAACTACTCATCCATTCACAAACAACATTGTCCCTCTGCTGGAGTCCTAAAACCAGACAGAGCATCCAGGAGAGAGCTTTCTATGCTGCTGTGCCACATCTATATGGATTAGTATAGCTGTCAAACCATTTTTCACCACCCTCTTTCCCTCTGTCCTCCTGTATTAGCAGTCTCTGGTAAATGTTCCATATTTCTATATAAAAAAATGTGATTAAAAAAAGCATTGATCTGAATCTCCAAACGCTAGTTTGACACTAGCATCACAAGTCAAAATCAGCAGAATTTATTTAGTTTGCAATTGACTGAAAGTGTATATTTTAGATTTCTTGTGCACAAATATAAGGGATACTGGAGTAGTGGATGCTGCAAAAGGTGCCTCGTTTTCAAATCTAAAACTTGACAGTTATGTGGGCTGACTTCTTTAACACTTTGAGGATGCTGCACTCTCCAAACAGCTTTAAATGAATTATTTTTTAATAAAACCGTTTCAATAATTGATTGCTATTTTACCGTAAATTCTCTAATATAGGCCCGGGCCTTTATTTCACTCAAGTGCATCGCGGACCAGGCCTTTATTGGATAGAGGCCAGTATTAGAGACAGGCCTCTATTGCTATTTGAGCAAAACAGACTACCAGTGGAATGAATAAAAATGAGATTTTGTGTCTATTTGAACCTATAAAACACTAGGTTCATTTATTGAAAAAGTACAGTTACCATGTCTCGCTTGGTTTGAAGTAAAAAAATAAAAAAAAAATCCTCCAATTCTGTTTAATCCTCCTCCTCAGTTTCCTCCTCCTCTTCATTTCTCCCTTTAATCTCCTCATCACTCGCGCTCCTCCTCATGTTGTGCTGCGTGTCTGTTCTCTTCCTCGCGCAGACGGGCAGCAGTCGGCCTGTCGTCCAGCTGCGCAGGGCTGTGGTACTTGTATGTTACTACCACAAGTATAATGTTGAGGTATGCCCAGAAAAAACGTTTATAGCCCCGGCCTGTATTAGAGACCGGCCATTATTTACCTCCTCTGACAGCGAGACCGGCCATTATTAGAGACCCGGCCGCTATTGGAATACAGGCCAATATTAGAGAATTTACGGTAAGTTTGGTTCTATGTCAATAATTTTTTACGTCCTTTTAGCATTTTAGACTTAAATAATGTGAAATATAAGTGGACCTGATGGCCCCTCTGTCAGCCTAGAACTGTTAAATGAGAATGCTGTAAGTATTAGCTCTTCAAAATGAATCAATAACTAATTAAAGTGTAAATAAAAAAGCTTTCCTTTGTCTGATGGATCTGAAATGGAGGTTTGAAGCTCTGGGATTTAATGTTGCTGGGGCTTAACTTACATTAACTATTGTTGCCGACTATGTTGATCCCTTTATGACCACCCTGCAGCCATCTTCCCTCATGCGCTTTCATTGGAATATAGCAACATATCATAACGCTAATAACATCAGCAGTTGATTGCTTGAACATGACAATGCGTTCACTGTAGTTCAATGATCTCTGTAGTCACTGATTTAGGCTCAGCAGAACACCTTTGACAGGTGGTGGAGAAGGACATTCCTTTTACACTTATGCATCTGAGTAATCTTATTAAATAAAATATAAGGATTTTTTTTTACATCTTTTTAAATTGGTGTCACAACGTTTTAGGCACAATCCGAAAACATCTGAGTGTCCAACAAGGTGCTAAGAAAGGCATATCTAATAAATGGCTGGCTACCTTAAACACTTTACATCATGTAACTACATCCCTCACCATCTTTTAAAGCAGGCATCTCCAAAGTCGGTCCTTGAGGGTCCTGCAGGTTTTAGAGGTTTCCCTGCTGCAGCACTGCTGATTTGCATTGATAGTTGATAAACAGGTTTTTGCTGAACTGCAATGTTCAGAATCAGCTGTGCTGAAGCTGAGAAACCTCTAAAACCTGCAGGACAGCGGCCCTTGAGGACCAACTTTTGAGATGCAATATCTAAGGCTGTACATTTCAAGCTATTTTAATGGTTGATTCATTAAGCAATCATTATTTGGGTTTCTTCGTCAATCCGTCTAAAAAGAGGTAAATACATAAAAAAGTGTTTGAGCTGTATTTTTCATCATTCTTGCTGCCATGATGGATGGTTGCTATTTAGCTTGTACTTGGAAATTAATTACGGGCATTGCAGTCCGAGCTGCTCTCTCTTCCAAGTGTTCTGAATGTTTTTTTGCCCGTTTTTGGAAAACTATGGGGGTGTTTTCAAATGTAACCCATTATTAGTACTCCTGTGTTTAATAAAGGCAGTACTAGTATGTGACATTGCTGAGTGACATTCACACAGATCGGTTTATCCTAAGGGTAAATTATAACCAGTTCTATAAAACTCTACAGCATAATAGCAAACCAAATTACAAATCTGCCTTGATGTCTTGACTCCTACCCCCTCTTATAGATAAACTGTACGTATGTGTTCATCAGTCAGGCTCAGCTTGTCACCTACAACCTCAACACAACTCAACATTGATCCCTCCTTGAGTTTAGTTGAGGCCCCTGCTGCCTTCTAATGCCATTCTTGCACCAAAATAAAACCTGCAACATGCCTGCTCAGCTAATCAATGAGATCAATAGCGGGTTTCATCCTCTTATTAATATTTTGACACCAATCAAGCCCAGTGTGTCAACTGTGAATCTAATTTTTGTGCTACCATGACAGTTAATAGACTCTGTATATTATGTGACAAAATCCAGCTAAGGGTAGGGGGGGGGGGGAGCTGTGGCTCATTTGAGATAATGTCCCCCCATCTCAGTGCTCCACCCTGCTCATTGATTCCTGTTTAAAAGGCTATGGGTAGTCAATACAACCCCTCATCACCATCTGTCTCTATTTACTAATAAATAAAGTGGAGTGCATTGACTGCTTTAGCCAGGCCTGTAAAAGCATGCATGCTAATAAGCACCGGGCCCCTGTGGACATGGGAGGAAAAAGGTGTGGACATTCTTCCTCTCCACAATCTCTGTCTCGTACTTCGCACAGAACTCCAATCATTGTAATTGCCTGCCAGTCTTCCTGTTGTTCAACATCCTTCATCAAACGAAATGCGTCTTCGCTTTGGCTGCATAGATTTTTCTCCCCTTGTATGCTCGCGGTTGTATTGTTTTTTCCTCTCCAAGTAGTGTGTAGGTCAGCTTTTAGGGTCATGTCTAGTCATTTGTCAAGATATGGCCCATAAGCTTTGCCTGACCACACTCTGTTTCACTGATCAATTACAGATCGTACAGATGGGCGCATTTAGAAAAACACCCATAAAGGATGTATCGTAAATAACACACAAACTTTTCCACCCATGTTCTCACCCGGACCTTCTCTAATATTTGCTTAAAGAATTTAGTCTTTGTTTTGATAAAGAAACTGGAGCAATGATATTAAATGACATAATGCTATCGTAATGTATTCATAGCTTTGCCGGTAGATTCATATACTTTTTTTTTACCAATAGATGATCTTTATCAGAAATGTAAAACCCAGCTGCATTTTTGTTTATTTCACAGTATTGTTAAAATATAATAACACTTCATTTAAAGATTTTAAGAAAAGATTTCAGAGTATAATTTGTATATCAGAAAAATGTCAATATTTTTGAGATTCAAGATGCTTCTGTGATGGATAGCTGGACTTCATCTATAATTTCTTAAGGACTTTTTCAAGAACAAGTAGTTCTTATAAGTGAAAAGTCAGGTGTACAGCAAAAATGGGAATATTATCCAATAAAAGAAATCAAATTCTGACATAGTAGGATAAGTCTGGTTACAAAACAGATGCACACAAACACATCAGGAACAGACAGAGGATCCATTTGGTTTGACACTGATTTCCTGAGTGAAGGCATGCTGCTGATGTGAGGAGGCTCTCCCAGCTCAGCATAAAACAGTACTGCTGTGTCAACTGTGACCCGAGCGACCCTGCAGGAGCTGGAGAATGGGTTCTGGGGTCGTTCTGTGGCTCAGGTGAAATTAGGGGTCAGAGGTCAGCTGTCCAGTGTGTCAGGCTTGCTGATCAGGAAGTGTAGCCTCTCGCTTCAGGGACTACAAAGGGAGTGTCATGTTTTGGATACATATTTTCACTCTGACATAAATCTTCCATGCTTACATGCAGCACAGCCCCCCCCCCCCCTGCTAGGACACTACCACAAGAAACTGATGTTATTTTTAATGCGTAACTCTGACATCTTCTGGAGTTCAGTGCAAATGTTAGCCTTCTTACTAAAGCTAAGATGGCTTTCTTACATTTTCCTCAACTGTAAGGATATTATAAAACGTTAAACAGTGAAAGGGTTCATGTTTGTTTGTCTCAACCCTTGCTCTCAATCTGCACCTCTCTCTCATTGCAGACACATCCAAACAGACCCCCTGCCTCCGCAGTGCTGAGGCAGCCCTTCCTTCCATCCTCGATCCTGAGTCTCAGGTTAGAGAGCTCACTGTTGTTCTGAGCCGCTCCAACATCCTGGTACCGCTATGAAGGGAAAACACCAGCGCGGCAGTAGGGTTTCCTTCCCCCTGTCTTTTTCTGAAGCAGCCTCTGCTTGCTGTCCGGATCAAACTGGCCCACAGTGTGGTGCCGAGTCCTCTCTGCAAACAAGAGGAGGCCTGTGCATTAAAGACACGCAGCAGGAGCACCCGTCCGAGAAGTTTAACTTTTCAACAGCCTAGGAGTGCTAGTATTACAAGGGTAGATTGTTGAATGAGTTCCATGCTGAGGGTGTACTTGCAAATGTTTCAGGTTCTTTTAGTTGTTATATATTTTTTAAAAGACCAAATATATTGTACATTGAAATTATCTGCCCTGCTCCATCTGTAAATAAAACTAACAGACGCAGAATCATTATCACTTGTCAGGATGAAAAATAGGATGGGTGTCACACTAAACAAAGGATGTGTATTTAAATTTAAAAGCAAATGGAGAAAAGAGTTCACATAAAAGAATATTGTCATTTACGGCCATCTTAGACTTAATGAAGTTTATTTTGCTTTCTAAGAATCTCAATGGAGTCAGATGACATTGCCATAAAAAGAGGAATATACTAAAGTATTTTGAATTTTTTCACATTATCCCATGTCAAACCCTCATTTTTTTATTTATGTTATTAATTCCAAGAAAAAAGGAACAAAAGGAAAATGATTAACGAATTTTATTTCAAGTTTTTTTTAATTTAATGAAAATCTGCATTAAATTTTCCAGTAAAATTACTTTAATGGCCAATACAGCCCTGGGTTTGGTGGGATATGGGTCTAAAAGTTATATTCCTCTGCAGTCTGATATTAGTTGTCCATTATTTATCTCCAAATAGTCCATTCAGATGCTGGACATCTGCAAACATTCATTTTAAAGCGTTGCTTCAGATTTTCATGAAGAACTTTTCCTAGGCTATTTTATCCTATCAATAGGCTTGGATATAAAACATTCAGTTGCATTTCTCATTAAAGTCATTATCCTGCTGAAAAATGATCACAAGCTTTAGTATAATTATAGTATAATTTAGTATTTAGCTCCATATATCTTCCTATCAAACCTGTTTTCCTCACTAAAGATAGAAAAATTTCTTTTTCAGGGCGGACCAGGCCACATTTTGTATCTCCTGGATGGCTTTTGAAACATTAAAAGGCACTTTTAATAGTTTATTTCAATTATATTTTTGTCCCCTGTCCATATCTGTCAACAAGTCCTCCTATCCAGCTTCTCCGAAGTTTTCATGGACCTTTTGCCTTGCCTATTTGATCCAAGCTAGGGATGAGGGTCATCTGTTGCTAGGTTAACGGCTTCTGGTTGCTGCCCAGAGAGAACGACAATCTAACCAAATTATACTTACAACAGCCAGTCACATTATAGGGGGTCAATATATCCTTCCTTTGATTTCTTTTTTTCTTTACACTGCTACTACTTCTACTATTGCTTTGTATGGAGGGAGGATTGATCTACACCAAGGGTAAAAACATAAAAAATGGGTATAACACTTTGAATTTTGCTTTTACAAAACTTGTAAAAGGATGTGTAAAACAAAATTTCCTTGATTTATATTTTTATGGTTTTTGTTTAATGTCTTATACATTTTGGAATCCAAGATTTGACACTTTAAACAACAAAACTATCCCTGATCTCCATGCCGAAACTAGTTAACATTTTAAAATGTTCATTTTTCTATTCTCATTTTGCTGTTTAAAAGAAGAAAGTGCCTCTTCTCTTCCCATCTCTTGCTTTGCTCTTTCTTCCCTCTCCTCTTCTTGCCTTCTTTCTCTGCTTCTCTCTGTCCAGGGAGTCATTATTGCTTTGGTAAATATTTCATAGACCTCAATACCTTTGCCACCTGCCAGCAGCTTCTCTTCTCATGGAAAGAGAGATCAAAATGAAAGAGAGCAAAGTGGAGGTTGTGGAGGAAGGAAGATGGGGGTCTGTTTTGTGTTTTTTTTCTTCTTGCCTGCTGTGCATTAGCATCTACAGTGAAAATGACCAGAAGTAAATGCGCCCAAAGGACTGCATCTTTCCAAATTTGGTTTATTATTTATGTAAAACAATTTTCTGCTGTGAGGTTTGGTTTTCTTCTTTGTGTGTGTGTTTTGGTTGCTTTTTGTTTGGCAGTGATGGAGAAGAATGTGAGCCGGTTCCCTGTCAAGAAATGACATAAAAAGAATACTAAGCTTCTTCTTCTTTTAACCTTGAGGTGGCCTGTAAGCAGCACCCTCTCTCCAGCCTTTATTTTCTCCTTCTTTGTTTCTTCAGCCCCACCCGTTTTTGAGGGTTAGAGAGGGGTCTTGCATCACCTGCAGTGGCCCCTCTCTTTCTTCACCTGCCTTGCATCGCTCTCCTCCATTTTTCCCTTGAAGAGGACTCAAAAAGAGTTGCAATTCAGGGATGAAATATTCAGCCTGGATGTTTCCACTTTAAGTTGGTTCACAGTAGATAGCGTGTTGCCACAGAGCTTTGACTTCATAAATAAATGGTCAACAGCAGCCTCTTGGACTGCGCTCTCTCCAGTATATATATGTGGCCAGGATGTTCGTGTGCCTGGGGCTAAGCCCTGCCAGCGAGTTCCAGGCCTTAAATATGGATAAGCTTTACCTGCCTTTGGACACACTCCTGTGTAGTTGGAATAACATCAAATTAAGCTCAACTGTAGACTATTGCAAAAGAATCTGAAATAGAGGAGGGTGAATCTTTTGAAACAAGTCTTTAGTGGTAGTACAAGGAGGAAAAACTGTTTAGATGTTCTTCATAACCTCACTGACATTTATATTTTCAGCCATCTGGCAGAGATCCAGAGTTTGCTGTTGTTATTTCATAGCATGGGTGCTTACAGCTTATAGCATTGTCTAACAATATTACTACCTTTACATTCACTCGTCATTTTATTTTGTGTACCTTGCTAGCACAGAGCTGGATCCCTGTCTGCCTTTAGAACTGCACCATTTCTTCTTGTCTTAAACCTGAGAGGATATCAGAAGATATTGGAATGATAACACACAACGCCCTTTCAACCATATCCCAAATGTCAGACTACTTTAGGACAGTGAACCCATGTTCAAGAATCAAGCTTAAGGTGGTTTAAAATGTGGGACATCATGGATTGTTCTGCTGGAACTTGTCGTCAGATTGGCACAAAAAGGAGCATGGTCAGGAAAATGCAGTGATGGGCAGTAGCGCCGCTACATGTAGCGAAGCTATTAGTTTAACTACATTTTCCAGTAGCTTGACCGTAGCGTCGCTGCTTTATTTATCAAGTAACTTTCCTGTAGCGAAGTTATTGTTTTGATCAAGTAGCGACGTAGCGTCCACAAACGCTACAAAATCCAGGGCATAACTAAGAAATGAAACCAGGTTTTCTATTTTGAAACAACAATCAGCCACAAGCTACTGTAAATAGCAGTTTCAGCTGATGCTCTTATAAGTGGCGTTGTAGCACAGGCACACTCAGTAGGGTTAAACAAGCGCACCCTATCCGAGTCTGTCGTTCTATTGGCTGGAATGGTTGCTAGGCGACGATCCAACTGCAGTCCAAGAGAGCAAAAAAAAAATCCGCAAGCAGAGCCTATGGGTTTGCGAGCGTATCTGAGACTCGTGCAGAGCGCGGTTTGTGTGCGAAGAGAAGGAGGCAAGCGAGAGGAGAAAATATCTGTGCAAGAAGCATTAAATCTGAGAGAAGAAACAAAGAGAGAAGAGAAAATATTTGAGAGAGAGCGCATGTTTTGAGTGTGAGCATTATAAGTTTTGAGTGCAAGAAGATGAAATTCTTTCTCAAATTGAAATGATGTGCTCTTGCATTATGGCAGGATAATTCTCCCATATGTGCCACTAAGATACTCTAATTAGAGAGCAGTAGTGAAACTTCTATATTTTATTTTCATGGCCTAGTTTACCTGACAGGATGTTTACATAAATAAATAAGCATTCAATTAATTGCCCCCAAAAACACAATGAATAAATATGTAGGTAGAAATTAAATTATATGGTGAGACATAAATATATGTATCACTTAATTAGCTTCTTTATTTTTTCACCTTTTTTGTAAACAGTTTCATTTGTTACTTGAATCGACTGTTTAATTGAGGTCTGAAGAAGTTTTCTCTAAGGGAGACCCTAAAGAAATAAGATGCCTTTTGTAGGTTTTGTTTTCCCTAGAGATGTCCATTGAATGCAAACTCATAGCCATGTCTCGATGTGTAGAACACTACACAGTACCTTTAATTTGGTTTTAATAACAGCAGATTGTTTACTAGTTTGTCTATTAGTAATTACTTCAGTTTTTATTTTAATATGCTGATCATAAAGCAATGTTTACACTGTGTTATGTCATTGGCTGATCTTTAATAAATGTTTTAACTAGTGTGTCAGACTCATTTTGAATTGATATTAGGTTGGTACAACGTTAAGTAGCTTCTGATGTAGTTAAGCTACTTTTAACACATTAGTGTAACTTAGCTTGCTATAATTCTTTAGGTGGTAGCTTTGATGTAGTGAAGCTTAATTTATTGTTGAGTAACTGATAGCTTAGCTCACTACAGTGGACAAGTAGCTTGCCCAACACTGGGAAAATGTCACAGCTGAAACTGAGACAAAAACAGGTTCCAGAGTGAAAGGATTCAAAAGCATCCTGGTCTAATTGGTTGTTTACAGAGGTAAAAATAGGAATCTTCCTTGACAGGGAATGCCATTGGACATAAGCAGTATGACTTCACTTACAAGATTCTAAGATGGGACTGTTTGTGTGCATCATTAAGGGGATCATTTGGGCTACTGTCACCTGTCTATCACCTGAAACTACTCCACCTATTTTCCCTTGACCCATAACATTTGCTTATTTCATCCACATAAAGGCCTCTAAATGACAATTTTCTCTTTTCATCCATTCTCTGTAAATCTAAAGATAGTTGTGTGTCAAAATACCTGTATTTCAACAGTACCTCAAATATGTAGCCAATCTGTCCATTACAATAAAAACAACAAGTCAGAAATAATAAGATGCTCAATTGTTTCCCTATTCTGATGCTACCAGTACATTGGCACATTTCACAAGTCGTCTTCACCACCTCTAGTTGCCAAAATATATTTAGGTAATGTGTTGTGATTGCTTTGTTTGATATTTGTGTTAACAGGCAATTTAACAGCTGAATCTAATAAAGCCGCCAGTAAGCATTGCTATGCCCATATCCGTTTTAAACTGCCCACCCCTTACCTTCTAGTTTTTTTCCATAGAAAGTCCAAAGCAGCTCTTGTTTCTGTTAAGGAAAAGCTAGATTCTTGATTTCCTTTGAGCTTTCCTATGTAAACTCATGTTCACGCTTTTGCTTGCAGTCCTGGACGTCTTTACCAGGAAATGAAAATGAGTGTAACAAATGTTTTGGCTTCTGTTGAACTCCATCACCTGCTTGCCAAAATGTGGTGTAGAAACCTCCTGGGATGATAACTTCTTGTAGGGTGGTGGGGGTTAACAGTTTTTTCTTTTTCTTGATTGAAAACATTTTAAAGTAAAACATTTTCACAGACATGCTGAGGTATTAGGACAAAGAGGATTGAAATAAAGGATTTCTTCTGTGAAGTCGATTTGTATTTCATTTATGTGAACAGAGATACAGTCTAGGTTTAGCCTGGCCATTTAAGGCTCAAGTATTAATCTGCAGGTGAAAAAGGTCTTTAAATGTGATAAAGATGCCCTTGAAAATAGGGTTGACTTCTAGTGCCGCTAGTTGAGCTTGGGTCATGAACACTTTGTGCCTCATTGATTTTGTCTGTTCTGCAGCGTGTGCTACTGTGAGGATATGCAGCATGTTAAACCGTATGAGCTCAGAGGTATAAATCAGCAAGGGGAAGTGGCATGACAGAGATTGTGGGGCCTTAGTGGAACACAATGGAGCTATTGCAGGTCTAATTTCAGGTAGAGGACATCAGCTGCACTAGTTCTTACCTTTCAGGACTTTGGACGTTATGGCTGTAAAAGAAGGAGAAAAGCTTAAGATGAAGGGCTATTCAGATCACCTAAGTAGCAAACACTTTTTATTCTTAAGTGCTGTATGACATGCTAGCTTTTGTGTAGCCTTTGCAATGGAAGCTTGAACAGTGGTGTACATGAATCATGAGCTGCATTCATGGATTGCTCAGTGTGCACACAGAGACAACAGCGTTTGCTATTCTGTCTGTTTGTTGCAGATAGAGGCTGGGTCTTGTTAGCTGTCAGGCCAGGAATCCACAAAGCGTTCCTCTCACTTATTGATGAGGATCCACTAAATTACAGGCTGAAACAAGAGAGGCGGCTGCAGAAAACAAGCCTTGTAAAAGTTTCCTAGAAGCCCCTCATGTTTCAGCATTGTGAGCATGTACACAAAGAAAAAAGGGAGGAAGCGTCAGGAGGATTCCAGATGTATTTTCCTTCATTTCACTTTCTCTTTTCTTTCAACTGTCATTCTTTGGTCAGGCCCTGTCTAGTCTTGCTATTATCCTGGGGAGTTATCAGCGTGTTGCTGCTTCTTCAGATCGCTTCTGCGATAAGGGCTAAATAAATGGAATGCTTGGCTAGTGGACATAGGTCAAACCTTGTTTCGCCCCTGTTCTTTCGTGTGTTGCTGTGTTTGTCTGCAGGGGAAGTGGAGGGAGCAGCACGAACAGCCTGTGCAGTCTAATGAACTTATTGATTTCAATTTCAGGTCTGTTCTCTTTCTGCCTGGCGCTCCTGAAGCTTTCATCTGTAGCTGGGTATAAATTAGTAACTCTGTCTCTTGATTGGAGGCTTTTTTGTAGGCTACTTGACTGGTCTCCCTTAAAAATTCTATCTCTAAAATCTGTTTTTTAAATGGACTGATGTGGTTGAATAGAAGCTGCCTCTGTATGAGTGTTGCACGCACTTGTCTCTTAAAAAAATGGAGTTAACAAAACGACAAGCCGTGTGTGTGTGAGTATAGGTATGTTATTATATTATATGTAAGTTATTAGGGTTCTTTGGACATGCTGAGTGACCTCTTCCCAAGGGGTTCAGGGAGCAGCTGACAACTGTTGGGAGATGTGTATGCCTGTGGGTATGTATCCATGTTCATCTTCTACTAATCCGTATCATGTGTCACATGCAAGATGTGTTTTGCCAACAAATACATGCATATATCCATGGAAGGAGGAAAAAGCAAAGCACATTCCCAAAAGAAGTCCAGGTCATGGAAAATGAGAAGCCACCGGTGATGGGACAGGAAGCCTTGCTAGCCCCAGCCCTAACGAGCACTGTGGGAGCCTCTAATGTGAACCCAGTACATTCGATATCCCTGATGATGTCCAAAACTTAAACAGTTAGAAGGTCCGGTTGCTATATGTAGATTTGCAGCACCCCCTTGTTTTAAATTCGATACTCTGGGAATCCCAATGACGGGGCTGTGAGTCCGCATCAGTTTTCCAGAGCCTCCACTGAGTCTCTTCAAAATGCAATGAGAGCAGAGACTCAGATAGACGGAAACAGATAGATGGAAAGTGTGCAAGAGAATTGATGCTGAGTAGCACAGGTTTTAATAGGGCTGTCAGAGTCATATTGTTTATGTCGTGTTCCAGATTAATCCATTCTTCCTTTATGAGCCTCTGCAGCCACCGTAAATTGCAAGCACGAGGCCAGTCGACTTGTGAGTTACGCCTCGAGGATCAGTGCCACACATGGGTGGAAAATAAATCATTTCCCCGGGATTTAACGCTGGGCAATACCTGGGCCCTTTGTAAATAAAGCCATAGATGTTTTTACACCCCCCTCTCCTCCTCCGTTTTCTCTCTCTCCTGCCTCCAGGGCTCTTATTGAATCTCTAAAGGAGAGGGAGAGAGGGAGACATGAGAGAATAAGAGAGAGCAGAGTTAAAGTGAGAGAAAAAGATGGAAGGAGATTTCAATCGGTAAAGGAAAAAGAGACACAAACCATGAAAGCTTTACCTAACAGACAATTGGAGAGAGAGAGAATGTAGATTGTGGCTGGGGGTGATGTATGATTGGAGTGCAGATTCACCGAGTTCTCAGGGCATACAGGAGATCTGTCAGACTGTCTAAACACAGGCCTGACTGTGATCCACTACTCTTCAGCACTGTGTGCACAACCTAAACAGCACAAATAGTGGGGTGACCAAACTCTTGCGATCAACCTGGTTATTGGCCATGTTGCTTGTCCACTGACATCCTCCTTCTATCCTTCTGGCCATCCATTGCCCGCGGGGGGACAGTGGCAGAGTCTGGAGAGACTGAGAGCAGGAAGACAGAAAGTGAGACCGAAACTACTTGTTCATCCTGGCTTTTGCAGTCTGTCACTCCTAGACAACCAATGGGAATGTCTGAAGTCTTCTGTCAGGGCTTCATGAGTTATACATGATGTGCTCTGTGAAAATCACTCCTATGTAGTGTGTATCATGCCTGTCTTTCTTTTTTCTTTCTCTTCTCAACCCCCATCCTTCCTACTTTTAAACTCTCTTTATTTCTACTATTGCTTTCAAGAAGTCAAAGTTTTCTTTGCTTTCCCATGACTAAGTATTCCCCGGTTGTTAAATGTTAATCAGTGCAGACAGTTGGGTGACACAAGAGGTTTCAGCTTTTGGCTGGAGAGAAAAATCCAACTGAAGCTCACCAAAGATTTCAATGGACCTTATCCAATCAGAGAGACCCTGCCTTTGCAAATTGTCTTTGTACTATTTGCAAAGTCAAGGCCATAATTACATTCAATTCAGTTCAATTCAATTCAGTTTATTGATAAAGCACCAATTCACAACACATGTCATCTCAAGCCACTTCACAGTTTACCAGATAATCCAGTCAGATTGATTTAAAGGTTTCTATCTAAGGAAAACCACTTGATTGCATCGACTCATTGACTCGGAGGGAATCCCTTACACTAAACATGCTTGTAGCGACAGTGGAGAGTAAAAAACTCCCTTTTAACAGGAATAAACCTCCAGCAGAACCAGACTTAGTGTGAACGGCCATCTGCCGAGGCCGACTGGGGTTCAAGGAGACAGAAGCAGAGATAGAAAAGGCAACTGGAAAAGGCGGCCCTATCCAGGAAACACACAGCCAGGCAGACGAGCTCCGAGCCAGCTCCCATGTAGTAGGATGAAGAGCACATCCAGCCAGTCACAGTCAGAGAAACAGGACTAAGCTGAAAAAAGGGCAGATTCCTGACATCTATAAACAAAGGTGTTGATAGCAGTAGCACAGCTAATATTTATCTCCAGCCAAACAGGAGCAGACCAGATAAAGGTACTGTGATAAAAGCAGACAGAGCTTAACATTAGAGATTAAATAAACAGATTCTGCAGAGTGGGAGAATGATGAAAAAGGGGTCCCTATGTCCTCCAGAAGTCTAAGCCTATAGCAGCATAACTATAGTGATAGCTCAGATAGCTTGCATAAATAAAGCCATGCAACAGAGCACATCCTAATTCATTCTTAGCACTAGTATTTAACCTATTCATTATTCATATCTCCAACAATGCCAGGGGGCAGAAATCACTGCTCCCCCTCACCCATGTATCTGCCCAGGTACAGAGAAGACGTTGCATTATTCAGGCCATGCCAAGCTAAAGCCTGCCCTGTCTCATAGCACCTGCTAGCAGCAACAGTCATCTCACTCAGATGTTGTTGTCTGTAACTGTATCATTTTCATCTCTTAACCTTTGTTGCATCATTTCCAGTTTTCATCTTTTGTTTATTTTCCTAATTTCCCAACTCAAAGATTTGATTTCTCTTTATTTTATTGTAGTAAACACACATTTTGTGCCTTTTATTTATTATGTTTAGCATGACGTTGATCCATAGTAAAATAAAACTTCAGTTTAAAAACTCCTTATAACATTCTTAAAACTTTGACTGCTTTCTTTCAATTAGCCTCTTCTATTTTGGTGTCAGCTGATGATGGAAGATAAATATTATTGTGTCAGAAGTCTGCTTGGTCCACATCCTGTTTTCGCTTTAAGACTATGGCCATTTTTTTTTTTCCATATCATTTATTTTAGCTTCTCATAGTTAATGTTAATGTTGGCTTTGACGCATTGAGCCCAGCAACTTTTTTTACAGTCAAAAAAAAATAATGTTTGACACAATAAAAGGTCAATTTTAGGGGAAATAAAAGGGAAAATAAAGGGAAAATAAAAATATTTGTGCTTTTTGTTTTTCAAGATTAGCTCTTTTTTTTTTTTTTGCTTAACTCTGAGTTGATAGCATGGCCCATGAGTAAGTTTGGTGGCAAAATTTCAGCATTCTATATAATGGAGGCCTTGGCCCTAAATATGGCTGTGATAGGTTCCAATCCAGCCCTATTTCCTTGGCTCCAGTTCTCCCCCCTTTTCCTGTTTACTATAAAAAAAAACTTTCTTGTGGAAGCAACCTTGAGCTGGCTAAATGTTGTAAGAACTGAGTGTTTAATTAACTGGGTCATCTGCTTTATTATGCATGAAAACCTTTGCCATAATTTAGGAGATTATTTTTGTTTAAAAAAACTTCCTTTAAAATGACATATCGGCAAAGAAAAACATCAGATCAGATTTACCGTATAATGCTGCATATTCCCATAACATGAGACTGTAGATCTACCTTGGTTGATGCGTTTCTTATTTTATATTTAGATATAAGCACATGCAATGGAAAATAGAAAATCAGGTATTGGTGTGATGTGGTTAAATAGAACATGCAAGAGCTTGTCGGTTTTTATCACTACTTAGGACATACCATAAACATGACAGAGTTTAGGTTACAGCATAAACCAGTTAAAAATCTAAATAAAATACTTTTTTTCTGAGTAAGGGGACATGGTTGGCCTCATTTTTTTTTTTAAATCAGCTTCATAATTTGATCTCTGTAAAACTTAAGTTGCTTCAGGTGTTCAGCAGGAAGAATGATAGCCTCAGGGCTTGAAGCTACAGTGAGGCCCCGCTGAGATTTCCCATCATCCCTACAGTCTGGCAGCAGCTTTTCAAACAGCGCCCCTTCTGAAGTTGCCCTTGGTTCTACATGTGTAGCAGTAATTATGGATGAGGGGGACTAAGATCTGTACAAAACCATCAAACATTTTGCAGCTTGCTGCTATTGTAATAAAGATCAATAGACACAGTATCAGTCCTGGTTTTGAAAGAGAGGTGGTGCTGAACACTCTCTTATACTTCCTCTCTTTTTTTTTGTCTTTTCTTTACTTTCTGTCCCCTCCCAATCCCTTCATTCTTTCTCATTACTCTCACTCCTCATGCGGAGACAGTGTTGCACATCCGTTTTAATTGCAGATTGTGAGATTCTGTGATGTGAGCTGCTAAGATACGCCCGTCCTGCAAAAGACCAATCGATGAAGGCAAAGACGAAGAGAAACATCTTCAAGCAGTGCCAGGTGGTTATATTGCAAAGGGCTAAGGCCAAACTTCAAGGCTAGTGTGTGTTGTCTGTGTTTTATATCTGTGTGTATGTATACTTCTTAGAAAAGTCTCAAATGGATGTGAACATGACGCATCAAAGCAAAGGCAAAAAGATTCTGCCTATGTGAAATAAGCTGTACTCATCTGTGTTTATGTACGATGGAAAATGCTTGAAACACTTTTCAGACCTGACATAACTGCACAGACCTGTGAACACTCACACTTTTCCAAAGTATCTCCAAAGCCTGGGAGTGATGGGGCTTTTGGGCTCCATCTTAGTTTGCCCACCTCTGTAATTTACCATTGCATCACCGGCTGTCAGGACGCTGCTGTGGGCCGGAGAGTTGAAGAGCTGCTTTGTTCTCAGATGAGCCTGGCTCGCTGTTTATTTTCTCTTGTCAGTGAGAATGTTGTTTAATCTGCAGCTTTTTCTTGCCTCTAGTATCTGGTCAAATGACCTGATGCCAGTCGATGAGTCTGCTTTAAAAGACCATTCTGTGTAGTTTTCTCTTAATATTTTTTTCTGTTGATATAAAGGTTGATAATATCAAAGTTGTTTTTCTGCAGGTGTCCAGGGATGAAGTAATACATTGTAGGTGTGTAGGACCTGACATACTCCTGATGCTAAAACAGCAGCTAGAAATATGAGTATAACTCTTTGCTCAGTAATTATTTATGACCAACAGTTTGCATTCAGGCTCCTTAGTTAACAAGCACAATGCCTGCCAATAGTTTCCAGAAATTCTACTGCACTGCTTTATTATTTTTGAAATTCACCACAATATTAGGATTTGATCAGATAAGATGATGCTGTTTCATGACCTGCTCCTTGGACATTATAATTATATTTATTTGCCGTGGGCAATTTAACACTGAAAACACACACCCAAAAAGTTTATATAAGTAAGGGAAATTTTTCTTGAATTAACTATTTTGATTTAAAGGAATAGTACACCCAAAACATGATTAGCCTTCATTTTCTACTCACCCCCATGCTGAACAACACTCTGGAGTACTTTTTTGATATCTCAAATGCATCTGGAGATCTGGGAGGCTTCTTGCTGTCTGCTGACATTCAAATAATGGAGGTCTATGGCGCCCGAGGCAGAAAGGTCCATAAAAGTCCACAAAAAACGTGTCAATATTCCTCCATACTGCTCGTCCAATGTATTCCAAGTGTCCTGAGTGGGTAGCGTCCATAATTTACTCGAAACGAAGTTATTTAGAATGTTTTTAGAGCATAAACAGTAGTGTATAGGATTTCCTAAAAGCGACGGAAGCCGGCAGACCAAACCAGATGAAAGTGCGGATTCAGCGTCTGCTCTGCCGATAATGCAAGCGTAGAAGAAGAAATGTGCTGTTTACCTGTGCAAAGAAAGAAACAACGGAAGAAAAATGTCTGAGGACTTCAGTGTTGAGGAAGAGCATGAGTTCTTTGCCGAGCTGAATGCGCACTTTCGTCTGGTTTGGTCTGCCGTGGTTTCCGTAGACTCGTGAACGCGCTTTCAGGAAATCCTATACACTACTGTTTATGCTCTAAAAACATTCTAAATGACTTCGTTTCGAGTAAATTCTGGATGCTACCCACTCAGGACACTTGGAATACATTGGACGAGCAGTATGGAGGAATATTGACACGTTTTTTGTGGACTTTTATGGACCTTTCTGCCTCGGGCGCCATAGACCTCCATTATTTGAATGTCAGCAGACAGCAAGAAGCCTCCCAGATCTCCAGATGCATTTGAGATATCAAAAAAGTACTCCAGAGTGTTGTTCAGCATGGGGGTGAGTAGAAAATGAAGGCTAATCATGTTTTGGGTGTACTATTCCTTTAACAAGATAAAACATTTTGCAAATGGATTATTACTTTAAAGATTAAAACAAAATATTTCCATCATCTTGTTTCAAGTTCATAGTATCTAATTACCTTTTTTCTAGAGCAGAAATTCTCTGATTGTATCTACCTGCTTAAATTAAGGGCAAATTTACTTATTATAAGAATATTTGTACATTTTTAAATAGTTTTTTGCAGTTCAATCCTGAATCAATTTGTAATAATATCAGTTATTACAGTTGTGCTATCACAGGATCACAGTTTTCATCTATTTGACTAGGACTGCAACCCTGTTTTTTGGGGTTTTTTTGCTCACGTAATACACTAAACAATGCACTGTTACCCTTATATTTTTCTTGTGTGATATTCTTTTGTTCTGTGTCCCCATTGAAAAACACAGACCCCACCCTGTTCCTCCTAGTAAATTTTGTCTCGAACAGCCAATGTTATTCACTTATGTTCTATAAAGAAATGTGTAAAGGCAGTTACTAAAGGCAACCAATTTGAATTGTCTTTATTTGGGGGCGCCAGAGTTATGAGACCTGAGTACTTATGCAGACTGTTGGATCTTACTGTTGCTGGCAGATCAACATTAATCAAACATTCATAAAGTTTTGTTTCACCACCAGCCTGTTGTCTTATATTAGTGAGTTTACGCTGAGCTCAGGCTCTTGTTAAGGCTGGAGGAGGAAAGACGTTCCAGGGAGATTTCTCAGACTCAAACTCAACAATCCCTCAGTATGCCATACTACGCCTTTATGACATGGCATGCTGACCGCTATAGGACACCGCAAGGCGTCTGTGTGCGTCAAGACATTGTGAAGCTTCTCAGCTGTGTCCAGGAACAACCCAACTGATGGGACTTAATCTCTTTCAGCGGGCAGTGACATTCATTGCATTGTCAGTAAATTGAACGGATTGGTGATGATGGCTGGAATATAAAACTGCATTTTACAGAGAATATAGATTTTCTGTTGAGCTCAAGTGTCTCTGTTTTTGTTGATAAAGACAATAACATAATCTGCCACTCATTATATGGATATTTGATTTCTTTGAAGGAGCTGTGGATAATTGAGGGCCGCATTCAAATAATCCTCAACAATTGTCCTTGGTGACGCCAGCGTGAGCAATGCACAGATTAAATAAAGCATACAAACAAATGTTTCTACTTGGCCGAATTAAAGCTGTGTTTGTGCCAATCAATAAAGTTTGGCATTTAATTGCTAACTTTAAAAGGCACCAATAAGCTCTACGCAATGTTTTTAATGGCTACATCCACGTCTTCAAGGATAATCATTTTATCTGATTAGCAAGGATTTCTAACACTCTTATCAGCTGTGCACTTGCTGCTGTCTTTTTAATCCTTCCATTCTGTTTATTTTTTTATTTTGTATTGATTCTGCAACACAGAGGCTTTCTTCAAGAGATAATGCACTCACGAGAGCAGGTCATGATCCGTAAATAAGGGAATTTTGCTCCAGCTGACTGCAGCAAATTTGCCATCCCTTCAAAGCTTTTCCAAGCAGCTGGCACATTCAGGCAGGCTGTTTAAGGCGTCCTGCTTGCATGTGTTCCCAGAGATTTCTTACATCCTCCTCAGCGAATGATATTGTGAGCAAAAAGCTAATGGTACTTTCCATGTTCTACCTAAGCGTTAAGACAATCTTGTGTGTTGGGATAAAATTGGTCTCCAGTTCTTTTCCTACGTATGTCTTTACATAATTGTAGAATGTGAGCATAGCTGGAAAGTGAGCTATACTTCTCCACTAACATGACCTGAGAAGACACAGAATTATAGATAAATAAAAACAGGAAGTTTTCCGGCATGTGTGCTGTCTTGAAGTATGATAATTCTTATCCAATGAAGGCCTCGGTTCCCCTCTCTAAAGCGCACCACCCGTTCAGCTTGCAGGCCCTCGAGAGGAAAGCTGTTAAATCCAAAGTACTCCCCAAGCTGAAATCTTGGGGTTGGTGTGGCTGTGTAACGCATGGTGAAGACAAACCCAGGCCTGTTTAGTCTTGTGGGGAAAACATGGTAAACACCACAGAATGGAAGCAGATGAGGATTTTCTTCTTTTTTCTCCAGTTTAAATTACCTTGTTTCTTCACTGCTGGTTTTGATACACAACATAATAGACTTCTGTAATGACCAAGTTTTGCACTGACCAGAATCGTTTTAATCTGCCGAAACCCATTTCTATACACACTGTCTTATGTTTGCCACAATGAACAATGACTGAGATGCAGTTTGATCTCTTGTTTTAACTACATACAAAATTGAATACAAGACTTTTAGCATGACATACTGTTGTTAGTTTGCAAGAAATATGACCTCAATATTTAAAGGGTTATTCCATATTTTCAAGGTAAAGAGGACATTTTTAGCCATTTATTTTGAGCTTTTTTTTTTTATATTTGCTGACATTTTTGGACTAAATATTGTTTTTTGTTCTTTCATTTTACTAAATTTTACTACGGTAGAAACTATTTAAACCCTTCAAAATATAAACCTGTTTCATAAAACTGTAAAGAAAAAGAAGAATACTTTTGAGCTGAGATAGAATGAAATATGATGATTTTCAGGTTGAAAAAATACTTTTGCAAGGCATAGTTTCATTAAGAGAAACTTCTAAACTAATTTCTGTGATCTTTACATACAAAGTCCATTACCCCAGGGAATTTGAACTATGTGCCCACTTGGATCTGTGGTTTCAAAGTATGACTATTTGCTGGAATGGCATGGTGGACTGATCTCAGCCATTAGGCTGCTGATTACCACTTGGTATGGTGACATGAACATACTCCCTTCTTCTCCACAGGCACCTGTCTGGAGGTCAAAGGTCATCCTGTTAGGGGTAATCCCCGCAGTAACTTGACCAGGCCGAGAGATACTGCCAACCAAATGTGCTGCCGATTGCCAGGCTGTCCCCCTAATACTTCCACTAATCGCATTTTAATTGAATTCCAACAAAACATGTAAAAACCTGTTCAAGTTTTTTTTATTTAATTTTCCTAACAGATGTCCCTGTGATCCCTGTAAAATGATCTGCCATGATGACGTTTTCTGTTTGGAAACACACGAAATGGCTGAACTGATTGAGCGTGTCTTTGGGTTTGGAGTGGATCGAAAATGATTGAGGAATGGGGAGAAACAATAGTCTTTATTTCAGCTCAATTTTAACAGTTTTGACTGCTTATTGATAAAGAACAGTATGGAGGAGATAAGCCAGGAGCCAGAGTCCACCCACTGAAACACCTTAAACGTGGATTGGTATGAGCTGTGACCTGTTAAATCATGGCTGTGTTAAATCCTTAGGCAAAATACCATGATTCTTTTAAGATTGATGATTATTTTAAGGTTTTAATATATATAACATATATAATAATAAATGGAAAAAACCTATTAAAATTAAAAGAATCTAACTACTTATAATAAAAAATTGCTTCAAAAACAGATTAAACTTGGTCAAACTGGATTAAATTTGACAGCAAATACAAAATTGCACCAGATTTTATTAAGGGGTACGATCTATTATTTCCTCTCTTTTTCTAAATTATTCACTGGTATGTGTTGATTCATAACATATCATGCTGTTGAAATGCATCTTAAACGGTTGATAAAATTTGAAAGAATGTGTAACAGTTCAAGGGGCATGGAGGACCTTAAGATTTTAAATGAAAATATTTAGTATATTTTAATTTTCTTATTTTTTTTCACTAGTAGTTGAAAATAGAAATTCCCTGTGACTCTCTTGGTCGTCATAAATGTACTAAATTACTGTCAAAGGAGATTTAAGTGTCTCTGCTTTTTGTACAAGCAATATTTTTTTTTAAGACCAGCTTTAGTCCATCTTAAACCAACCAACAGCTTTAGGTCAAAGAGGGTGGGGGGGGGGGGGGGGGGGGGGGGGGGTTCCACCCCAATACCTCAAGCTATCTATATTGACACCACAGACAAAATGCAGCCTTTTACTGAGACCTAAATTAAAGGCCTTTTTCTGTTATCAAAGCCAGTGATCTTTAGAGGAAAAGAAAAATCTGACTGGGAGCTATAAAAACGCTTGTCTAATTTGATCATTTACTACGCATTTTAGTGGTTTTAGAAAAAAACTGAGCCCCGCGGGGTCTGCTTCCCTAATTGGTGCTTTTTCTCTTCCATTAGCATGGCCAGACTCATGATCCCACTTAAAAAAGGGAAACAGAGAAAAAGAAGAAATCTGTTCCCCAAACAAAGCGTTTGTCATCAGTTTGCAGTTGCTCTGTTTGCAAGCATGGTTCAGATTTGCTTCAATGCGCAGCTGTCACAGAGCCCGTTGGACGTCCTGGACCCCAAACACAGAAACCAGAAGAGATTAGTGTGCCATGTCAGCCCACTGCTACCACAGATGGCACGGATGCTTTTAGCTTGCTCCCTGTAGACAGCCGCTCATTGATCTTTCATACTAAACTCCCCACAGCATGAGTCTTGATACTGTTTTATTTATCATTCTGGCATTTACTATTAAGGGCAATAAAGTTTGACATGTGTGAATTTTAACTATAGGGGGCAGTGTGGTTTCTGTGCAGCGTGTTGGAGGTGGTTTTAAAGAGGAGAATGTGGACCGGAGTCAGATTTAAATCCTGGCAGCCTGAACTGTCACCCGCAGTAATGCCTCCCCTGTCTCTCTTTCTTCCAGCCTTCTCCCAGTTCCAATTCCCCAAATCCAAATCCAGTCTATAATTCACCAGTGTTGTCTCTCACCTTGACATACACCTAGTAAACGTGTAAAACATTCTGGTGGGATCTGCTCCAATTTTAATAACAGAATGATTGAGGTTTGTGTGCATGTGAGGAAAAAAAGTCAGATATCAGTTACGAGCTTTTATGGATCCTGGCACATGCTGAAGGAGCCCCTCAGCTCCAGCTCAGAATCATGGTCCAAAACCAACAACGGGGACAAGAAGGCAATTTTGGAAATATAGTTTTCTGTTCCTACACATACTTTCCGAGGGTGTTGCACTAAGACTGACCATGATGATTTTGGCTCTGGCATTCATCCAGGACATTACCTGAGCGAGTGTTAGGTGATAGCCTCCTTAATTACATTGGAAGGCAAAAAAAAAGAAATTTGTGTTACTTTTTTTTTTTTATTGAGATTTCACAGAGCCCCCTGACCGTGTAAAAGTGTTGCTCCAGTGGTAAAATGTGATCTTTCAGCTAATGAAGGACATACTTGGTTTCCTTAACTCAATCACCCACTAGTTTTGGCCTCTAGGGGGAGTTTCACCCACTTAACTTCTGTTTTTACTACATCAGGCCCTGGCAGGAGTTTAGGCAAACCTTTGTTTGTGAGTATTGATTTATGACCTTGGCTTGAGGTGTCCATCTCTCCAGGGGTAATCAGCCTGACTGGACAGAAGCTTGTGTGAACAGTGGCTTTCAGACATCACTGACACTCTGTCCAACCACAGCGCTGAGAACTGCTGATTGGAGACTGCGGTCTGTGCCGTGTAAGTCTTATGCACACACCGCAGCAAAGCCAAGCCCTCAATCACTGCGTCTTGGGCTAGTTCATGCCCCATGTTGAAGAGCTGAGTGACACACAGCTTTCAAAATGCTCATTAGAATCTATGTTTCACAAGCAGAGCAGGGATAGTAAATCGCCCAGGCCTCAGAGTTGTAATTGCCTGTGCTAACAAGCTGCTCTCTGTCTGCTTTAGTGGAGTTAAAAGGTGGATTTTATGTCGCATTGGCAACTTTGACAAAAAAAATGCAAACTACTAGTGGAGGAGCCAGACCTCAACACAATGCAAAGTTTCTTAGTCTTTTGAAGTATCCCTTTAGATTTTTAACTCCCTATCTGGTTAGATACTGACAGAAACATCATTAGACAACAAAACATTTCAATAACACCAGTTAAAAGGTATGCTTTGGGAATACTGGCAGCTTTCAGAGGACAGTTTGCAATCTCTCAACACGTGGTCAAGGCCCCCTGCGCCAGAACTGTGCAAAATGATTTTCCCCCTATGGCCCCACTCCTAAATCAGATCAACTTTTTTTTCTTTACATGCAACATCTAAGGGCTTTCTATCACATGTCTAACTACCTACTCTTTTGTTTTCTTTTTCCGCTGTGGACTGGCTGGCTCTGACCGTGTAATAGAGTGCATATTGGCCAAACGGGATAGCCTGCTGTGACCAGATCAGATGTGTGCACCTGATTATGAAACTCTCTTTTAGTTACTGACAGACATGGTAATAAATGCTTCCATAAATTGAATTTGGGGCTTTTGAAAAGGGAGCAGGAATATCTAAGGAACATTTCAGCTGATTGTCTCCAGCCGACATGGCAGCGCTTCAGTGGGATTCAGGGGGGGAAACCGATCCTGCTGTTGTGCGGTTGGAGAGTTTTAGAGTTGAGGGGTGTATAGTGGTGTGTGTGTGTGTGTGTGTGTGTGTGTGTGTGTGTGTGTGTGTGTGTGTATAGGGTGGATGCCTAGCCAAGCAAAATAAAGACTCCTTTATTGCAATTGAGAAAAAATAGTTTTAATGTTAGTTTGCAGAAGAGTGAAAGAAAAAAGTTTGCAAAACATGAACATTTTCAACATTGTAAGCTTTACTGTTACTGCATATGCATATGGATTTTTATGGTACTTTTATGTTTTTTATTTTCAACATAGCCGAACAGAAAAAAAAGTTTTATAAGCCATTGCCCTAAATTTGGCAGGAGAGGATGTATATAATGTGCTTATACTAGCTTGAGCAGCACCGTTTACAACAGCATTACAAAAACTTAGGCACAGTGGTTTTGACAAGCAAGGCAGAAAAGAGGCCAGAATCTTCTTTTTCATTCCCTGTTGAATCAGGTGTTGGATACATTTAATTATGAGGTTACATGTTATACTTACATCAACCCTTTTACTTTCAACAATAAATTGCAGGGATGACTTTAAGCTTAAACTGACCCAAGGCTAAAACATGTTTCATAAATAGAGCAGAGAAAAAATGTAGCAGCTTCCTGTGCAAACATTTTTTGAGGTAGTATTTATTTCTTTACATTTTGTTACACTTCTTTAGCCCTTTTGAACAATTTAATAAGTTTCCACCTTTAACAGAGCTGCATTCACACTTGTTTTCAGTCTCATAACTAGCAGTCTTTTCTTGAAGGTTTTTATACCTCTATCAAACGCTTATCTATGAGTCGTTCAGCATAACATTCTGGAAGAAATGAAAAAATTAAAGAAATGATGAACTCAAATATGTCAATAAATGCCACTATTAAAATAATCATCATCAAAGATGTTTCGCAATATAGATATCCTGACAATATCATATGATTACAAACAATCAAGGTGGGCAACCTTTCTGAACATCTTTAAAGAAACTAACTGACAAACTGTATTTCGGTGTAGGTGAAAACCCTCTTGGTCTGAAAGCAAAAAAAAAAACTGAACAAAATCAGTTTACTTTAAGTATTGTCTTTTTGCTTTTTTCTTTATTTTATATTAATTGGTTCCTTATTTCTAATGTATTGTTTGCTTTGCCACCTGTTAGTACTGGAGGGAGTAAACTCAAACTCATACTTTTCATCTTCCTCTTATCTGGGACCATGTTGCAGGGGCATTAGACTCAGCAGAGATGCTCAGAGTTTTCCCAGATGCCTCCAGCATCCTGGAAGATGCCCAGCAGAGAGACATAGTCCCTTCAGTCTGTCCCCTGTGTCACCTCTCAGAAGGACTTGCTTGGAACAACATCCAACAGAGATGTCCCGGCCACTCCTCTCGATGTGAGGAAGCAGTGGCTGCACTCTGCACCCCTACCAGATGGGCGAGCTCCACAGCCTATCTAGGAGGAAATGCCCATCCTTAGTGCAGAGGAAGCTCATTTGAGCCACTCATTGCAAAAAAATAAAACTAAAAAACAAAACTCAACTGAAAACAACAACAAAAAAAAAAACTAAAACACTAAATCTCACAGAAAAACTTAAGCAATTAGATTGAGGACAGATAGTTGTTTAAATTTTGACACTTAAACTAAGAGATTACAGTAGCTTTTAAAAAAAAAACACATTACCTAACAGTTCTAATTATTTTGTTTAGTTTTATTCTTTATGTGAAAAGAACCAAATAATTAGCAGTGCTTGTGTCTCTGCTTTTCCGCCATAACCATCATTTCATGATGTTTTCCTTTTGGTTTAGCTCTCTTTTCTCCAACTTGGATCAGTGTGACAGGTATTGCTGTGGTTGCATCTCCGATCATTGTCAAACACGGCAAGAATTCAGTTTGCATGCAAGGTTAACTGACCATGATTGCATGCTGAATTAAAGGAAAAATCATAATATTTTGTGTACATTTTAAATGTAGAGACTAGCTTTATTTGAAGTCTCAGTAATAGGATTTTTTGTAAAATTTTCTTATAGTTATAGTTTCCATAAAATCTTTATAAAGGTAAAGGTTTTTAAAAGGTCTAAAAAGACCTAATTAAAGTAGCATCTTCCCAGACAAAATATTTTAGAAAACATTGATCCTGACTCACAAAGACATGCAATGCTCAAGTCCTGCTGATCCAATCCTACTGGCTGGACCACCCTTCTATGCTGGTTCATATATGCAGAGATCTAAAAACAGGGAATCCCAAATAAAATTGGAGGGAAGTGGGTTTGGACAGGTAGAGGTGTGGTGTGGGACGGAAAGGAGGATTATCTGGACAGGGGAGACCAACAGATTGGTTTATCTTTAGTCAAAACTTCCTTAGGTGTCACAGGTGGCCTAAAGATATTAGTATACCGGAGTTCACACAATCTGATGCCTTGCAGGAAAGTATTCATTAATAGTCTTTTGTGGTGATCAGAGCTATGCCGCCAAGGTCTGATGCATCCTTTTACAATAAGACGACTTTTCCTCGTAGCATTTAGGTGCAGAACCATTTTGATATCATTTCACCATTTGGATCATTATTATTACATTAGTTAACTGGCAATGTTTACCAACTCAAACACTTGGTTTTCAAAGGTCAGGGTAAGGTTTTTATTTGTGTGTGGGTTTTTTTTCTCCAATTATTCATCTGGAGCTGGCCCTACCTCCACCCTCTTTCTAGCATCAAGCTAGTAAAGATTGCACATAAGCCAAACACAACAAAATACTTGACACAAGCTACTAAGTACAAACCCCAAATGGGTAACCAAAAAGATAAGTGAGCTACTCCACTAACCAAACAAGCAGCTGCTAACCAGCAATGTTTGGTTCACACAAGGCACACAAGTCAAATGGCTGTGACAAGCGGCCTCAATCAACAGGTGAGGTTTCCTTATGAGCAGGAGATGATTGCAGGTGGTGATGAGCCATTGGTTGAAGGTGGAACTGAGGGAGCCAATGGATGGGACTAAAGTCAGATCCCCAGAAACCAGGAAGTAGGGGGGTCATTCCACAGGGTCATGCAGCCTACTTAGTAGAGGTGAGAAAAAGGGAAAACACAAATATGATGGCGACAGCCGTAACAGCCTGTACCAAACCCACTAAAGTGTTCAGCATTGGTCTCATCCAAAAAGAAGAACATTGTTCAGATCATGTCCCTTATTTAAAAAAAAAACCTCCACGTTTGCTTGTGATAGTAAAACAAATGTCATTCTTCCTAAATTTACTCCATAATGACATGTTAGCATTTAGGTAGTTTATAATGGTTGCCATGGAGATTTGGTGATGTGATATGATGCAGTTCTCTGAGGATAAGCTATTAGCATTTACTATCCTACTCAGGTAAACATGTGCTCTCATTCAGGCTTGATTGTCACAGATCAGCTAGTTTAAAATGTAAATCTTTAAAAAATTGACCTCAGAGCTGTCATGTTTATGCCCGGTTATATAGTATATCACTAAGCATGGAACTGATTCAAAGTTCCCTCTGATCAACTAAATAAAAAAAAAATATCCAGTGACATTTATTTCACTTTTATTTTATTTTATTTGTTTTTTAAACAAATATGTATTTATTAGAATTATAATTTTTTTTCCACTGATAAAATGTGCTAAGATTAAAGGTTGAAATTTTCAAAATGTGAAAAGATAACTGTATCCTTGGGCTGTTTACTCATGTCTACTCAGTATCCCAATGCTTCGGTTATATTTAACCAGGGCAGTCATGAGGGAGAGACGTAACTTCTCAGAGCTGTGTGACACATGTAACTTGGCTACCAAGAGTCGCACATCCCCAAGTGTTTTTCGGGCCTGTCTTCAGGGCTTTATTTTCGTGAAGCTGTGAAGTTGTGGGTCATAGAGGTTCCCCTGGGGCAGGGGGGAACCTGAATCACAGCCAAAGACAGAGACATAGAAAAGAAGAGTCACAGTCCTGTTTTAGAACTGGCAATCGAATGTGATGCTGTGAAACGGTTACACGTTATTATTTATTCACCATAGACATGTGTCTTGGCTAAGGAAAGGGGATTGACAGTGTAATAAAAAAAGAAAACTGTCTGCTTCATCTTCTACTCATTGCTATTATCAATATATCTGCAATTCTTTAATTTATCTGCCACTCACTGTCTGTCCTACAGCAACTCTTTTCCATGCTCCATCCTTTTATCCTGCCTTTCTTTGAAATGTTATGACTCACTGGCTGTGATCTTTGTGAGCTGTCTCCTTTAAGTCTAAGTGTCTCCTGAGTACAACCACAGAATGGTTCATCACTTCGATTCTATGTAATTTCCTGGGCTTCAGTAGGTGCATTTACTCACTCTACAATGGTGAAAACTTTTCTTTTCTGCCGAGCTGTGAGACTCTGTCATGGAAACCATTATCTGGTATGGGAGCAGGCCAACATTAGCCTTCAAAGTTTCAGTCCTGATAAGACAAAGGCAGAATAAACTTTACAGAATTGTTTAAATTTTAAGACCATAATAAAACAGAAGTGTGTAAGAGATGTAGAGACTTACATCATGAAGTTATGGGTTGAACCATCATGAAGTGATTTTCCATGGTAATAAATAATAAATGTTTCTAAATGTGGTTTTAAACCAACCAGATACACCTAGGAAAGAAATTAAAACATGTTATAATAAAGTGTAGGAAATCCTTTCATACAACAAATGTTCTTTAATATAATTCTCCATAAAATCTAAACCTATTACATATACGGTAATACTCCATATATATTACTTTTACATTATGTTACATACCAGACAAGTTTAATTACTCTCCTATTTTTGCTTATGCTTCTTAGTCTTATTCAGTCTAGGTCTGTCAATAAAAAGAGGCCAATAAATCACTTACTAGTCCCAGCAGGTTTTGGGGTATTGGTGTTGGATTGAGTTGTCCCACCAGCCTGGCTGAGTAGACCAAACTCCCAAAGCCCCCCTTAAAAAACCCAATAAGAAAATAACCAAAAATTTTTACCTACCTTACTTTAAAAAAACCCAACAGGGTGAAAATTACATTCCGGTTAAGGAGCCCAATAAATCTCAGCCAAACGTTGCAGCATAAGTGGAACGAGGGGCCCTCCATGCTGGCTGCAGTTTCAGTGATGTGGTAATATAGTTTGATATAAGACAAGATCAGTGTTTGCAATGCGTGGATGAGGTGATAGCTGAGTCAGATAGATTTCGCAAAGTTGCAAGGAAGTGAATGAGATTTGCATTCAGATAAGAAATGTCTTACTTAATCTATAATGTCTGTCTAATTTAGTAAATTTAGTCCAGGTAAATAGACTTATTCAAGTCACCACTTGTAGCTTTCATTTCTTCTCTGTAGATATACCTACTAAAAAAAAGCTTTTTGTGTAAGCGTTATCTTGTAGCTTATAATGTGTTACTGTAGTGTGTCCACATGGTCTTTCCTTGTTAGTTTTCCAGTTCTGGTGCCTGTTTGGCAGGCTCAACCTCTGTACTGCCATCAGAGTCTCATTAAAACACATCCACAAATCTGTCAGCAATCACTGCACCCTGAAACATTTGGTGCCACTCACAAATTAGCAGCAAGAAAGGCTGTGTTTACTATGTTAGCTTTTCATTTCTCAGTGCATACCCACAAAAATAAATAGTGGTTGGAACCTTGTTTGTTACAGCAGCATTCATATTTATTTTGCCATTTAAGTGTTACAAAAATGTAGGCATTGGGAGACACGATAATGGAGTCCAGATTTTGGCTTTATTTAATTTGTAGCTCTGCAGTGTCATTTTATTTTAGATTATAGCCCTCCATAAGCTGTGCTCTTTGTTTCTCTCGGGTTACATTGAGGAACAGCGTTTTGTCTCAGTCATCTGGATGTGCTTTGCTGTCCTCAAGAGAGCACACTTCTTATTTGCGTCATTCCCATCCTACAAGCGTATGATCATGTGGTTTATCCACTTTGCCCAATCACAGAAACAGTTAAGTGGACTATTTGCATGCAAATGGTGGGAAGTCATTCAAAGTTCCCCATATCTTTTGCATGCTACTGATAGCATAGGCATTCGTGCAAAACTATAAATTACTCAAGTTCACCGGTTGTCTGTTTCATTATTATTAACATTTGCAGGTAGTTTTGACTTTGGTAAACTTTTATTACTCTTAGACTGTAGATTGGAAGCACAGGATTATTTTCTTCCTTTTCAATTTGAAACCACATGCATATTAAAGTACCACAATTTTTGACTGATATACACATACTGCAGGAGCTTGCTTTTGGTGTAAAACATTTTTAAAACCAAAACACAAATTTTATTGTTATTGAACCAAATAGAAATTGTGTATTGCTAGTAATTGATCTTTAAAGTCAGAGTGGGGCTCTGGGAAAAGCTGTCACCCAGCGTCATTATATTCTAGAAGAATGAAAAACTTTGGTCTGTTAATTTCTTGGTTTCATTGATGACACTTTATTAATCATTTTGATATTTAAACACTAAATGAACAGGTTAGTTTAAACAGGTTGTACCAAACCGATAAAATGAACCATTTGTTATTAATGTTGTTTCTCACTTACAGCAGTTTTCTTGGATGTTGTCAAAGCGAAGAAACCTTTGTGTCACCCCCCACGCCCCCACCCCCTTCCCCATCACCAATCCCAATGACAAGGAAAGACAAAGCATTTTTGTTTTCCTTAATAAAAAGGGTAACATATCATCACAGAAGTCAGAATTCCTTCAGTTATTAGTTTTATCTAAAAAAGTTGCGAGGAAGTACTTCAAGGGGAACTACGTTTTTTTTTTTTTAATTGGCCCCTTTATTTTACGTTATTACATCATGTTCTACTCACACATATTAGTTTTGTGTCATTTGGAACTGTTCCGAGGATATTCGGTTTTGCTATATCCAAGTAGCGTCTTCCTTTGGGAAACTGAACTGTTCATAATGTATTCTTTACGGTACGCCAGCATTCATAACATGTAGGCAAATCACTGTCCCCCAGACATCCACGGTTATATTTTTTATATTTATATATTTTTTAAACAAAGCGGAGTGTGTATGACGTCATCTGCGCGTGCCGGCTACCGTTCATTCTTCCTGTCCGCTGAACTGCTGCTAGTTTTCCTCACATGCCTGGAAGATGTCTAGTGCTACTATCACAGATGATCTCGCTCTCCAAATGGAATTGAATGATTCAGATTAGCTAGAATGAATAGAAGGGGTAGAGTGTAGCCGCCTGCTGCCTGGGCTGCCTGTCACAACTCCAGTCCGGCACGCGGATGACGTCATACACACTCTGCTTTGTTTTTAAAAAAAAGTATAAGTATAAAAAATATAGCCGCGGATGTCTGGGGGACAGTGATTCGCCTACATGTTATGAATGCTGGCGTACCAAAATACATTATGAACAGTTCAGTTTGTGCCTTCAACTCGTTACCCATAGGAAGACGTTACTTGGATAAAACCTAACCGAATATCTTTGGAACTGCTCCAAATCAGACAAAACTAACATGGGTGAGTAGAACATGATGTAATAACATAAAATCAAGGGCCCAATGTAAAAAAAAAAAAAGGTGTTCCCCTTTAAGTTTCCTCTCTTTTCTCAGGATTTCTATGTGCATGCTAACCATTCATAGATATAGTCTACATTTGCTGTTAAAACAATTTACAGACATCAACTCAACCATTGGGTAATTATGCAATCTGAATGCAAATGATTTTTCTTTTTCCATTTAGAGTTTTATTGTGTCTGTTTATTATAACATCAGTCACCTTGATGACAACAAATGCCCTGTAATCGTAAGCGTACTTTGGTCTTGTTAGTCATGATGGCTGATAACCGGTATAAAGGTGTTGTTGTTAATTCTGTGGAAAAATTGTTTCGTTCATACCAAACAACTTTCCCATGCAAGACGACTCCACCTAACACCAGGTGCTGGTAGGTCTAAAATGTTCTGTGACTCATAAACTAATTACAGCGATCACTCTGATTGTAGAAGAGTAACAACACCGGGAAAGAAAGACACTTAAGTCTCATAAATCAATCTGACAATAACAGATACAAGATGGTACTCTATGTCATTTCAAGATGTAGGCAATTATCTGATAAGATCAGGGTGAGTCACTGTTGATTGAAATATTTTTAAGTTATAACTGATACTGGGTTTGGCTTCTGACGTGTGTTTTCTGTTTACATGATAACCTGAAGCCAAAGACATGAATAAGTGATTACATTATAAAGGTGTGTGCTTACATCTTTTTTTCTACATCAAATGACACGTCTAAATTCCAAACATTCTTGAACTGGTGTTGCAAAACAGTGCAGGCTCGACTGCTGAGCACATAAATAAGAGTTGTTTTAGTTGCACAATGTGCTTATTACAGCAGTAATCTGCAGATATTCAGCTGGAAAGAATAAAATAATTAAAAACACACAAAATATTTTAATATGGGTTAAATAAATTTAAAAAATTTAATTCGCAGAAAGTCAGTTGAAGTATCGAATATGATGTAAAAATAATGTGCCCCATTTTTTCACATTTAAAAACTGTTAATTTCAGACAAACACACTAATATACTGTCATCACCTCCTGATTAGGATTTTTGTTTTTGGTTTCACTTTGCATTTTCAGTTACACAGATACAGATTTATGTCATTCTTTGCTTTCAAGTCATTAGTTTCTTTTCCATTTAGTGTAATCTAAGTTATTTTCTAGTTATATTTAAGCACTGTTGTATTTTTTCGAATACTCTCTGTGGCCAGCTTGTGCCAGTCTTCTTCCCCTAGCTCCATTCTAGATCCTTCTGTCCACACCTGCTCCATATCAGTTGATTACACCATTCATTGTTCTTTTGGGCATAAATACTTCTCGTCTGCAGTTGCTGTTTGCTGGATTCTCTTCATTTTTTCACACCTTCAAGCTGTAGGTTTCTCTCCAAGTTTTTGGTTTCTGTGTTTCCTATCGATCAGTTCTGGATTTTGGCTTCTGTATTTTCAATTCCTTATAAAAAGAAATTACCAAAAGGTCCTCTCTGCCTCATATTCATTTGGGTCTTCATTAGGTATCTACTATTCCTAACAAACATCTTGGAGTAATACACACACCTCAAATATGTGATAGCATTTCCTCATGCTCAGAGCTGCGTAGAAGCGCAGTTATATAAGCCTTTTTAATTAAAAAAAAAACTTTGCTCGAAAGGGAGCAGTCTGCCTGCAGCTTAATGGGTTTCGGTATTTTCTGAATTGTTGTTACATAATTCAGTAGATCTGTGAGGGATTTCCACAAACCTGCCTGAAAACCCTATAATAATTTAAAAAAAAAGTTTTAAATTTATTTCTGAAAAGAGTCTTGAAAAATGATAAAGTTGGCCCCAAATCAAAGGTCATCAGAACATACTTTAATTCATGTACTAACACAAATAATTCAAGCAGAAACTGACCTATCCAACAAGACAGGAGGGAAATTTAAACAGACCACTGTTGACATACAAAGGGGATAACTAACAAACAAACTTAATTAAAAAGACAAATATAATACAATTTAAAACAAAATATCTTAACAAATGATAAACAGATTTCCCCTTACAACAAGTGATGATTATGCTAATTAGGCTGCAAGGTCCATATAAGGAGAAGAAAGCTGGAACTCATTGTAGCCTTCCAGCAGCAGCTCCAAAGGACACTAGCAACTCAAAGAAATGTTAAAAAGCAACAGGTCGGTGTGTTAGATGGTTTAGTTTTGTTAAATCTGGAACAGTCAGGGATACTCTGCAGGAAGGGTAATCAAATCATCATTATTTTCATTTTAGAAAATAATTAGGATTGGCAGTCTTGTCCAGGGGAATACAATCAGTAGGGTGTTTAAAAAAGACTCAAGGGATGAAATGAGGCCTTCCAAGAAGGATGGTCTGCAATTATAAGGAGGCTTCGATTGTTGAAATTCCAAGTCAAGTCCAATTAAAATTAAATGCAACTAGAAAAACAGATTTTTTAAATATTATTTCTATTTATTAAAAGATGTGAATAATAATAATCAGCATATTTATCAAAGCCATCCAGAAGACACATCCACCACCAGACTTCTCTGTCTACGATACAATAAGTCAGTAAAAAGTAATTTTAAAAGAAATATCAGATTTAAAAAGAAATCAAATGCATCATTTGTTCCCCTCCAAAAATCTGTGTAGACCTACTGTATATGGACAGCACATCGACATCATGGAATAAAGACTGTACTTACCCTGACCTTTTTGTCTCTGTTTTGAAAGCAGGTGGAAAGAAATATGCACGTGTTTATGCCTCAGACTGTAATTAGAAAGGTCACATTATCCAACAGAAGCATAAAATGCAGAAGATACAGCTTAAAAAAATACTAAAAATCTCAGAGTACCTTAATAATAAACTGCATCCTGCTCTAAACTCAACCATATTCTCAAAACAGGTGGACTATCCAAGGATGCAGGAAATGAGGGGTTTATTGATTTCCTTCACAACATACAACTGTTTTCAACACTTAGACCTGAACAAAAAATTAAGATCTAGTAGATAGGTGGGACAGGTGTTGTGAATGAAACGGTGCCCAGCTTGAAATAGCTCCTGCGTGTCGCCGAATGTGTGCATTGATGACTGAAAGACATCTTCTGCCTCCATTTATCTGTTTACTACAGTGTCTTGAATTCATGTTAATGTGGATCTAAAGACATTTCAATTAGTGAAAAAAAATTGCAGGGGGGATATAAAAAAAAAAAAAAGTCTAATCAACCAAAACTTTTGCGACCCCTATGCAGTACCTCTGTGGACCCCCCAGGGGTTGCGGACCCCATTTTGAAGACCTCTGCTCTAGATATAAAATAAAATTTGATTTTATTTGTTTTATTTTTCTCCTTTCATCCTTTACATTGAGCCCTCTTGAAATATTTTGGAGGCTCTGATATCTCAGCAGTGGAATATAGAACATTGTCTTTGCTGTATTGCTCTATTACTTGAGTTTATTAATATTATTAACTTGGAAAAATGAAAAAGTAAATAAGTTGTAAAGGAGGGAAACTGCAGATTCAAAGTTGATCCCAGAGGATCTCACAGCAGAGGCCCTAGAGCTAGATTAAAGAGTCTGCAGAAGAACACCTGTCTGTCACAGACGGATCCCCTCTTACTTGGTCCCAGATGGATTTTGGGTGTAGTGGGCCCTGTAATAACTTCCTCCTTCATCCTCCCCATTAACACTAATGTTTTTTTTTTTTGTTTTTCTTTCTTCTGGCTTTCTGTGTTGACCCCTTTCCGCAGTATTCCCTTTCCGTGCATATCAGGAATTCTGTTAAGAGACTTGATAGTGCTGGAAAAGGATAAACAGTTTAGTTGGAAAAACAGCTGTGTGCCAGCAGAGCACCGTGAAGAATGACCCATTATCTTCCACACACTTTTCCCTTCATTCACACCCCAAATTCAGACCCTAAGAAATTAGGCAGACAGATTCTGCTAAAACCATCACTTATCCTAAAACATGCATGTGGTCTCCTCCAGCACTTGCCCACTCATATCCACACAGGACTGCTTATTTTGAATGTTTCCTGAGGAGTTATTTTTCTTTCACTCCCCTTGTCTTTGTGCACACCAACCAGGGGGCCTTCGTGCCATGTGTCACTTCTTCTGACACACAGGACTAAGCAATTCATTTGAGCGTGGGTCGAATCATCACAACGCATAGCCTTATCTGCCTGCTCTCAGTTAGCCAGCCTATTGAACAGCGGCTGGACGCCTCTCACTGTTGGTAGGATGTGAGCAATTAGCAAGAAAGACCTTTTAGCACTGCCAGCTGATTTGCGGCCAGTTTTCTGCATACGCCTGTAATTCACTCTGACATTTCATCTCCTCACTTGTCAAAGTCTTTATTGTGTATTCCCACAATATAAACAGTAACGATGAAGTAATAATCAAATCGAAGGCAATATAATCATTTTGTTTTCCCTAGCGCGGATGTCCACCGGGTGAACCTGTGGGAGACAGCTGAGAAGTGAAGGTTCTTGTGCGAAGTGAAGGTCTCAGGAGAGTTTAGCTCCGTCAGCCGGGGTGGGAGTCTTCCCAAGTCAGCCCAGGGGAAATAGATGACAGTTACACTACCCTCCGGCCAATTAACTGTCATTCTAGCTGTTGGTTTAACTTGCTGACCTTACCTCTATGCTGTTGTTTGTCTTATCATTTCCGGAATAGAGGGCCTCATCTGTGTATGTAAAGTAGAGCAGTGACCTTCAGGGAATAGGAGCAAAGGTCACAGTTCATCCACTGTATTTCTTTCGCGTCACAGCAAATATGCCAAGAAATCTACTGGGAATTTCAGGGTGTGGAGAAAATGGGGTCCTGTGGGACCAAAATAGAGCTTTCTGTTATTACTTCCAATTACTTCCCAATCTCCCGCTCTATCTACCTGTAAAATGACATTAGATATGCCTGTTCTCATGGTCCTTTACACATGAAGGCTGCGCTTCTTAGTGATGAGGCCCGTGGGAATTAAAGGTCCATTTTGCTTGCCCTTAGAGTCATCAAGTAGCTGAATGCATTCTCAATACAGAAGAGTAAAGTTGATTTTTTCCCCCTTTTTTTTTTTATCTACAGGGTTTTTGTCTTGGAAAAACTGTGTTGACATCAGTGGGAGGAAACTATGTGCAGCCTCGACATTTGTCTGTGGCCAGTCATGGGCTTTAGGTTGTTATGTGAATAAGGGTACAGTTCTGGTGAGCACTGCTGTCTTAGCATGACAACAGAAGGGGTGGGTAGACCTCTTCCCTCTGCAAAGGGAGACAGTGACACAGCACCCACCCTTCTCTGCCTGCCAGAGTGCCACTTCATTGTGACCAGTTGCTACTAAAGGACAAAAACCTTGAGAGCCGACACAGCTGGAGATGGAGGGGAGCATTCATACTTGATGCTTGGCTTGTTCAGACACTTTTCTGTGCTGTGTCTCACAAAACCTTACTTCCTGTTTCCCATCCTGTCCGTGACAAGAGATGGACAGACAGCTTTACCATTGGCTTCAGTTTTTTTTTTTTTTTTTTTTGGAGGAGATGTTGTTACTGGTGATTATCTTATAAAGATATTACATCTATCTCCTTACATGAACTTACATTTTAAGTATTTTACTATAGATTTTTAAGCTTACTGCTGTTGGGCCTAAACACTTTCTGTTTCTAACCATAATTTCTGTGTCATGTTCCTGGACTGTGGGAGGGCATGCAAGGGGAAAACATTTCAATTCAAATTCATTTATTTTTATAGCGCCAATTCACAACTTGTCATCTCAAGGCACTTTTCAGAGATAATTCAACCAGATTATACGGTCAAACTGATTCAAAATTTTCTATCTAAGGAAAACCGGTTGATTGCATTGACTAGTTGACTGAAAAGCAATCTCTCAAACAAAGCATGCTTGTAGCGACAGTGGAGAGGAAAAACTCATTTTTAACAGGAAGAAACCTCCAGAGAACCAGACTCAGAGTAAGTGTTTATCATAACAAAAAACTCCATGCAGATCGAACACTAGACATTCTTGCTGCAAAGCAACAGTACTACGAACTAAAGATTTTCAATAATTTCTTCCAGTTCACTGGTATTTTTCTTTATTTCAAAATACATATGAATACAGTTTAAGAATCAATCATCAGGTTATTTATACATTACCACGTAGTACTAAGATAGCTAATTAATGCAACTTGAAAGTACGTATTCTAATTTATTTCTCATTGTTATAGACAGGACCATAATTATTCATAATTCTTGTTTGAATTGAAAGTGGGTTAGTGTAATTTTACACTAATTAATCAGCACTATTTATAGATAAATAAATAAATAAATATAAATAAATACATAAATAAATACTGTGCAGATACTTCATATAAAAACATCATAAGGGTCGCGACAATGCTTGATGTTTCCTCACTAAACCTTTTTTTAACTGAGTTGAAATAACGCATGCAGCTTTTGTGGAGCTGCAAAACGTGGAAACGTGTTTTTAATAATGCAAACAGTTATTTTCAGAGACAAAAATCTAAACTAATATTTTCTTATAATTGCATATAAATACTAAACATTTTATGCTATAATTTTGTTCTGATCGGTTTTGATATAATTTAATTACAAGATAAGGTGAATTCTGATCCATGACATATGTCATCATTATAATGTATATACGGTTTTGAACCAAGCACAGAACTCTTCAGTGCACTTAAGTAATATTTAGTAAATGTAGAGATTCATTTATTTCTACTACTTGACATTTTGATTTCTGTTGAGCATATTTTCATCCAAGAATGAGATATTTCTCTAATACCCCATCTAAAGTCCATAGTCTATAGTGTCTAAAATCAATAAAATATCAATAGATTCTCTATATTATCCATTACATTTTGTCTTCAGCTACACTGCTGCCATAGCTATCAGTCTTTCACTTCAGTGCCTCCTGGTAACTTCTCTAAAGTGGATGATTTAGAAAAGGATAGAGAATTGACTGAGAATGAACTTTAGCCAAGCAGTCTTCTTCCTAATTAAATTTAGATCCGTAATACAGAAAAGGCCGCAATATTTTCTCATGCAACAACTGAATAACTGTGTTGCATAGCCCAACGCCAACAAAACAGCCGCATACATGAGAGCCTATAAATGCACATGTACACACACTTACACACTGATAGTTGATGCTTCCTCGTCTCTCATTTGCATGGCAATGCCATTATCTGGCTGTGAGGTGTCACACTGGAGTGGCTGACAATGTTTCTTACAACAAGTTTATCTAAGCACAAAAAAAGTTGAGAAGAATAGAGTTCTTTCTCTACCTCCTCCCCATGGAGTACGACGAAAGAGTCGCTCAGCCTTATCCTGCATGATAGACTGGTAAATTTATTATTTATACCCCTAGTAAAGCCTGTGGTAAACACTTTGTCTAAACATAAAGTTACTGTTTTAGCACTGAGCCTTTCTCAGTCCCTCTTCAATATATTTCCCAGCCTCTGTTTTCTTTTTTCATTCACCTTTCTTTTTTTCTTTTTTTTTAATATAAAATGTGTTTATTTTTACTGAATTTGTTATAAATTACCATAACCAAATATACTCCTGCAGTCTTGGCGAGGCCTTCCTTGGAAACAGGATCCGTGCTCTCAGTGGGACTAACTACATTAAATAAAAAAATACAAAGGTTGAGCTGCTTGTCAGTATTCATTAATAGTAGCGGATATTGGATTCCGGGCAGACACATTACTGTGGACTTTCAAGCGTGGTAGTACGTGAGGACTACTGGGTGAACTAAAGACAATCAATAACAGGGTTTACAACTTAGACACTGGTAGGCATCATCATTACACAGCAAAGCCCTCTCACCTGCTCTTATCGACTTCCTTTCAGGTTTACAAGTCTTGTCTGGTGATGTCATACACTATAGAACTGCTTGTATGTGTGTCTGACTTGCAGCAGCAAAGCAAACAGAACCAGTCTGGGTCACGCGGTAATGAGCCGGGATTCTGAATAGCCCTATGTGTGGTATCCATGTTTCAATAAATCTCTGTGTTGCCGGTGGTGGGGTTGCAAAACGCAGTAAGGTGATAAGTTGGAGCTGCTGTGTCCGGCGCTTGGAAAGTCTCAGCTGTATAATGCTGATAAGCAGACACAGTGTCGGAGTGGATAAACCGTTTCCTGAACAGGGGTTACTCCTAACCGTACAGCATATAAGTTCTCTGGTATAATGATGAGTCAGGAAGCTGCTTTGAATACATGTAAAATATTCTTTGCATACATCTACTGATGATTTAACTTTGATGACCTGCTCCAAATCTCTAAGGTTGCAAGTACTCCTTGACATGACCCTGGAAAAAGAATCTAAAAATAAGTAGAAATGTCTTAAATTAAGTGTAAATTGTCTTGTTCCATTGGCAAAATCTCTCTTTTACCTACTAAATCCAAGAACAAATACACTTATTTTAAGAAAAAACAACTTATCTAGATTTCGATTTTTTTCCAGTGTAATATTTAGGGCCCTCTAAAGACTTGTTTTCAGATTCAAGACTGAAAAAGCTGCCAGTTTAGAATTTCCAATAATAAAAACATTTTATGTAACTAAAAATTACTTTAGATCTACATCTACCAAATGTAATGGATAATTTTGCTCTTAAGTGTGTTAATATCTATTGACACAATTGTAATTTGCATCCATCTTTAACAATCATAAATAGCTAATGGAGATAATTAGTGTGTGGGGAGAGTGGCAAAATAATTAATTTTATAAAAAAAACTATTACTGTTATTATTATTATTATTATTATTATTAGTAGTAGTAGTAGTAGTAGTAGTAGTAGTATCAGTAGTATTTATATTGTTGTTGTTATCAATATTATTTGATTCCAGAAGTGTAACTTGTACTAGGTAGAAATATAAAAATATAACTAGTTAGAGAATGTGTTAGATTCAAAAATAGATTTCCCCTTGGGAGTTTTTTCTGTAATTTAAGTTGCGATAAAATAATTGCATATATAACAGGTGGAATGTTTATATTGCTTCACAGCTGTGCATGTAATGATGCGTTGGATTTTCTCATAGTTTTTGCTGGTATCAGAAGTCATTTAAATAAATGTATATATAAATATATATAAAGGCTATATTTATATATACTACTTTTATCTGCAGTCTAGAGCTAAACATATTTTGCTCTGCTTACATTTTTAATATTGCTGTTCTTGCTCATTTTTCGCAATACATTAAATTAATGTAAAACTGAAATTATATATTTATCATTTATCCAAAGAAATATACTGAAGTGAAACTAAATAAATGAGAGAAAAAATTTGCATTGTAATTAACTGAAATTACAAATAACCCTTTGAAGCTTGAATTGATATACATGCGCATATAAAAAGACATTTTGTGTGTGTTTTTCCCCTTCAATGAGATGCCAAATTAAAATAGTTAATGTTACTAAATAAATGGAAATGAAGGTTTAATATATTTTGTAACAGCAGTTATAACTACATAATATAAAGGAGAGATTCCGCAGATCCTTTCTTCCTGCTGCTGTCAGATTGTACAACCAACAATGCTTGCTCTGTATCAACCATATGTCCACCGTCACTTTACCTGTTATTATTGCATATCTATTGTATACTTGACTCATATTTATTTAACTCTGCAATAATTTATACAATCAATCATTTGCACAGAACTTTACTGTTGTCACTCTATACCAGTGTTTGCAACCTTAGCCTTAGCCATTTAACTGTTCACACCAAGTGTGATGGCCTTGTCTGTATATACTTACCGGTAATATATATTTTCTATATATTTTTAACATTTTTTATATTTTGTATTCTTTCTTTTTTCCTACTGTACTGTTCACTGTGATGCAACGCTGCAATTTCCCCATTGTCGGACAAATAAAGGATTATCTTATCTTATCTTATAACATACACTGCGACTAGCACTGGGGTAATGCAAAAACTCTGTGGTGGCTGTTTTCCTAAACTGCAAAAGTGTTCTGAAAATGAGTAAAAATGTCTTAATATAAGTGTATTTACCCTTAATATGACTAGGAAAATAAGATGATCTGCCAATGGAACGAGGATTTTTACCCTTACAATAAGATAATTAGATATTGTGCACTTGAAATAAGACTGCAGTTGTTGTTTTTTTCTTATTTTAATTGTAAATTGTCTTGTTCCAATGGCAAAGTGTCTCACTTACCTGCTCAATTCAAGAAAAAAGGCTCTTATTTTAAGAAAAAGTGACTTACTTAGATTTACATTTCTTACAGTGTAATACAAGCGGTTTGTTGCTTATTAGCAACAACAGGCATCGAAGGGTTAAATATACTGCTTGGTTACTCTTTGCGCAACAGACAATCCCAACTGAGGCATCCAGAGAATTACAGCATTCATTCAATTTTCCAATAACAGATTTATTAAAAATGTTTTGTGGTCCCCAAACCCATTTCATTTAGTTGTAAACTGCTAACAGAAATCACATTCAAATAAGACTCCCCGTATTACCCCTGAGAGATGTTTTAAAGACTTTTATATTGGCACAAAAGAGAAAAGAGTTCATAAAAAGCCTTTATTGTGTAGCTCTCATACTGAAGTGATGGATAAAGCCTATTGGTGGAAGTGAAAATGAACTCAAACTAAAGAGGATGTGAAAGAGAAAGTGGAACAGCTCTGGTGATCGTCATAAGACTTCCTTTGGACCCCTCCATACCCCCACCCCCTTCCATCATGCCTTTCTTTACATTACCATTATTAAAAAGGAGAGGACTCTTTTAATAAAGTCTATTAATCACACAGAGGGAGTCAGTCCATCGCTTCACCCTCTTGCGGGGGGTTCTAATCAATCAAGCCTGTTGTTAATGTATTCATGGGAGATGTAAGAAAAGGACTTGTTTGACAGTGTTCCAAGGAGGAAGAATTTATTAAGTCCCCTTCAGGAGTCAGGCAATCCTGAGGAGCAGTGAATGCACCCCTTCGTTCACCCCACCCTTGTCCTCTCTCTGCCTGCGACTGGGAGGAAAAAAGGCCTTCATCATGTATGAAGTCTGTACAAATATTGGAAATGTTCAAAATATGTCCTCTCATTAACAGCTATGAGTGAAAGCCAGACTATCGGCATTTGTCAGATGTGCTCGGAGTGTAAAGACACTGTTGTACAAGGCTTCTGCTGTGTTGGGCAATGTCGGGACATCACTCTCCTGCTATCCTCTCAAAAGCTGGAGAAAATGTGTCTTATTAGTTCACATGAGGTGGTGAAATTCTGTGCTACACCGCTGACTAATGTACAAAGCTGAGAAAGCACGGCGCTGATGGTTTTTGCTGGGCCTCTGTCGGTGGCGTGTGAGTGGAGAGGGTGTGGAGAGGGGACATGAGGCTGGTAAAATCATGCAGCTGTTGGAGGCATTCATGAAGCCCAGGCTGTTGTTGCTAATTTTCGCAGGAAAGAAAAAAAAATCATTTTCAAGATGACTGCATGCAGAGAAAAAAAACATCCCCTTCAAGTAAGAATATCTTACAAAAACTATTTTCATTTGCAGCATAAAATGTTCCAAACATATAGGTGTGGGGCTGAAACAAGCTTTATATAGGAGGGAACTGCATTCACTTTGTCCTGAGGAGGGACTGAAATAAAGCTTCTGCTTGCCTTCAAAGCTGCATTTCCATAATTGCCCTGTAACTTGGGCCTGTATGAGGGATCTGAAAGGGCTGAGAAAAGCACAATCTTTCAGCTGAGTGAACGGCAAAAGCCCCCCCCCCCCAAACCCCCTCTCTCACTCTGGCCTGTGGCCCCCTTCCCCACTTGTTGCCTTTTGAATGCAGTAAAAGAATTCCTCTCCCTAACCTTCGTCAACAAAAGGCATGAAATCAGTGCCCTCCCTCTCCCTCGCTTCGCCCCGGAGAATGTCACTCCTTCTGAGTTCTTTTGTCTTTTTTTTTTTTTTTTAACCTAAGGAAGCACAACAACTCTTCTCTCTGTGCTCTTTGGCAGTTCTTTAGCATGTTACCCATGCACTTTCCTTTGGATCCTCAATAATTCATGTAGTATAAAACATGGAGGAGGCACATAATGCTTAGAAAGGGTAAAAGCAACCTCCCCTCTTCCATAACAAGTTACCATGGAGTGCAGTGGCCCACAGAACTTTTGCTGCATCGTGTGTGCTGTTTGGAACATGTGCTCTCGCTGTCAGGTAACACACACAGGCCCGGTGTTCACAAAGGGGGCAGCAACTCTCCTGGCCCGGGCGAGCACTCGGGCGGGGGCGGGATAGACAGTGGCTCATAAAAGGATTAGCCCTGTGCACAAAGACAGTGGACCACTTCTAACCCCAGCTAGGTCCTCAAAAGAGATGACATTTGTCTGTCTCTGTGGAAGGAGGGGGTGTGGCAGAACCGGGCAGGATCTTGGAGGGGCCTGAAGAGGAACATTGACAGAAGGGGTGGATGAGGTGAAAACACAAGAGTGACCCTCTTTATGTGCAGCGGCCTTCTCTTTCACAGGACACCTCTGGCCCCCTCCATAGATCTGCTCTTTGGTGTTTATTTACTTCATGGTTTCTCCCCATTCACATAATGAATTTCTCTGATGGCTCCATTGGGCAGACTCACTTCTGTCCACCTCCTTCCACATCAAGGACAGACACATTTAATTCCCTTTTCACACATCAGCTTTCTCAAATGTTATCCTCATATAAGCATTTAATTAAGGTAACAAGTGTTTTCTCTTACTGTGCAAATGAAAAAGCCAGCAAAGATCAGCAGGATTCAGGAAAACATTTAAAATTTGATTTGGTGGGAAATTAAGAATTATTTGTTTTTGCTGTGAAATGTGTCCATGTTTTTCAGTTTTGATATAACAAAACTTTGGATTAATAAGTATTTAAACCTTGGTGTCATTTAGACAAACCCTGACACAAAAAAAAGGAATGTTTTTTTCCTCTTGATTTGGGGAAATGGCTCTCTGCTCAGGGTAGCATTGCCTGGAGGGGCCACAAGTCAATTAAATCAAATAAGTAAGCAGACATCCAATGCAAATGTAAGCATGAAAAAAAAAATCATATATATATATATATATATATATATATATATATATATATATATATATATATATATATATATATATATATGATTGTTTCTTTACGTGAAGTTTTTTTGATTGTTTATTTACATGTTCAGTAGATGCAAAGTAAACAAAAATATATGCAAATAAATGAATCAATAAATACAAAGTTTGTTATCTATCAATGTTGACTAAGTTTTCCTTCCTTTTTTTCAATGTACAATATAAGTAGCAGTAATGGTAATGATACTGAAAATAGATTTTGACTTAATTTTCTTTTTTACTTAAGTTTTTCACTAGTTTGCATTACAAATTTAGCTATTGTGCAACATAGTTCATTTTGAATAGAAATGCTTGTAACTGAATTTGAATTTAAATGCCTATGTGACTATGTAGAATTGAACAAATGAGGTATTCCTGGATTTGAAAGGATATTCACTTTGTAAATTGTTGTAAAATGACATCTATTGTAAACAGATGCTACATAAATAAACAAAACAAAATTAAATAAAATAAAATCTGTATTTTAAACTCTTAAAAGATGTACACTTCTTAGACTTTTACAGCCTTGGTTCAGACCAAACAAGGATTATATACATTATAATTATTTATTTTGTGGGTAGAAAAAAGTAAATTAATAGCAAGAATTCCATGAGATAAATTATTATTTTCCTATTTTTGTTAGTTTGTTTAATTCTTAGTGGAGCTGGTTTCTGTTTGGCTAGAATATTAGATATTAGAAGAACAGGCCTGCCCTGGGAACCATTTAAACAGGAGCTGATGTCTGATATAGTCAAAAATAAATCTATAATGTCGTTTTATTTATCTATTATTTTTATTTATGTATTGTGATTAGATTACTGTTATATATTTGGGTAATACAATACACCCCTGCAAACTCTTCAGCACTTAACGCAGGGTGGACCTCAGAAACAAGCAGAGGAGTCAGTGTTGATTATTGCTCATTAGCAGAGCGAACATCCACTTAACGTGTGGGGAAATGAGTTACACACCCGTGCGCGCCTCCCCCTGGAAATGGTCCCTGCGTAAAAGGCTCGGAACAAAATGTAAGCTAATGCATTCCATTTGCTCTTTGTAGCCGGGAGCAGGTTGGACACGTATGGCGACATAAGCAGCCCTGATTACTTTTGTTTCTGCGGAGGCATTTTTAATCCCTAATTTCATGCACTGATCAGAGGAGAAGCCCTGAGCCCCAGACATGATCACTGGCCCTTCAGTAGCGTTTAGTTTAAGCGAGATCCTGGTGATCAGGAGGGGTCCTTGTTTGCCCCCTCCTCTTCTGTAACAAACACCCTCTGAGCTGTGCAGGGAATATATATCAACTCTTCTGTTCTTGAAAACACAGGCAACCAGTTTTGCCTTAATGGTTTATTTCTTATAGAAATTGGACAGAAACCTTCTTGAGTTTATATCGGTCGCTTTTAATTGCTATTTATAAATGGTGATGTAATAATCCATATGAAAACAATCAGTTTCAGAAATATTAGGTGCAAAGAATATCACTTAACATCTGTTTAAACAGAAATGCTGGTTTCTGCCGGTCTTGAATATGCATAAGGTCCTTATTTAGGACTTTCTGTAACATTATTGGGTTAGACAGGAAGATTTTTTCCTTATGTATTAAATACATACATTCATAAAAATCGACAAAAAAGATCGTCATGGTCGGATTTTAGTTTTTTAATCTCATTTTATTTAATTCATTTATTTATTTTTTTAGAGTTTTAAACGTGGAGCAGACTTTTTTCCGCTGACCAAATGAATTAGCCCCTTTGAGTTTTTCTTTTTTTTTACCCTCAAACTTTCTCAAATAGCAAGGAAAAATAAAACAATTTTAATTTAGTGATATTCTATTAAGTTGTCTTAAAAGATAAGACAAATTAACATATTTGGATTACTTTTACATCATCAAAAGTAATGCAAGCTTAAATTTTTCCACCGCCACAACGTCATTTTTTTAACATATCATTAATAATATTTAATTTGATCTCATCTATTTTGTGTGTGTTTATTTTACTAATACAGAGATCTGAAGGCTTAACTGATAAGTTTTTCAGCTCTAATGTTGAATCACCAAAGAAAAAGTAACTTAACATTCAGGTTTGAAATGCAAAAAGCCAAAAGAAATGGATGTGATTATTATAATTTACATTATCTATATTATTACATATAAGCTCGGAATCGCTGCGGACGTCCATTGTAGGAGTAAAATAACCGATCTCAATTTAGAGGGATACAATCTTCTGAATATTTAAAAATGCAAAACATAAAATAGAAATCATATAACCTCTGGTTTGATAAATTAAGCGGGTAGGGGTGGAGCGGGGGGGTTAAAACCCTAAACAGAAAATGTGTTTTTAATTGTGTGTGTGTGTGTGCGCAACAGAGCATGGTCGGCTGCATGTGACTGTAGAGGGAGCTCCAACATTAAGTTTACATAAACTTCCTCTGATAAGCTCTCGCACATGCAAAATGTACACATTACAGGCGAATAAAACAAATGATGTTATTATTAGTTTTACAGCCACGATACATTACAATTATACCACAAAACGGCCTTGCTTGGAAAAAAAAAAAGTATGATTTATGTGAAAGCGAAAGGCATTAGAAATGGAGCAAGATGAGATGCTCTAAAACCAAAAGAAAAAAAAAAACCTTCAGGATTGACTAAATTAAAAAATCTTGAAAAGCTTTTCGTTGCTTAACTCTCTTAAAAATGATTTTTTTTTCAACGAAAATTAATGAAAGAATTATGCTTTTTAATTTGAGCTCTATATGATTCTTTATGGGGATAATCCCACAACATTAATATCCAAATGTATGCCGCAGCGCCGGCTAATTAGCCTTAAGTCCCTCTACTATAAAAGTGTGATAAATCCCTCTCGAATATTTACTTATCACTGCTAAGGAGGATGAAGTCTCTGCCCCAGGCTGCCCACTAATACACACACACACACATTTATAAATCCAAAGCAATGCACTTCAAGCTGTTTTGCACAACCTGCACCATCAAAAGCATCTGTCAAAATGCCTCTACTTGAAAGAGAAAAAAATAAAGAAAGAAAAGCATATTTTTCCTTCTTTAAGTTGCAGCAGTTCATTTATTAGCCAAAAATATAGACTTTCTTGTACAATTTGGTTCACAAGTATGTACATATTCTTAACTTTATATACAAAAAAATTATAACATCAAATCCTCACAGAACTTACCAAAAGAAAGGAGAAAAAAAGCTCACAGACTACATGTTCATACATTATTACATTAGCAGTTTTACACGGGACATGCTTACAATGTAAGTAGGCTATACAGAGATGTTTTATTCTTATTTTACATTCCATATTCGATTTGAAATAAAATAAAATTTAAAAAAAGAAGGAGAAAAAGAGGGACCGGGAACCATCGCTGTTTTAAGTCTGTCCTAAGGCCTTAGAATGAAATACACAGGCGTAAAAGCTAAATGAAAATGTGCATGGAAGGAGAAAATAAACAGTTATAAAAGCCTCTTGGAGAGTTAAAACATGAAGTAATATAAAAGTGACAATTGCCTTTTAAAAAACAATGAAAAAAATTAAAACAGCCTGAAATAAAATTTGCATTCAGTTCATTTATATGAGCAAAACAACTGAGTGTGGAGAGAGGCCTTAACGGAATAACATAAGCGGTGGACACACTCTTACACACTTTCAAACTAGCACAAACACACACACACACATACACAGGGGAATGAATCAAATTTTCAGAATCAAAGCTCATTTGGGTAATAATGGCTTTAGAAAAAAAAAGAGCAAAAGAAAAAGAATGAGATGGCATCAAAATAATAAAACTAAAAAATCTAAACTGTCACAATCAGACAGCCTTCTGTCTGTTTGATCTGCCGGTTTCTTTGCATCCAAAGGCACTAGATCTTCCTACAACCGTGGGACAGAAAATGAACACTATAGCGCTGATTTCACTGCTTATTATCACCACCCACAAGAAAATGATCCGCCTGGAAGGGAAAACAAAAACACTTGTATATGATGAAAAGTAGGAGCTGAGTTTTCTTTTCTTTTTTCTTTTTTGTCAATCGCACTTTTATTTATTTATTTTTCTTAAATTACTATGTTTTCGTTTATATATAATGATGCAGGGCTTTTTTTTCCCCCACAAAAAAAAAAAAAAAAATTCTCTTTCACACACACAAACACTGTCTGCTCCTAACTGTAGCACTTCAACACTGATCATATTGTGGCCTCAACAGAGAGAAAACAGCATATCCTTGAGGTGAAGAAAGCAAAGGGAGACCTAAAAAAATAAAATAAAAAAAAATAAAAACAGAAAATTGCCTATAGTGTCTCTGGAGGTTTTTTTTTCTACATGCGGGTCTCAGTGCCGGGGACATGTACCTGTGACTGCAGTCTCTGAACTATGACTCTTGTCCTCCGCTTGCCTGCTGCTGTACAGGGCCAGGCTGGTGGCGGTGGCCTGGTTCGCAAGTCCCAGATAATGATTGGAGTTCAGTAAAGCCAGCTGGTGCGCCGAGAACGCTCGGTTCGTCCAGTTCTGGATTTTCCCAACGGGACAGGAAGAGATGAGTCTGTGTGGACCGAGGATGGTCTGGGTGGCTGCGCCTCCTCCTGCCGCTGTCGGCCCGCTGCCATTTACCTGCGGCGACCTGCGCGGATTGTCGGGAGCCGTGGCAGTCTCTGCCAGCGACCAGATCTTTGGTTTCTGAGCCGGGGCTGGGTTGTTCTCTGAGGGCGGAGAGCTGACGGATACCGGGTTGAGTTTCAGCTGTTCTGTGTTCGCTTGGGACGCCTTGATTTCCAAAGAGGAGTGGTGGTGATGATTGTGGTGGCCGAAGAGCTCCCCTCCTCTCTGCGCGTCTTTGGCCTCCTTCCCTACAGCCTTCAGAAACCTCTGCTCCGCACCTTGTAAATCCTCATAACCATCCGAAATCTCAGAGTCACTCCTTCCGTCTAGTTTAATGTCTGAGTGAAGGTCGTCCTGTTCGTCCAAGTCCTCCTTGCTCTCAATATTTTCCGTGTCGATGTTTTCCAAGTCAATCTCCTCCTCGTCCTCCCTCTTGTCCCCCTCCTCCCCCTCATGATCGCTGGCGTAAACATTCCCCTCTTCGTCGGTGCGGTTCCGAGGGGTCCAGGTCATCTTGTTCTCCTTCTTTAGCCTCCTCCTGGCGTTGGCAAACCAAGTGGACACCTGTGTGAGGGTCATCTTGGTGATAATGGCCAGCATGATCTTCTCGCCCTTGGTCGGATAGGGGTTCTTGCGGTGCTCGCTGAGCCAGGCCTTCAGGGTGCTGGTGCTCTCCCTGGTGGCGTTTTTGGGCCTGGACGGGTCACCGAACTGATACTGACCATATGGATAAAAAGCCGGGTGAGGGGGGGCGAACCCTGGGTGCTGGACACCGTGGCCATCTTTTAGATCATACTGAGCACCCTGCAAAAACAAAGAGGGATTTTAAGTCTTGGATCTCCACGTAAAGTGTTGTTTTGCGCTATTAAATAAAATATATAAAACAGCAGGTTCTTATTAGGTAGGAAGCAAAAAAAGTTTTAAAATAATTTCTGTTGTTTTCATTTTTTTTTTATGTTGCTCCATGTAAGAGTAAACGAGAAAAATGTCACAATTTACAAATGCATTATCAACAACTTATGCAATTCCACCAAATATATTTTTAATCAATCATCTTCAAAAACTTTTAAGCAAAGAAAAAGCTCACACAAGATTTCGTTAATGTGTCACTTTGCAAAAGCACTTTTTTTTTTAACCAAACTGCCAAGCTACAAAGTTCACCACTTCGCTAAGAAAGTTCTCTCCCTGTGCGCACCCAAGAAGTTGCTCTGCGTAAAAGTTGCAAGAAAACTCTAAGAGGCTAAAACTCACCAACTGATTGAAAATGGATATATCGTTGGAGTAAGGTAGGAAGGCTCCGTAGCCCTGTGCGGCAGCGGCGAAAGGAGAGCCGTACATGCTGGAGAGAACATTGGAAAGTGCGCCTGACGGACTCAGCTCCGCCCCAGCCCTGGTGCTGCCCGCGATCCCCTGTCGCTCCGGCGGGTATATCGGTCGGATGTACTGATATCCCAGTTGAGGGAAAGACATGTTGGTAGGAAGCGGGGGGGAAGATTCTTCTGCAGCCTCGCAAAGCAACGGACTTGCCTCGGTATCCACTTTTACAGTGTGAACATGTGAGCAACAAAATTTGCCAGGTATTGGAAGTCTATTTCCTCGGGAACAGCCAATGTAAACGATCCCGCTTGCGTCCCGCGTTTCTTCCTCCTCTTCGTCTTCTCTCCACCCTCACTTCCCTATTGATCTGGATGGACTAAGGTCAGGTCCTTACAGATTGCTTCAGATTATTGGGACTCCCTTGCTCAGATTGACATTTCTAGTCGTTTTGAAGCCCCTCCTATTTCTCAAATCTCACCCCTCTAGTACAAACCACACGCCAAACAGCGCTCTTTCTCTCTCTCTCCCCTCTCTCTCTCCTTCACCCTCCCTCCTCCTCCTTCTCCTCCCTCCCTCCCTCTTTCTCTCCCTCGGATAAGTGCACTAATGTCGGGAGCTGTTTTTTTTTTTGAATGGGGCTTCAAATCTCATTATATCGCTCCCCAAATCTATTTCATTTCATGTTTGTCCTGCAGACGTTTTCAGATTCCAAATTTTAGGAAGAAAAACAAATTTCCAACACATTATAATGATTAACTTTAGTTGGTAATCTTTGCAAGTTTGTTTGTTTTGTGTTTCAAGCACAAAGTTTCTTTCCTAAGAGCTGAAAGTCTTGCGTTAAAACTGCAAATTCAACCTGTATTGAAATTCAGACTGTTGCCAAAATTTTATTGTCTATTTTAACGCAGTTTCTGTCTCCTAAAGAAGTTCTTAAATATTCAAATATATTTTATTTTACTGCAAACAAAATTCACAATGATTAAATGAACCAAACAAATTGTCTTTAGGATGCATGCATGAGCATTGTCACAAGTTTTATTTAAAGCTTGGACGTTAAGTGAGAGTTTAGCTCTTATTGAGCGCTTTGGAAGTGTTATTTGGGCTCATGGAGAGGGAGCAGAATCGGAGTCATTCTTTTTAATTCGAAACATCAAACATGGGTCGCGTGTAACTCCTTGGTATCAAAGGGGGGAGACGCTAATGATGGGGCGCGTTATGCTGTTAATGAAGACTAAGCGTAAAATAACAACTGTGAAAACCAGAGAGATACACATAGTGAACCGAGCAGGAGAGGTTTGTTCAGAGAATAAACATAAAAATTAACAATTATATTTTCTATTCCTGACGAGTTCAAAGTTACACTTTTGGAATAAATAATAATAATATTAATAATAATAATAATAATAATAATAATAATAATAATAATAATAATAATAATAATAATAATAATAATAATAATAATAATAATAATAATAATTTGTCTCCGGAAAAAAATAATCCAGAAGATTTTCAGGTATTTTAAATTAAAGCTCTTAATCTTCTATTTCACAAAACCTTTATCCTTAAATACAACCATTGGGTAATTTTGATTCCGTCTGTTTCTGTCGTGTAAATAATGCGGATTAAAACTAAACAAGAAAGTCAAAATTGGAATTCCGTGAACCAATATATAGAAGTGTGTATTCGGGACAAGCATAATCACATTTCAAGCCGACTTTGGTAGATTTCAGCATCTGTTTTGATAATCATTTGCCAAATAACCCCCAGAAGTTGAGTTGTTTTTATGATTGTTATTATACTGCTATTAATATCCTCCCCACGCACCGCGTATAAATATACTATAAGCCCTAATGCCTTATTGACGGAGTGATGAAATCCCATCAATCTCATTTCTGGTCTGATAGTGCAATCCGTTTTTTTTTTCTAAGAACTCTGAACTTGTATAAACCTTTAATCTTCTTTTGAAGCAGATAGTTATCATTGTCTGGAAGGGATAATGTCAGCTATAATTTCTACTGTGAGGCTACCCATAAGGATACGCCTTGTTTCTGTAAAACTGCCCTGAATGTGTGTTTGTGTTCCTCGCCGACATAGGCTATACCCAACCCGGATTATGGGGGTTATTAATTACAGCGGCTTGCTGGTGCCATCCGACCGGAATGGTAATCACTACGTAGCAGTCAATAGCACGAGTACGCTCAGGCGCGCGCGCGCTCACGCCCGTGTTTGCATCGACCCGCAAAACTAAAGGGGGTCCACATGGTGACGTGGAGGGAGTAGAGGGGCTGGAGGGAGATGTGACTTTTAGATGGAGAGGAAGTTTAAAGACGCTCAAAAAAAAAAAAAAACATGTGTGGAAGTGTGTGTGTGTCAGAGAGAGAGAGAGAGAGAGAGCGAGAGCGCGAGACCACGTGGTTGCTTCAAGTGAGAGTCTGAGTCCAGCGAGGTGTCTGCCTGTTTGTATCCGCTCAGTAGCGCCTCCAGTCCGGATGGACACGTGTCTCATCTCCAGGAGTGCGTAGCTCAGAACTTCCACCCCTGCAAACCGGCTCTCTCTCCCCCGCCGCCCCATCCACCATCACCAGAGACTTCTGTCTGATTTATTGCCCCCAATCAAACGCACCACGCACTTAGTTAACACTTTCACACCGTCCCGGGAAACTGGCGCTGCCATAAAAGCATTAAGAGGCTGCACCCATCTGAGTCTTAGTAAACAGCAAACATGTGTTGGGCTCTGGACCTCCCCACTTATAATACAACATATTATTATTTTTATAATGATAATAATAATTACTATTATTAGCCTGTTGTTATTAGTTAGATGTTTTTTGTTATAAATCTAGATGTGCAAAATCTAATTTAATTCACAGCTGCAAAATGCAAAGAAAAAAAAAAAGGAAAAAAGAAAAGAAAAAGAGGGCAATCACACGCGAGTGACTTGAGGGCTGTTTTGTTCGACGGTAATTATGCAGATGACACAATTTCACATTCTCATAAGCAAACATACACGGCCTATCGCTCAACAGTAGTTCCTTATGCAATACTCAGGGCACCGGCGACACGTCGCAAATGATGAGCCGAGACGCTCTGCAAAAACAGGCGGGATCAAAGGCTTCAAACAGAGACACTTCAAATTACACTTTTGGATCTTTTCCATAACGTTTCAGCGACATACAGAGAGGCAGAGGGGAAAGGAGCACAACTCCTATCACAAAATCGATTAAGAGAGTCCATGTTGATCAGCTTTGCAGTTAATCACCAACAAAAAAAACAAAACATGCATTTAAAAATGACATGCAATGAATCACAAATAATTTAATAAAACCTCATAATCATCTTTGCTAGTAGCTTATCATGAAAAATAAAACAAAAAAGTTTGTAAAAATTTTAAAAAGGTGCCCAACCTTTATTAATACAAACTCATAATTTGGAGCTGCTGCTGTATATGAGAGATGCTCCTCTGTGGGTTCAGACCTAAATCTGTTCCTAACCTAAAAAACTAACTGTGCAACACATTTAATCTCCAAATATGCTCTTTTCAAACTCATGTCCCATTAGGGTTAAATAAAGGGCCCATAAATCTGGCGGTGTTTAAAGAACAGAGGCTTAATCCAATAAATGAATTCGTTTCTGGAAATTAATTGTTCTTAGCAGCAGAAGCAAGTGTACTTTGAAAATACATTTAAAGTTTAATTTTTTTTCACTGTTGGCATAATTTAAAGAGTAGGATTTTTAATTACATTACACCAACCAATCATGCATGTTAAATAGATAGCCCAAGTTTGATTTGCATTAGTGAAAAAAATTGAACATTTTGGTACCCTTTCCTTGTGCTTGCACCATTTGGAAACAAATTAATAGTCAATGGACTGCAACTTATTAAGCTGGGTTATGACGGCAGATCAAAGTGTGAATTAATGCATTACCTTGCAAGTGCTTCACATTAAGTTGTTAACTTCAGGATGTAGGCAACTTCTAAATTGTCAGACAAGATGAAGCATCCGCTTTATTTTCAGGTCGTGCAGAACTTTGGCCAGGCAGCTTCAGCCTTATAAATTCTTTACAATGTGCATTTTAATGAAAATACAGCACATATACATAAAGTGAATGAAAATATAAAAAAAACTAAATAAAAATTTATTTAAAACCGATCATAACCCTGCTGTGGGGTTTCTTTAATACCCATCACTCCACTCAATATCTTCTTTCATGTCTTTGGATGATTTTATACCTTTATTTTAAAATGATTCATCCATAGATGCTTTTTATAGTTTTAGTTTGTTATATGACACAATGCCATAGTTGAATCAGACTTAGGATGAGAAAAATAATTGTTAGGTATTTGAACAGGATCTAAATATTTAGCCATGATAACTGGGGGTTATTTTGGAATAAAATAATCCTGTAGCATCACATCCTATCACTGTAAAATGAGCTATTACGATATCTTTTACACTTTATCTACTGCATGCAACATTGAAATACACTTACATTGCACTTTGGTGATGAATCTGAGGCTTAAGGGAACATAATGTCCACACAAATAAGCAATGCTTGCTTTGAAGGTGAGTTGTACCTTTTCTCCAATTTGCTTCCTCTCCGTCCATTCCCCTTCACTCCATTTGCTTCAGTTTCCCCTGTATCAGTAACACAAGGCATTGATTTTACGGTAAAGTCACTTTGTTAAAGGAATGAGTAACTCTGGGCCCCCACTATCACTGTATTACACGGGTATGGCCCACGTAACAAGATGAACATTGATTCAGCATTACGGATGATCGATAATGAAATAAGTAACTTCAGGGCCAAATTAAAATGCAAGCTGGCTTGATGCTGCCAGGCACTTTGAGAGGTGACAGCAGGAGAAAGGAAAGAAGAGGAAGGGAGAGGAAAAGGCAATGAGAGGAATACAGAAACTGCAAGGTGGTGGCACTAGAGAACTTTCAGGATACAGTAAGGTTGAGTTATTTGTTGAAATATCCCTTTATTATCCAACATTTTCAGATCTTTATAGCTTTGCTCCCATTAGGAAGAAAATTGTGTGCCATCAGAATTTAGATTGATGCGGTTTCCACAGATACATTTTGAATGCAGTAATTACTTCTGATGTTTGTATTTGTGGTCAAAGATTGATTCTCCATGTTAAATACTAAATACGATGTAAATTAACTTTGCTGGCCTGTTAATTTGAAAGGAATTAACAATTCACATCAAATGGAAACGTGGCTTAACATTGCCCCTGGCATGATAGGAAGCTGATGATATGGGTAGATGATCATTTGCCTCTGGCAGATGGAATTTGAAAAATGTTTATAAAATATTTTACCACAGGAAGTGTCTTCATAATTTGTTTTATTATTCTTTCTTTGCCAGTAAATGGCTAATGACTAATCAGGAAATAAATCAGGGATATAGGTTTAATTCAGCACATACTCTGGTTGTTTATAAATGTCTTTATTTTTCTTTAACAAACTTCAGTCTTATATACTTAAAGACATAAATATAAAAAACATATATATAAAAATATATAAAAACGTCAGCCATATATATATATATATATATATATATATATATATATATAGATAGATAGATAGATAGATAGATAGATAGATAGATAGATAGATAGATAGATAGATAGATAGATCATAAAAGTTCTTAAAATGTCTACTTTTTTCAAGCTTGGTATTTTTTATTGCTAAGGTAAACTATCATTTACCTATCATATTGACTTTCATTGCCTAATGACTATATCTTTATTTGTCAGTAAATGAAAATCTCATATTATACCATTTACCTACAAAAGCTGCATTTTCAAGGTACTATTAAAAACTCCAGGTACACTTTAATCATATTTGATCAATCAAAAATTCTGAAATCTTTGAACTAATGAATTGTTTATTATCATTTTAGAAGCTGATTATTGAATTATTGGAATTATTATTGAATGAAGTAGTGAAGAAATGAAGTAATTACCTTTTTAGGAGATTCGGCTTCATTATAAATTTTAATTCAGATTTTTCGTTATTCTCTTTTAAAGTAAAATTCCTACAAGATTTTGTCTAGTTTTCTCTCCACACCTTTGCCGAGTGCTCTTGGGGCCTAACTGTTTGTTTTAATGTGTTTCCCTTCCTCTTTCTCTAACTACCCTGATACCAAATCCATATTTTGGGATTTCTCATCTGTTCAATGATCTGGGCCAGAACCTCCTGCTTGCCTTATAACGACCTTCCATTTAATTTAAACAGCTGTTAGTGCTGATATTTTTTCTTTTGACCACTTCAAGGAGATATGGTTTCTAAGCAGTGCTCTTATATACTCTCAGCTGGATCATTACGTGGTGATACTGTACCTCAGTTTCAGACCAAATTGCAGCTGCTTTGTTTTTTTATTTAGAGGTTTTGGCGGTGAACTCTGATGGAGCAAGACTTGCTCCGAACACCGATCATTTTCATTTTAGAGTAGGTAACAATCAGCAGTCAGGCGTGTGTAAAAATGGTAAATCAGTGTAAAGGTCGACAATTAACCCTTTTTTTTTGGGATAAATCATGAGGCAGTTTGGTGTTTGTAACTGAAACTAACATAGCTGGATTTCCAAAGAAAGCAAACTTGCAGGTTAGTCAGCTACAAGACCAGCGAACGGATTAATATCAGTTTTCCAGCATGTTTTTACTTTTATTAAGCACGACAAAGCCTTGGTTCTTTCAGCTGTTGCTGCTGCTGGTTTGAGACTGGAGGCCAGGCAGCTGTAGCAACAGGATGAGAGCTTTCTCATGTGTAAAGAGGTCTAGACTTTGTATCGTGACACTGGGTAAACAAAAAAAGATGCTAATGACAGTAAAGTCAAAAAAGGTTCATAATCAGGACATTGGCATCTGTGTAACTGAATACTTAAGCGATTCTGCCATCACCATGTCTAATCAAAGATGGATAGCTTGGGAAGATCCTGTAGTGATTATTTGGTCTGGAAACACACAATAGTCTGTGGCAGGAAAGAGTAATGATAAAGTGATGTCACCATTTGCATCAGTGAGTAAAAGTAAAGCATGAATGTGTGTTTTAACATCAGAATCATTGCAGCGGTAGCACTGCATGAAATATTTTCAGTAATTCGCTACCAAAATATGGTTTATCTATGGTTACTTCTAAACGGGTTTTAATGTCCACATGTTTTATGTCTAAAGCTGGTTTGCTGATGACTTCTTAGTGTGTAATGATACTCATATTTGTAAAAAAAACCTAGGATTTCTCAAAATACGGAGCTGCATAAAATAAATATAAAAAAATAAAATAAAATACAGTTTTCCACTTTGCTGCTGGATGTAGATGATCACCACATAAACTGAAATTAAATGGGCTATTTAAAAAGAAAATAAAGACACACTGGAATCTAATGGCTGTTATAAATGAAGTGATGATTATGAATGAAAGTCAGTATTGTTTACATTTGGAAAAAATGGTCATATGTTTCTTAAAACTGTCAAATCCTGCTAAGTCATAATATCACAGCAACAGCAGCCATATTACCCCAGTGAAACATTTCTCTGTGTCTGTGAGTCATAATTAGCATTTTCTTATTAATTATTTACCAAGTGCAGCAGAACTTTCCTCTTTGTTCTCTTTAGGATGTAAATATGATTCAGTCAGTTATGTTCTCAGTTATGAAAAATTTTAGTTTCTATCCAGAGGAAAAAAAAACGTAATCTCTGTGGTGAAGTTAGGCAATTATGTCAAAAGAGAGACAATTCAGTGAACAGATTTCCTGACAATGCTGTTCTATTGCAACATATCTATCATGTTATGACATAATGAGACATTCTGTTTATATGGTGACAGCTTTCTAACCTTCAGTTTTGCAATGATCAGAGGAAACATTCAAATTTGGTGACTTTTTTTATGGATCAGTTTGGTTTCATTACTGAGTCCAACTTTGTTCAATAACATGCCAACAGGCTCGTCAGAAAAAACTTGAAGGAGCAACACCAGAATATATGTTAAGTATGTTTGTTAAGAACAAGCTAAAGTCTGAGTGGAGCAATTATCATCAGTAAAGTTCAAAGTTATTTTATTAATATATAGGTAAACTTTTTTTTTTATTTTTTTATTACACAACATAAATGCATAAATTCACAGTGACACATCATAAAACGTTTAAATTAAATATAATGGTCTTCAAAGATCGCTGGGGTTCACAAACCACACAGAAAGGGAGAGCAAATAAATATGTGGGAAGTGTATGTCTAATACCATTAGGTAAAAAAAAAAAAAAAAAAAAAAAAAAACTTAAACCCAAAATAATTTGGGGTTGGTAAATCAATTTATTCCATTACAGCAGTCAGAGCAAATGTGTTTTTAAAACACCTGGTCCCATGAACCTACTTGCAGAGAGAAGAACCTGAAGCTCCCAATAAAAGTGATAAAAGTCATCTTTTAACCCAGAAGCGGCAACCTGCTGTACAGGGATGTGACTGATTTTCAGGGCTCTCCAATCAGAAGAGCAAATTATCAACTTCTCTTTCAAAGTTAGGAGCCCAAACTACAGCATCAATATAGTATTTCAACTCTAAATGTGAAAAGGCTTTCTGCTGTGGGCTGCTGAAAAATACTCACCTCCTTTGATTTAAATCATGAATTCATTAGGATGCTCCTCCCAATGATTTTCATGTGTCATCTTTTTTTCCATGTGTTTTGGAACACATTTATAGTAAAACTGGACTGTTTCTGTGCAACATATTATTTAGGAGGAATAAACCTATAAGTATGTATTCATCTGCACATATACATGTGTAAAAAAAATGGGGGATACCTGTTGTCTATTTGTTTTCAAAAAAAGTACCTAACATAAGGCTGTACTAGAGCATGGATCACATTTTCTACACAATAACTTAATTTTCTGAGTTAAATAAGAGCAACAAAAACTGTGCAAAATAAATATATATGTCACTTCAGTTAAGTAAGTGGTTACATGCATGCCCCTGCACATGTGCAATAGCAGGAATGAGGGTGTGTTCTCGCAGTGTGTGTGTGTGTGTTCGTGTCTGAGTCTGATCTGTTGTACAACAAGCACTGGAGCAAGACTGGACCCAGCTGTCAGGTCACTGCTGTCACAGCCAATAAAGATTACCCTCTCCCGTCACCTCTATTGCTGCTTCATAACCACCGATGCAAGGGAGATCCGCCCCTTTTTAGAAGAACAATGCAGCCAGGAGTGGGCCTCATCATCGCCCACGCCCACTCTTATCAGCTCTCTGAGGGCCCTCTGCACCACGTCTTAGTGTTTATGTGTCTAGGTCCCTTAATCTCTTCGTTTCTATCAGCTTTTCAATGCCACGTCATAGTTTTCTGAAACGTAAACTGATTCCAGCCCTTCTACCGTTAACAGATTTTATTCTTCTCAATACATATGGACCACAGATTCCCAATGTCTTATATAAAGCTTTGCAACAGCAGTGAAAAAAAAAAAAAAAATCCCTCTTTTTTTTTTTTAACAATAGATTTTCAAAAAACCCCAGACTACATTTAACACATATCAGCTCACTTAAATATCTTTACCTTTCTCCAGTAGCCTCATAAGCAGACTGAGATGAAATGCACATCGCTCATCAGCATCATTTGCAGGGATTGGGCAGCCATTATAGCATATATTAAAGAGGCCTCACAGTCTGTCAACCTCACCAGGCCAAGTCTAATGAAATGAGTGCCCCAGAGCGGCAGTGGATTAAGAAAACAGGCAAGAGAGTATATTTTCATGTATACATACCCATGATTAT